>NC_059338.1:50711388-51017500 GCF_018350155.1 Leopardus geoffroyi | reverse complement strand
TCCATTTATCAGCTGGTCAATAGATAGATGAACATCTCATTTAATATATATCTGTTTTAATAGCTACCATCCTTCTTGAATTTTAGATCTTCCTTCTGAGATCATTTGGCTCATCCCTGAGAGACAGTTTTTGGGATTTCCTTTATTAAATGTTTGCTAGTCATATGCTTTCTTAATTTTTATTTCTATGAAAATACCTTTATTTTACCAAACTTCTTAAAAGATAGCTTTGCTAAGTATGTAATTTTAGATTGGCTATGTGTTTTCTCTCACCAAGCTATTATACCAGAGTCTCCTGGTTTCCATTACTGCTGTTGAAAAGTTAGCTATTCAATTGTCATTCCTTTACATTTATTCTACCTTTTCTCTTAGGATGTTCTTCCCCTTGCCCCAAGATTTTATTTAAATTTAAGGTAGTTAGCATGTAGTGTAGTATTGGTTTCAGGAGTAGAATTAAGTAATTCATCACTTACATATAACACCCAGTGCTCATCACAACAAGCGCTCTCCTTAATACCCATCACCCATTTAGCCCATCCCTCCCCCCCACCTCCCCTCCAGCAACCCAGTTTGTTCTCTATAGTTAAGAGTCTCTTATGGTTTGCCTCTCTTATTTTATTTTATTTTATTTTATTTTATTTTATTTTATTTTATTTTATTTTTATTTTATTTATTTTATTACCTTTTCTTCCTTTCCCCTATGTTCATCTGTTTTGTTTCTTAAATTCCACATGAGTGAAATCATAATGTATTTGTCTTTCTCTGACTTATTTCACTTAGCATTATACATCGTGGCTCCATCCATGTCATTGCAAATGGTAAGATTTCATTCTTTTTGATGGCTTTGTAATATTCCACTATGTGTATATGTATATATACATATATCTGGGACCTCTCTCTCTATATATAGACACACACCATATCTTCCTGAGATCATTTCTTTGCCTTCAGTGTTCTGCACTGTGATATGTTTCACTGTTATTTGATGTAGATTTTTCTTTATTATTGCATTGAGATTTATTATCATTTCTGAATTTAAGCACTCATGCCAGCATCATTTATGGAAAATTATTAGTCATGTTTCTTCAAATACATCCTTTTAATAATTTTTCTATTATCTCCTTCTGGATTTCCTATGAATTATATATTACTCTTTTTCACTCATGTCTCTTAACATCTCTTTTTTTTGTTTTTACTTATTTATTTATTTATTAAAATATAATTTATTGTCAGATTGGCTTACATCTTAACATCTTCTTCAATTGTTCATCTTTGCCTCTCTATGTTGCATGTTTAGCAACTATTTTTGATTTATTGCCCCATTGGCCCTTTCTTCAGGTTTTGCTAACTTGCTTTCAGAACCTACCAATAAATTTTTAATTTTTATTAGTATGCTTTTTATCTTTGTAAGTTCTATTTAGTTCTTTTTCATATCTGACTAGTCATTTTAGGAATCAGTTTCTGTTACTTATTCATACTTTGGATATTCTCTTTTATTTTTAAAAACCTATTAAAATGACAGATACATGAATTTATACCTGTGATAAAATTGCATTAAACTAAACACACCCATAAATTAGTGTGAGTAAAAGTGGGGAAATCTGGACAAGATTGGTGGATTGTACCAATGTCAATATCCTGGTTGTGATATTGTACTACAGTTTTGTAAGATGTCATCATTGGGAGGAACTGGATGACAGGTGCTTAGTATTACACTGTAATGTTTCTTACAAGTACATGTGAATATGCAATTACCTCAAAATAAGATATTTAATTAAAAACATATTAAGCATACTTCTATATTTTATATCAGCTAGCCGGATTGTTATTTCTGCTGGCTCTTGTTCATGGTGCCTTGTTTCCTTGGTGCTTATGATTTTTTTAGGTTTATTTATTTATTTTGAGACAGAGAGCGAGAGAGCAGGGGAGGGGCAGAGAGGGAGAGGGAGAGAATCCCAAGCAGGCTCTGCACTATCAGCACAGAGCCCAGTGGGGGGCTTGAATCCACGAACTGTGATATCATGACCCGAACCAAAATCAAGAGTCAGATAACCAATGGAGCCACCCAGGTGCCCCTGTGTTTGTAATTTTTTTATTGGGAGCCTATGTTCCTTAAAACTTTATCTGTCTTGTTCTTTTTTACTTCTACCAATTGTCTGGGGCACTACTAACACAAAACTAAATTTCTATGATTGGCATGAGGTTTTTTAAGACCATAGAGTATTATGAATTTGAGGTGCAAACCTGTGAGGTTTGACTGTGGTGACTTCCCAGGGGAGATTTTCAGCATCCATATCCAGTCAAGATCAGGCAATGTAAGTTTCCTTGCTGTCTCCCTTGACGAAGTGGGCTTTAATTTTTTTTTTTTTTTTTTTTTTTTTTTTTGCGCTCTGTTTTTACTGATGGTACAATCCTGGAGAGTTTTGGCTTTGTGTGGGGTTCTTCCATAAAACTCCCCACCTTGACTAAACCTTAAATTTTGTTTCCTGTCCATGATTTTCACAAGGTCATCAAACTGAAATTCAAAGGCATTAAGAATGGGCAGAGCCTCAGAGAACCCAGTGGCTTCAGAGAATGTTTACTTTTGTAGATTCTTATTTTGCTTTATATGTTGACTCTGAAGATAACTTAATTTTCTTTTAGCTTTGTAATTCATTTAAAATCTATTTTTGCATTTTATGAAGAAGTTGTAGTTGTTTTCAGATATTTCCTTATATCAGAAATGGAAGTAATTTTCCAGAAAACTAACCTGGAAGTAACATACAGAATCAGTGTTATGATCCAGGGAGATTGGAGGCAGGAATGTGAGTCTCTAAGCTCCTGTAGTAGTCTACACAGGCAAGGATAATGGGTTGAAAAAGATTATGGAAATTATTGTGGCATAGTGGAAAGAAATAAGAAACTAGAAATGAGCAAAACTGAGCTAGGGTTTTAGCCTTAGCTCTAGCCTAGTCACATAATTTAAGCATCTGTTCATTTATATTCATATTCATATTGTTGATACTCAGCAAATGTTAATTGAGCACCTAGTCTAGCCCAGGCACTGTCTTGGGCACTGTGGATATTGTGGTGAAGGAAAAAAATCCCCTCCCTCCTGGAGCTTATAGTTGAGTGTGAGAAGACAGTCTACAAATAACAAGTGAATACCTGATATGCCAAATGATAAGTGCTGTGGAGAGAGATTCAGCAGAATAAAGGTAACAGAGAATATTTGCTATGGAAACAGGATAACAGGTGTCCAGGAAAGGTCTTACTGAAAAGATGATATTTGAACAGACAGCGCAAGTTAAGTATGGAGTGAGCCACATAGAATCTGGAAGATTATTTCAGATGGAGGGAAACAGCAATGAGCTACCATGGCTGGAGTAGGATCAGTTAAGCAGAGATTAGTTGATGGAGACAGGTCACCTGGCCTGTTAGGCCATTGTGTGGATTTTAGCTTTTACTTTTGATGAGGTGGGAAGTTGCAGGAGGCCTTGAGCAGTGGAATGATATCAATGGAGAAGGTATGGAGATGTGCCTAATTGTCCTGTCTATCTCAGAGGGATATTGTGAAGTTTAAATGAGATACTACCTGTTGAAAGTGCTTTGTGAATTAAAAATACCTCCTAACTGTTTGGTGAGACATTGCATTGGGTTCAGCAGTGAGTTTGAAGAGATAGTGGAAATCCCCAAGGAGATACTGGGCAGAAGACTGAAAAAGAGATGTGAAAGAATCATTCATCTCAGTGTGGAACTTACAGGGGCAAGGTCATGCCTTATACAGAAAAAGAAGTCATCGTGAAACAGAAAGCATAAGACATTAATCACCCTGATCCATACTCCTCTCCTAGACTTCTCTCTCACCTAAGTACAAAAAATGCAAAGCTGAGCACAATGAGCATCTTTCTCTACTATGCTTTCAACAAGATTTATGTTCAGGAAGACCTCTGTCTACCATCTGTGTTCAGTACTTAGTAGGTACTAAGAATTACCTACAGAATGAATGCTACAAAGCTGGAGGTGGGGTCATAGCATTTAGGTCGATGACAGAGTTAGGGATTGAAAATTATTTCAAGTAAAAAGTTAAAGTAGTAAATGCTGGGCTCAATACATCATGAAAATTTACAGGGACGAATTTAGATTTTAGGATATAAAAAACCCCGCATAAACCAAGCTGGTGTATACTTGTGTTTGCGGCAATCAATGTGAAAATAATCATGAGCATAAGCTTCATATGAGGCAGAAGTGTGATGTGGCCATGAAAAGTATGCCAACAATTTTGGACTCCGTTAAAAAGGGATAGAGCGCTTGATGGCTGGAAAAGATGCTCCCTCTAGACACAGTTCTGATCAGGCTCTGTCTGGAGCCTGTGCTCAGTTCTGGGCAGCAGGTTTTATGAGGAACATCAACAACCTGGAACACATCCAAAGTCTGGGGGGAGAGTGGTGATGAGCAAGATGGTAAAATAGCCTGTTCGTCATCAAGTACGGATTTGTAATGTCTCCTACTTGATCAAGGAGCCAGTATGAAGAAATGTTTAAAAAGTCACAGTGTCTTCTTTTGCCTCTCGCTTATTCTGTTCACTCGTCTACTTATTCATTAATTCATTCAGTTTCTAACAAATATTTATGGGATGACTACTATGTTTTATACACAGTAGTGGGCACGAGGGATATGATCCTTGTCTTCAAAGAGTTCAGGTGGGAGAGACAGACATACATGAATAGAATTGCAAATCCTGAGTCGAACAAAGCCAAGTGCTGTCGTTAATAATCTTTGGCCCCCCGAGTCTGAGTTGCTACTGTAACAAACCCAATTTGTCTTTCTACTTTTGGTCTTCCTCCTCTTTAGCCCCAACATTAACTCTGTACACCCTCACCAGAAAAATCATTCTAAGAATCATTTGTATATTCAGCTCCTCCCAACCGGAAGGACTCATTGGAGGGTGGAGAGATGGGATTTGAAGTTGTTCTCGAAAGATGGGTAATAGAGACCAGAAGGGAGAGTATATTAGGCAGGGGATTAAGGTCAACAGAGAATTGGCATCTGTCATATAGTATAAGGAGATTTAGGACAATAACTATAATAGTAGTTGCCATTTGTTCAATGTCCTCACCATTAACTGTGAAAATAGGGCAGCATTATGGGGCACCCTGTCTAATATTAGGAGGGCAATTTTATTCAGATTGACTTCATGTGGAACATAATACTTTAAGGTAAATACATTTTGTAATTATATCTGACTCTTCAGTAGTCTGGTCTATGCCTCTTCCATAGGTTTTAATATAATGGGGAAAAAAATCATCATCTCTAATTTTGCCATTCAGGGACCTTCCTGCATGATCGTAGATCCTTGGTCAGCAAATAGATAAAATCACATTCCCCCCCCCCCCTTTTTTGTACCATCACAGGTAGTTTTGAAAAGGACACATAGTGAAGATGGCCTGTGCCATAGTGGTCTATCCTGTCTTCAGAGTTCTTGGGGGAGTTGTCACAGCGTATTTATGTGTTTAATTTATGTGGATCACCTGATTTCAAGAATTTATGATGGTCAGCTCTAAAACTCAAATCTAAGGAATTCTTTTCTAACGTTTATTCAAGTACTTTTCTTAGTTTTGCTTCCTTATACATTTAGACTTTCTTCCATGGCAAGAGAAATCCTTATGCATTTTGCATTCATATTTCTAAATAAGAGGTCTCTGGAAGAAATGTTTATCTTTTTGTTTAGGTGTTAGTTATACCAGGTCTTTCTGCAGATAGGATTTAATGTGTAATTTATATTTTCATATGATACAACAATTTAAAATAAGAAACATGTGGATAAAAAAAGAGAAAATGAGGACAGATTAGAAAAGATAAAGTCAGCGGTGAATTTTTAGTATGAGTGCATATATTAGAATGCTAGAGTTAGAGCACAGATTTAGCTCTGAACTTCCCAGAATTGGTACAAGAAGTAACAAAGTATAGGCTACATGGCTCACTGTACTTATATGATGAAAACAAACAGCCGCTCAAGAGAACAACTGGCAGGTAACCATACTGGATAGAAATGTCTCCTGGGCACCACATATAGAGAAAACTGTGTCGTGTGATCAGCAGCCTTCCCAGGAAATGCCCTTCTGCAAAAATCTAATACTTTCTTGAAGAATCAGTCCTGCGACTGCTCTTCAGCACAAGTAAAGGTAATTTTATGACCTCAGTTTCCGCTTTTAGAGAATGGTTGGACTAATTTTATCCTGGAACAATTTTGAAGAACAGGAAAGAGGGTAAGTAGCCCTCTGTGAAGGTAGGAGAGGAAAGATTCAGAGCCCGGCTTACAGTGGCAGATATGAACTGAAGAAAGGACACATGCTCTGAGACTGGAGGGAAGGCAGTGGAGTGGATACAGACACCTGAGTTTTTGGCAAGCAGAAAGGGTTTGAGGCCTTTTTTTCCCGGTAGCATCGATCTTCTTGATGATGAAGGAGGAAATGGAGGGGATTGCTGACAACTAGGGGCTTGAGAAAGGTGGGGATTGTTCATAGTAGCTTCTTTTCAGTCTTCATCTGTGGAAGTGGGAAGGAGACTTAGGAGTCTCCCCCATCTCCTTCTTTCATGAATTGTTGTGAAAGAAAGTGACTCTGAAAACAGCTGCTGTGAATTTGTAAGGGGAGCAACCAAGGTAGATTATGAAAGACATGTGAGCCTACTTGGATTCAGAGTCATGGGACCTCATAACGATCTTGGAGGTCATTTAGTTCAACTTACGTTATGTTACATTACATTATGTTACGTTACGGATAAGGAAGCTTGCCTTAAGTCACAAAACCAATTGATTGATTGAATAACCCAAGGGGAGGTTGTCTTACTCCCAGTTGTTTCTTCAACTGCACCTAACTACTCAAGCTGCTAGGCAGAAGGCAGAGGACTCTTCATTTCACTTTCCCATTTCATTCTATACCTCTGCTTCTCTCCATAACCTGTAAACTATATTTTGGAGTTCAGAAGAAGAAATTTGAGATCACACATTCTTAAGTAGACTCCTTGCCTAGGTGGCCATGTGTTTCTCAGGTCTATTGGTTTCATAAAGTAAAATCATTAATAGGGGCACCTGGGTGGCTCAGTTGGTTAAGTGTCTGACTTCAGCTCAGGTCATGATCTCATAGTCCTTGAGTTTGAGCCCCTCATTGGGGCTCTCTGCTGTCAGCACAGAGCCCGCTTCTCATCATCTGTCTCTGCCCCGCCCCCGCCCCTTCCCCACTCATGCTGTCTCTCAAAAGTAAACATTAAAAAAATAAAATCATTAATAAAGTAGATGATACTGAGGAGAAAAATAAGAAGGATGATCAAAAGAAGATGTGAAGTAAAGTTCAGAATAAGAATAAAGCCCAGAGCTGCCTGTCACTATGGGTAATGTGACTCTCAGGAAATTAGAATGGGCTGACCCTGTGGTGTCCATGGCTGGGTGCCCCGGGAGCCTGCTGGCTTGGTGACCAAGCAGCTTCTTTCTTTGCAGTTGGCATTGAGAGCAGCATGTAAGTCCCAAGTTTAAAAGAACAAAAAGAACCATGTTCCCATGCCTCATTGCAGTTGCTATAGAAGAGGTTGGGAAATAAAGGAAAATTCCAACGATGGATGGGCTAAGAAATCCCTATCATTTTTCCAGAACAGGCAGCATTCTTCTGCTTTGAAGAGTGAATAAATCATTAACTCAACCCAGGGTGGGGGACAAGAAAGGAGGTTAAGGGAGATAAAGAGGTTGATGGTGAAGGAAAAGAGAGGATGAGTGGAGGAAGGAAACAGCTAGGGTAGAGAGGCACCTTGTCCTTTTCTTTGTAATTTTCTTGAAATTCTTAATTTATCAAGTTTTAATGAGAGTCAAATGGAGAGCAGATATTCAGTTGCCACGTGGAGGGTCTACCTTAGCCATTTCCCTGGAGGTATGGAAGCTCTATTAACTGGGCCATAGACTGTCTATCCTACAGTGGGAGCTGGTGTTAGGTCAGAACCCTATCGAATGAGCTCCGTTACTACGTATGAAAACTTCAGAGGCTGGCCAGAAACGAAATAAATCCTTTGAGATTGCATTTGTTTCTTAATTTTTTTTCTGTTGAGTTTCATGCAAGGTCCTCCTCAGGCATCTAGAACCCTTCACATTGTATCTAAATGGGGTTTTAAGACAATGGTTGGGTTCACTGAGTATACTCCACAGGAGTGTGGAAGAGACATCAAGTCAAAGTAAACTCCATGGGATACTGAAGAGGCAATCCTTCTTAGCGAGAACATCTTATTGGTTATGATGGCTTATCTGAAGATCTGAACTGCTCTCCTAGTTCTTCCTTTCATGGATGGTTAAGACTTAAAAATAACGGTTTTTGAGCAGTGAAAACGATGTTTGCAGTGAGCTAGGTCACAAACTAGAATTTAAGAACTGTGGATGAGTTATGTCATGACAGACAATCCCAAGATATTTCTGATGCCAACGAGTACTAGCTTATGTAGACTCTTATCTTTAGTTCCTCCATTTTGGAACTTGAGATATTTTAGTATCAAGTGAAACCTTGTACTCCTTGGATCCTATAGACTCTATTTGGTGGCCTCTGCTTATGGTTTATACTGTGAGACCTATTTTGCCAAAACAACTTTTCAAGACGAGTGACCTGGACCCTCAGATATCATCAGATCCATGCCCTATCTTCAGAGATGGGCCACTGTTGACCCATGTTTATTATTAACCACACCCAAATAACCTAACAAGGCTATTTCACCATATTTCAGTCAACCACTCAAATGTGCAGGAAATAAGAAAGAATTCTGCCTTGGGACCCATGCTGTGCTGTTTGGTATAAATTAATTGGTATTTCAGTAAGTGAACTTTTGTCAGTATACCCATCTATAATGTTGTGAAGAACATACTGACTAAAGTTGAACACTGAAATCAAGAAATTTTATCATAAGCATTCATGTATTTATTCATTTATTCAAACCGTATTCGTAAAGTATGCATGATGTACTACATCATACCTGAGTATCTAAGTACTGTTTCTCTGTGAGATTTACTGAGGTGAATAAGGGATAGTTTTGGCTATTAGAGATTTCTGATCTCAGGCATTCATTAATTCAACAAATACCTTCTTTGTATACTAATAATTAAGGCAGGATAAGAGAAACCACCTGGGACTGTCCAGGTAAGCCAGGACATATGGTTGTATATCAGGGAAAGGTTTATGGAGAAAGTAGCTGTTAACCTGGACCCTGATGTACATTAAGACCACGGTCACATATCCTCCCTCATGTACATTGTACCAATAGCTCTGTCCTTCACATGTGTGTCTTGTAGCTGTCTTAGCGTTAAAAAGATGGTAGTTAAGTTCTTTGGTCATTAATTGTCTTAAAAAGAAGTTTTAAACTAACTTAGATCAACGTTTTCTTTAAAAAAAATTTTTTTTAATATAAATTTTTGAGAGACAGAGAGAGACAGAGCCTAAGTGGAGGAGGGGCAGAGAGAGAGAGGGAGACACAGAATCTGAAGCAGGCTCCAGGCTCCGAGCTGTCAGCACAGAGCCCAACACGGGACTCAAACCCACGAACCGTGAGATCATGACCTGAGCTTGAGTCAGATGCTTAACCAACTGAGCCACCCAGGTGCCCTGATCAACATTTTCTGTATAGAGGTGACAGTTTTGTTATCTGTGTCAGAGAAGGTACATGAGTTTTGACTTAGGTGCCAACTTTAAGTGAATAAGTTAGCTGGTAAGTTCCTGAAGCATGGTTTTAAAAAGGATTCGGAATGCTGTATTTGGTTATCAGTGGACCTATGGACACAGGAGGTCAAATTGGTGGTGCTCATTTGCTTTCTCTCATGAAAGGATTTTATACATAAATCCAGCAGGAGATTTTCAACAGTAAATATATATCATTAGCTTACCACTTTCAACTGTACAATCTCTTGGGAAGAATAAAAATATAGCTGATCCTTGAACATCTTGGGGATTAAGGGTACCCCCCCTTGTTGAAAATCTATGTGTAACTTTTGACTCTTCAAAAACTTAACTACTGATAGCTTACTGTTGAGTGGAAATCTTACCAATAAGTCAATTAACACACATTTGGTAAGTTATATGTATTAGACACTGTATTCTTAAAATAAACAAGCTAGAGAAAAGAAAATGTTATTAAGAAAATCAAAAGGAAGAGAAAATACCTTTCCAGTATTGCAATGTATTTATCGAAAAAATCTGCATGTAAATGGAACCGTGCAGTTCAATCTCATGTTATTTCAAGGGTCAACTGTAATGAAATTAAACTGAATTTTCTGTGAGTCTTTCTATAATCTGTCCTTTTCCTTTTTCATATGCATTTGAATTAGCTTAAATGTATCAAGTAATAAGGTCATCTGCCAACACTTTGAGACACATTAGTGAATGCTACTGTGCTGTTAGGAAATTATGCAGTGGGACCTGTAGTGATTTATAGAGTAACAGAGGAAACTCATGATAAAACAATATGCTATTTTGAAATAGTGGCTAATTTTAGGGAGGGTATTATGGTGTATTGAAGGGACCACTGGAATGGGAGCTAGGAAACTTGGATCTCTTGTTCAACTTTGCTATTGCTTATATGATGCTAGACAGACCACCTGTGTCTTACGGTAGTTACTTAGTCTTCGAAAGAAGAAATTAGATCATTTCTTGGGGTTCCACTTCCAAATCGGTATTGTCTGGTCATTTCAAATCAAATTCATTTTATAAGTCCTGGGATTAGCAGGTTTTTTTCTACAAAAGGCAAATAGTAAATAGTTTAGCCTTTGCAGACCATACAGTCTCTGTCTCAACCACTCAACACTATTGGTATAGTGTGAAAGCAGTCACAGGCAAAGTGTAAATGAATGGCTACGACTGTGTTCCAATTAACCTTCATTTACAAAAACACCCAGTGGCCCACAGGCTCTGGTTTGCCAACCCGCGTATAAATATATCCCTGCAGATGATATCTATTGTTGACTAACAAATTAGTCCAAAACATAGAAGCTTAAAACGACAAACCTTTGTTGTTTCACAGTTTCTGAGGGTCAGAAATTAGGGAGTGGCCTAGTGGGTGGTTCTGTCTCAGAGTCTGTCAGGGGGCTACAATCAAGATATCAGACTGGGCTATAGTCATTTGACACTTGACTACATCTAGTTCTAAGCTCATTCATGTGGCTGTTGGCAAGAGGTATCAGTTCCTCATATGTGGGTCCCTCTATAAGGCTGTTCACTACGTGGCTTTCCTTAGAGCAGATGAGTTGAAAGAAAACTCAAGATGAAAGCTTTAGACTTTTTATAGCCTAACTTTGGAAATACGTCCCATCACTTCTGTCTCTGTTCTATTTATCAGAAATCAGTCATGAAGCCCAATCAATACTCAGAGGGAGGGGATTATATAAGGGTGTGAACACCAGGTGTCAGGGATCCCTGAAAATCATCAGTGATGATATCTACCATATTCCATTATAGTGACTTACTCATATTAGGCAATTTTTAGAGCTTTTTGAAAAAATGACTTAATTATGAGGGTTGTTTGAATTTAGTGCTATCAGGTGTCCTAGTGACCTCAAGTAATGGAGGTTAGTGTAAGAATGTAACTGGCTCTGCTGGTACGAGAAGTGGCTCTAGAAATTCTATTTAATTCACCTCTTCCATCTTCACTTCTCTAAAGGGAGATGATCTAGTCGGGTCAATGGGTCGTAATCCAATATGGAACATTTTTACTGGTAGTTTTCAAATAACACACTAATTCCTGATTCACTCAATTATGGCCAACATAATAGAGTTAGTTCAATCTAAGCAGATGGTTTTTGCAAAGCATTAAAAAATGGTGTGAAGTTGCTTCTCTTGGAAGAGAGAAATAAACTAGTAGACACTTTGAGACTTTATGACCATTCCCAGAAAAGACCATGTATATACAGGAATATGTACTGAGAGCCAGTTCACTCAATGAAAATGCTTCCTGACTGTCATCACAAAGGCACATGCTAAGCATACGTTCCTGGAAGACTTTTATTGCTCTATTTCTGTTAATACCTCTTTTGGTAAAGGAGTGGCTCTTGGGAGCATATTTGCTCAATTCTCAAGATGGCAAGTTACTGCCTGGAACTGTCAAATTTCTTTAGATAATACAAGTCTATGGAAAAACACTTCAAGTGAGACTCAACTTAGAGAAATATACTCTATTAGCAAATACTCTTGCAAGAGATTGAGTACAAAAAGTAAAATAAACTTATAGCTGCATTGAAGATTCATGTGCATTGTCTTAAGGTAAACATTTTTTACTTTCTCCTTTTCCGTGTTTTCCTGAGAAAGGCATAATAACATCCTTACCCACTCTACGCTAAAGACACACTCTGCCTTCAGGTATAGAGATACCAGCAAAGAGATAAAAGATGCCACAGAGGGGGATCAGGTGGGAGGAACGTAGGTGGGATGACAAGGGAACAGAAATCCCTAAGCTAGAAGGAGTTGTTGAAAGACGAGAAGGAGACATCATTAATATATTCAGGAGGGGAAACTCTCACTTTGTGAATATGCTAATAACTGAATCAATCTATTCTTCTGAGGTTGAGGACAACTGGTAGGTCATTGATCTGAAAGCTACTTGATGGGGTCTTCTGAGATGTCTCCAGGTTGAATAGTTGTTTTGTTTTTTAAACTCAACAAGCATTTATTGTAGTAGAAGGTGACAAGCCCAATATTGGGAAGAATGTAACGGGCTCACGTACAAACACAAATGAGGCCTTGGGTACAGTAATGGACAAAGTGGGGGCATTCTACCTGGTGGTCAGATTGCTCTTTTTGCAGTCATCACCTCTGGCACCCTTGCTCCCCAACCCAATGCCTGGAATGACCAATACTCTTACTAGTTTTTATCCATACTTCTCCATCAGACTTCACTTTCCAAGTAATTTCACACACTGGGTCTTACATTGAAATACAACCTGAATGGGACTGCTGGGTGGCTCAGTCAGTTGAGCACCTGATTTCAGCTCAGGTCATGATCTCACAGTCTGTGATTTTGAGCCCCGCATCGGGCTCTGTGCTGTCAGTTCAGAGCCTGGAGCCTTCTTCTGATTCTGTCTCCCTCTCTCTCTGCCCCTCCCCCACTCATGCTCTGTCTCTCAAAATATGAATAAACATGAAAAGAAATTTAAAATACAACCTGAAAAATTAAAAAGAGAGAGAGAGAGAGAGAAGGCAATGGCGGTTGTTTTTGACAAAGTCAATTAAGTAGGAGTAAAGATTAAAATTCCATTCAAGACCCCAGGAAGGACAAGTTGATGGTAGTGATTTTTCTCTGACAGGTGATTCCTGTGACTCACTTGCTCTGTCTGTGAGGACTCAATATAGGGGTCAATGGCCTGTTTCTTACAGTAACTGCCTCTAGTAACACCATCTCAGGCCAGGAAACATTACTCTCTCTGACTTTCTCTCTCTCGTTTAAAGCTAGTAATTAAGAATCCTTTCTACAAATTATGAAGTGTCCCAGGCCAGAGATATTATTCATGTTCATCATCACTTGACAACACCTTCCTGATGGACTCACTAATCCATTAAACTTAAATTATAAAATAGTCCACAGTTTTTTTTTTTTATTTAACACCTAAACAGGGTGGTAGAATTAGGATCTAGAATTCATGTAGGAGAAAGCTCCACGGGGTTCTCAGCCCAGAATGCTGAGAATTAAGGTTAGCTCTGAATCAGTTCTGCTCACAGAGCCCATGAAGGATCAAGTAGCTGTAGCTCAGATCCAGTTTGTAGTATTTTCAGGACACTGGGTGATTTCAGGCACAATCTATACCATGATTTCAATCACAGTCTATACCATGAGTTCCTTGAGGGAAGATTTGTCTTTGTACTGCCATAATTGAAGGAATGACTATTAAGCCTTGATTTTTGTGTCAGGAACTGAGGCACGTATTTTGAATTTATTGTATTTTAAATTATCACTCAGAGAGTTGGGTGTTATCCTTATCTGACAGATGAAACAACCAGAAGCCCACGCAGTTTGACTTGTATAATCTTGCATCGAGAACATGGTAGGTACTCAATACATTTGTGCTAAATAAGTTTGTTGTAGGTATAAATATACAGACTGATCTAAGGAGGCCAAGGGTGATCCCTAAAGATCTCATGGGCCCTCGAATGATCACCTGAGGCCAAGGATTGTTTCTAGAGGTCACCTACCAATCATTTTTCCTTTTTTTTCCCTTGTGATATCAAGGTGTCTTGAAGCAAGTACCATTACTAATGTACTTGATGATGGTAAGCCATAAGAATGCAAGATTCCTTCTGAGGTTAGGGTTTTGACGTTGAGTGCAGCCGAAGTACAGAGAGTTGGCAGGACATGATGGCATGCTCTGTGCATTGTAATAGAATTTCTAAAGTCATCTGTTCTCATCAACTCCAGCTATGCCCACCTACATCCGAGAGCAATAAAAAAGGGGTAAAATGATCAGGGAAGTTGTTGACCAAATGAATAGCTTGAGATATTTTGTTCCCTTTATTATTATTATAACCATTTTCCATCTATCTCAAGAACTTGCGTTTTGATTCGCACTCTCTGGCCTGATGTTTTCCCCATTTTCATTCTGCTCTGAACAAAGTCCTCTTGGCTGGTTGAGTCAGTGTGTCTTTAATTCAGAGAGGTGAACAGGTCTGTGTGTGTCTCTGATGATTCACTATTGGCTGAGTAGATCACTGGGCAGTAAAGAGGTTCTGGCAGCCAGAAGGCCATTGCAATGAATAGTGTAAACTCCAGCAATGCCAGGAAGAGTTAGAGCCAACCTTCATTATGGTCGGGCTGGAAAAACAGCCAGTCCTCATTTCACCTGGGACTGTCCCTGGGGAAGACCTCCCTCCCTGAACAGCTGCGGGGGGACAGGAGAGAGCTGTCCTGGCACTCAAAGAAATAGAATTGAGTTTACAGAACTCTAGGGAGATTTCTCCACGGATCAGGTTTCTGTGTGATTCAATTTAAATACATTCACCAGTACTCTGCTGAGCATCTCCTGGGCTCCTTCCTTCACTTTGTGACCTTAAATAAGTCCATTAAAATCACTGTGCATCTGGACAGGTGCTGCACCCACTTCTATCACCTATCCAAGGAAATGTGTGGATGATTGAAGTCATATTAACAAAGTTCAGAGTTTCTTGAGTGCTGAGCCTTATAAAATATGAGAGTGAGTGAGCCCATACTGATCCCCACATAACACAATGCATTGCTTTGGTTCAGGTCACTTACTTCATTGTTACTGTGACAAGAATAAATTATATGTATGCCAAATAGGGCACATTTTTGTTAGTAAGACTTTAAGATCTTTCTTCATTTTCCTCTTGTCTACTGTTCTATTCACATCTGTCATCATTCCTTGAATGCATAACACTTCTCATTATTTTCCAAACATGTCAGGCTTCTTCCCATATTTATGCCTTTGAAGAAGTTGTTCCTCCTCGCTGGAAAGTTCCTTTGTTCTTTCATCTGGTACGCTTGTGATTAAGACTCAGCTTAGTTGTTTCCTCTACTCCCACCTCCACCCTTAGTCCTTCCTCTGCGATTTCGTATCACTCTGTAGACACCCCTATTCTACTTATTACCTTGTCGTCGTGATCGTAGGCCATTTGGGAGCAAAGCCTAGTGAGACTGCTCAGGAGAAAGGCAGAGAGAGTGAGAACTTGGCAGGGCTGGCACTGGGACACTTAACCAGGTTGTAGGACGAGCCCCATGAGGTCAGACAGGAGGCTGCTTGGTGGACACAAGTGAGTGGGTATCAGCAACAGGTAGCTCAGGTAGTGGACACGGCAGCTGAGGACACTGAGCCTTTCAGGATACCACACAGGGAGGGCATCACGGAAGGCTGAGTCACTCAAATCAGAGTAGGGCTGTGGTGAGCGGGTGACCCAGCTGGCAGGAGGAGTTCAAGGTCAGTGCTAGGAAGGGAAACTGTCTAGTAGACTTAGTTAGTATCACAGGAGTCAGAAGCCCAGGGCTCACTGTGCCCTGATGGACACTGAATCTGACAGCACGATCAGTTTCACACTCCACCAAGTGATGGATCTTGAGGCTGCCAATATAATTCGTGTCCGGATAGTTGGCTTGGAAACTAGAGAGTAAGACAACAGGCATCAGAAACCCCAACTAGGAAGAGTAGGGGAGGAAGGAAAGGGCTGCCATTTTGGCAAACTGGAAAGGTGGTGGTCTTCTAGCACAAGACTGTATACTCCTCTAGACTAGGGCCCATGTCTTGATCATCTTTGTATCTCTACTGTCTAATACTGTGCCTGGCATGTAATAGGTTTTTTTTTTAAGTTTTATTTATTTATTTTGAGAGAGAGAAAGCAATCAGGGGAGGGGGAGAGAGAGAGAGAGAGAGAGAGAGAGAGAGAGAGAGAGAGAGAATCCTAAGCAGGCTCTGCACTGTCAGCATAAAGCCTGACACAGGGCTCCATCCCATGAATCGTAAGATCATGACCTGAGCCAAAATCAAGAATTGGATGCTTAAATGACTGAACTAGGCAACCCAATAGGTTTTAAAGAAATGTTGATTGAAGAAATGAATTGATGGATAAGTGACTAGTACCCAGCCCCTATGAAATGCACACTCACATGCACAGTCTACCGTCAGTTGTATAAGAGAAATAAACCAATTAGTGATACAACCTATAGTTAGTGATACAACCTATAGTTGTTCAAGTATGAGTCTCCTTCGCATGTTCTTATCCCACTATTGTCCCAAACCGAAGAGTATAAGAAGTCAGATTTATTTCAAAAATAGAGTTGATGTTAATTTACTCTTTATTATAAAATGTTGTACATAGAGTATATAAAACGTGCATATTTGATTTAAAGAATAATTATGGAGTTAGCATCCACCCACATGTGAGATACAGATCACTCGTGCCTTAGAGAAGCCCTGTGTTCACCCTTCCATGCCTGATATCACCCCTCCCTCCCTTCCCTGCTATTTTAATTTTTGTGATAATAATTTCTTTACTTTTCTTTATAGTTTTATTATCTATTCACGTATTCCTAAAATATGCCTCTTTTAGGAATAAATTATTTTAGGAATACAGGTTTGAACTTTATTTAAATAGAATCTCCCTATACGCATTTCTGTGACAGTTGTTTATTCTGCTAAACATATTCATCAGATCATGTTAATTTATTTTGAGATTTTTCTTTTTAACATTTCTGTTGCTATGATGACTAAAGAATATGCCTGCCTTCTACCCTTTGGGTAGAAATCTCTGAAGGAGCTGTAACGTGCACCTGTGTCCCTGTTTTGGAAAAGCAAAACTGACAGATATCGAGGATGGTTATTTATTTTACAAGAGGATTTATGATAGTGGCCATTTAAACTCTAATTGGAAAAATGTCTATTCATATCTTCTGCCCATTTTTTAACTGGATAATTTGTTTTTGCGGTGTTTAATTTGATAGGTTCTTTATATATTTTGGAGACTAACCCTTTATCAGAAATGTCATTGGATTTAGAAAATTAAAACTTAGACAGTAATTATACCTTGGAAATTATACCTTGGGATTGATTTCACATGGAGATCAAAAGCGAGTACATTTGAGGGATGGGAAAAGAACACGTATAATTACAATGAGGTTTAAGAAAGACGAGTGGAAACTTCCTGTTCACACAATAGAGGGTGATGAGCAATCTGCTACATTTTTGGGCCAGGTGCTCAGAGAAGGAAACGCTCTCCTTTTTTGGCAATGAGATTGGATGCATGGGTAGCCTTCAGATCACACCTGTGTTTTCTCTTGTAACTGAGGAGCTTTCTTTATTTCTTCCAATTTCTTTAGTGATTCAGGCTTATACATTAAGACCTATGGTGTTGGGCACCAAAAGAAAGGTTGGCCCTGTTTTCTGAGGGATTCAGCTACCAGGAAGGTGCATTTTTCTGTTAATTACTCAACTATTTTTGGCCGTATAGATTTGAGCTAAGACTGTGTACATATCCACTGCTTTGGCATCAAATCCAAAATGCTATCAATAACTAGGTATTCGGCATATGATTTCACTCATGTGAAATTAAAAAAAACAAAACAAACGAGCAAAGGGAGAACAAAGAGAGAGACACACACAAGCCAAGAAACAGACTCTTACTACAGAGAACAAACTGATGGTTATCAGAAGGGAACGGGGGTAGACGGACGGGTGAAATAGGTCATGGGGATGAAGGAGAACACTAGTCATGAGGAACACCAGGTGGATGTGTTGAATCACTATATTGTACACCTGAAACTAACATAACAGTGTATGTTAACTATATAGTGGAATTAAAATACGAACTTAAAAAAAGGTGAAAAAAAATAGCCAGGTATGCTAAAAACAGTTGGATTAAATCAACTATTTGTTACCCATAAATTGCTTTCAAAAGAGCTTATTGCCTGAATGAATGCAAGTGCTAGAGAAGAATCTGAAAGGTGGACGGGACTGCAGAGATCTCTAATCCTTTGAGGCTAAGAGACACTCAGTGAACTGCCCAAAGAACAAGGACTAGACACAGGCCTCTAGACCCATCCCACGCACCTTTCCCTGCCTCCAGGTTTTGATTTAATTTGGTTGGTGTGTATAAACTGAATTTTTTTTTATGTTATTTTAAAAAGAACCTAGGGGCACCTGGGTGGCTCAGTCAGTTAAGCGCCTGACTTGGCTCAGGTCATGATCTCACTGTTTGTGGGTTTGAGCCCCGTGTCGGGCTCTGTGCCGACAGCTCAGAGCCTGGAGGCTGCTTCGGATTCTGTGTCTCCCTCTCTCTCTGCCCCTTCCCTGTTTGTGCTCTGTCTCTCTCTCTCAAAAATAAATAAACATCAAAAAATAAAAATAAAAAAAGAATCTAAACAAACACGTTATTTTCATTATTTTAAGTATCTGTTTTCAGAGTGTAATTTATCCTTCCTGATAAGGAAAATTAGAAGAAGATACCCTGAAGCATGTTGTTTTAAAATTGAATGGCTTAGGGAGAATTTCTGAGAGATATAGTAGAGAAGGTGCAAGGGGATAGAATCTAGGGAGCATTAGGGGGACTGGTTTTAGGTCAGAGCCTGCTCAGTTCACTCACCTAACAGTAGGAGAAGCAGAGCAGAAAGTCTGGTGGGGTAGGTAGATTAAATATTGTGGCAGGAACCTGTCTGAATGTTTTCGGTTCTGTTTGCTTATGAAGGAGGCGTTAAGGTCATCAACTAAGAGTGAAGATGTGAAAAAAAGTGTTGGATGTTTGAGCAGAGAAAAGATATGAAATTGTTATTAGGTGAACAGGAGATAAATGGACCAGGGAAATGTAGTAGGATCTGGACAGCATAAGGGCCTAATTGAGGCCAGTCTAACTGATAAACAGAGCATGGTGTAAAATATATAATAAAAGAGGGAACAAAGGTCTTTGGTGAGTGTTTGTATTTTTTTTAAGTTTATTTTTTGAAAGAGAGCGAGAGAGGGAGGGGCAGAGACGAGAGGGAGACAGAGAATCCCAAGCAGGCTCTGCACTGTCAGTGTGGAGCCCGACGCAGGGCTCAAATTCATGAACCCTGAGATCGTGACCTGAGTTGAAACCAAGAGCTGGACGCTTAACCAACTGAGCCCCCCAGGCCCCTGTGAGTGTTTGTATATTTTACAATGCCATTATTTGATTACTGTTGAATAGTTCCTTTGAATGAATGCTATCTCTTGAACATAGACAAGTACAGATTGATCTCTGGTTGATAACCCACAAGCAAAATAGAAGTAGATACAACAAGCCTGTGTGGGCTGTCTTCTAACGTTTCTTTAAAAGAGATAATCTTGTATTTGCCTTTTCATTTGGCTTATCATCTGGAATTGAAACTGTCAGTATTAAATAAGGATTTGCAGTCTCCAATTTTTAAAGAGCTTGCTTACAGATAAAATTCAGTTTTTCTTTCTGGTTCTGCTCTTCACAAGATGTATTGCATTTGACAGGTCTTTTATGTTAAGAGCTGAATATGGAATCCTAGACTATACTTGCGATTTATGCTACCCATAAAACTTAAGGTCTTCCCCAGCAATGGAAAAGCAATCAAGAATTGGTGTAAACAGACCAACCTGACCCCCATCTTTCGTGGTTTATAGGATATTCCCAGAGAGAGACATTTACTCCAATAACTCCCTCTGATATTAACAGAAAGTTACAGTATCAGAGCCAGCCTCCTTTTGAGTAGGTAGACACAAAAGAAGTATGAATTCAGTCTCTAGGAGAAAATCAGTCCATCAGAAAGCTGTTCCACCAGTTGACAATGGCCTGAAATTATAGAACATCATTTTCGTAACTTCAACCAAATCAGAATTTGTCTCATTAAAAGGAAATGTAACTTTATTTGTCATTTAATTATAGATCAAAATATTAGATAATTGGACATTCAAGTGGGTGATCACAGGGACGATGGAAGATTTCAGTATATCATTTGTGAGTCCTTGCAAGTCCAGACATGCAGGTAAGCAGGTGGGAAACTAGTATCTGCTGAGATTGTCAGAGCCTCTAATGGCTCTGACAAGATGGAATTTAGAATTTAGAATTTTGGACTGGGAAAGGGATCTATGTATGAATTAGGCTGGGGTCCATTTCTGTGTGGAGTTAGGGTACTCAGCAGGTAATAAAGGGAACAAATCTAGAGATCATGACACAGGTGCAAGTTCAATGGTTAGAACTGGGACATATGGCAGAGACTGGGTCTTTAAAATTTTTTTTTAACTTTTATTCATTTTTGAGAGACAGAGGATGCGCAGGGGAGGGGCAGAGAGACAGGGAGACATAGAATCTGAAGCAGGCTCCAGGCTCTGAGCTGTCAGCACAGAGCCCAATGTGGGGCTTGAACCCATGAATTGTGAGATCATGCCCTGAGCCGAAGTCGGCTGCTTAACCAACTGAGCCACCTAGGCGCCCCTGACAGAGATTGGGGTCTTACGATGAAGACTTTCATTCACGTATTCATTCTCGCTAATGAATTCTCTAATTAAGTAAGTGTTCATTGAACATCTACTATGTGCCAGGCATTAGTGAGGCCACTGGGATATGAAGACAAATGCAATAATTATTAGACAATGTGACTGGTATTATGACAGAGTATGCCAATTATATTCTAGAAGCACTTGGGTGTATCATCCAAAAAAGACTGGGGAGAAAGAGAGAAAAAGCTTCCTGAAAAATGTATAAGATTCTTAAAACATTATTGAAGGTCAAACATGCCAACCAATGTGCTAAGCACTTAGGGGACACGAAAGTTAAATGGGAGATAGGCCCTGCCTTCAAAAGCTTGCAGTCTAATGTGATCAATAGTTAATCAACACTAATGAGTTATCTACATCAGACAGGAAGGTTAGAGAAAGCTTTCCTAAGTGATGAACTTGGAGTGATAAGGGTCACATAGGTAAAGGTTTTTTAATACATGTATTGGTATATTTATTTCTATCTAAATATTCTATCTAAATATTATTTTATATATTCATATAAAATATTTATTTTTAAAATGAAGCTATGCTAGGCAAAGTAAGTTTGTATAAAAGCATACATACGTGACATGGCAACCAAGGAATGTGAAGCTGAAGCGAAGAATATATTGGGGGAAATGCTCTGGATGCCAGAGATGTAGGCAAGGAGCAGATAATGTGCTCAGCTCATGTGCTAAGCTTCATGTGCTAAGCTTTGGGGAACCCTTGAAGGTTATGTCGATGGATAATGTGCCAAGATTAATTACAATATTTTGTAGAGGTATGGAGATTGGATTCGATGGGGACATCACAGAGGTTATTTTGGTAATTCTCGGAAGAAATGACAAATGCTTGAAGGCAGTGACAGCAAAAGTGGAGAGGAGATGGGTGTGGTGTTCGTAGTTGGGAAGGAGCAAATGACATGAAGTGTTGCCATGTAGCTTCTGTTTTCGCATGAAGTGGGGAAGCAGATCTTCCGAGATCGAGTGGGATTTAGCTCGGTAGATGGTTTAGGGATGGAGCAAGTGTTTTCAATAGTGAAGGAAAAGGAGGAAGGGACTTCCTAGAGATACGTTGGATTACTAGGCAGTAATGAGCATTTAACTGAGGGTGAAGACCAGGAAGTAGTAGTGACACCAATCTTGGTGGTTGTGCATATTTTATTTTTTTGAAATCAGCTCTCGGGAACCTGGACAGAAGAACAAACGCTGGGACTGATTCAACTTTGCAGTTTGGGAGGGGAGGGCCCTGCAAGTACAGAGAATCAGAGAACGAAATGTCAAGATGAATGACTAACAGGATGGATGGGGTGGGGGTAAGACAGTGAAGTCAGAGGGTGCTGAGAGTGCTCTCAGAGAGGATTGGTCACATTCTGTTTTAGCAGTGGAGCTATTTTGCTACATGAAATCAACTTAATAAACAGCCCCCAAGGGAACAAACGGAGCTTCTCTGTGCGTGACCTGTCGGCACACCCCTCGGCGTACTGTTTCCTTCTGCCGCGGTTCCTGAGCAGTCTCACGGGGTCCTGGGGCTCTGAGGACAAAGTTTGAAAACCACTGATCTGCAGAGGACTTAATGAAGTGAATTAGTGGAAACAGGATATATGAGAGTAATAATCTTAGCAATGACGACAATAGACACAACAAGATGAAGGTGGGGCAGGAGGAGAAGAGGAAGGAGGAAGAGGAAGAAGAAGAAACATTTACTGGTCACTTACTTTATGCCAGGCACTGGTCCACATGCTTTATATCTAATCTTCACAATAAGTGAGGGGCTTAAGAAGACCTCTATCTCTATTTTTACAGACAAGGACATGAAAGCACACAGAGATAGGTCATTTGCCGAAGGGTACCTGACTAGTATGGGGGGCAGCAGTGGGAGTACTTCATGAGAGTAACTTAATGCTCGTCTCTGAGATGAATGGTTTGCTGGTAAGCTTTCCCACCTTGCGCCCAAAACAGGAGTCATAGATGGGGTTCAGTCTGGGAATCAAGTGACGCCAGCTCTGGAGGAGATGAGGGACATTGAGATTTGGGAGCAAACAAGCTGATGGGATCAATAGGACTTAGTGAGCGATAGGGGGTGAAGGAGAGCAAAGAGTCAGGAATTGTTCCAGCAATTCAAGTCTTGGAGAAATGTTACATCTTGTCAAAACTTGGAAATTTGATGAGGAATTCGGTTGAGTAGGGAAATATATTAGGTATTGTGAAACACCCAGTGTATCTCAAGAGCTATTACTCTTAATATACTTTATTGTATTTAACATAAGAAAATAATATCCACATTTGACAGATGAAGAAATTGAAGCCTTCAGAGATGAGATGATTTGCCCAAAGTGACACAGTCAGTAGATGATGATGGTGTTGAGAGTTGGATTCAAGTGATTTTATTACTTTAGATACATTGATTTTGGGAGTGACAATGAAGCACTATCCAGTAGGTGTCGGAAGCTAGTTATTTGTAGTCTGGAAGGAGGTGAATTTAAGAGATAGAAGTTTCATATGGATCCTCTTAAAATTGGTAGGTATAGTTAAGATTTCCAAAAGGCAGCATAGATGTAGACAGTGCAGCTAAGGACTGAGGACTAAATTTTGGGGGAATTCTCACATGTCAGAGAACAAGAAGCAAAAGAGGAGCTCTCTAAGAAGACAATATGATTTAAAAAGCAGAGCAATCAACTCCTATAGCAGAAGCTTTGACTTTTTTTTTTATCCTGACCTCCAGTTAGAAAAACATTTTGCACGGCAACCCAGAATGAACGTCTGCGCAACCCCAAAGTTGCCAAGTGCAGTACTTACTGTTAACAGCGTATAATGCGTGCTGATATTTTCCTTTCTCTTCTTCTTTCTTTAAATACATGTTGGTTAGCAACCCACTAAATTTATTTTATAGCTTAATAATGGGTCACAATCCAGTGTTTGGAAACATTGCCCTATAGCCACTCTCAAACGTTCAGAGTACCACAGAGACCTGCTGCTGTGAATACTCAAGCTTGGCCAGTCATATTAGAAAAATGGCAGATGTTAATGACTCTCCATGGCAGCCTTCTATAATTTATCATGAGAATTTGTGACAATAGTCCCATCTCTACAGCCCACTCTCTTTCTATTCCCTTGTCCCAGTATTTGTTTTTTCCTCTCTTAATTTCCTGTTTTCCACTCAGCTTTCCTTGGTCCCTTTGGTTTAGAAATTAATTCTTCCTGGGTTTGTTCTTCTTTTTATTGTTTTTTTTTGTTGTTGTTGTTCTAAATGAATTAAAATAATTTTAAGGCTGACCTTTCCGTGTCATTTCCAGTCTTCCCTTGTGGCTGTTTTATGCCTAAGTATACTGTACCACAGTAGGAGAATTAACATTTTATTGTGTGGTACATAGTTTTCATTATATAATCATCTAATTATATGACAAACGAGGTTGCAAAACTGATGTTACTCATAGCACCTCGTACGGTACTGCCAAATGCCCTGAGTTCACCTGACATTACCAGGAATGAATCCTGGAGACCCAGAACCCACAGATCCAGGAGTGCCAAATGAAGTTTGTCATCAATTCTGAAACCAGGGAGTCAGAGTAAATAACATGAAACAGCTTTGCCCCAATGCTCCTTCCTCCCTCTGCAGCACCTACATAAAATGGCTTCCTCCCGATGCAGTCTGCTATTGAGAAGATGAAAGGGACGCTGTCAACAGACGGAGCTGTAACGGGACAGTCATGCAAATTAGCGAAGAGCTCCTACTGCAGCTTCCTCAGTTTGCAGGGATAATCATAGATTTTTTTTTTTTTTTTTAAATATGGACTTCGCCTGTTTTCTGCATTTCCATATTTTGATCAGGGAAAACGAGGCTTGAGGAGTTACATGGCTTAAACTAAGATTGCCCAGCTACTAATCTGGACAGCCAGGACTAGAATCCAGTATTGGAGCTTGGGTAAGCTCTAAATCTAAATAGCTAGCAAATCTGTCTGAACAAACGCTTTCTTGGGTGGTTGGCTCCACAGTTGCCCCTTGACCAATGCGGGTGGCTAGGGGCGCCAGCCCTGCCATGCAGTAAAAAATCCACGCATAACTTTTGACTCTCCAAAAACTTAATTGCTAATAGCTGACTGTTGACCAGAAGTCTTTGTCAGTATTGGAACTTGGGTAGGCTCTAAATTAGCCTTACCAGTAACATAAACAGTTGATTAACACATATTTTGTATGTTGTATGTATAAAATACTGTATTATTCTAATGAAGTAAGCTAGAGAAGAGAAAAAGTTAAGAAAATCATAAGAAAGTACACTTCTGCACTATAAAAGATCCACGTGTAGGTGGATCTGTGCAGTTCAAACCTGTGTTGTACAAGCCAACTGAATAGAAGGTCGGAGGGGGAACATTGGGCAAACAAACATGATTTTAGCATGGCTTATAGATGGGAAAGTTGGTAGAATTAGGGGACTGATTTTAACTTTTCGGTGGAACTTAATATTTAGGATCATTATCTGAAAATTTTTTCTATTCTTGAAATTTTGTAGACTGTGACCTCACAGGTTTCGTTGTACATCAGAATCATTAGCTTTTTAAAAATTCTGATGCCTAGGGGTGCCTGGGTGGCTCAGTCGGTTAAGCGGCCGACTTCGGCTCAGGTCATGATCTCGCGGTTCGTGAGCTCGAGCCCCGCATCAGGCTCTGTGCTGATAGCTCGGAGCCTGGAGCCTGTTTCCAATTCTGTGGCTCCCTCTCTCTGACCCTCCCCCATTCATGCTCTGTCTCTCTCTGTCTCAAAAATAAATAAACGTTAAAAAAAAATGTGCTAAAAATTCTGATGCCTAGGCTTTACTCAAATATTTTAACAAATCTCAGAGGTGACTGTGATGCACAGAAAAGTTTGGAAATTCTCAGTGAATTATGACACATTTTTGGCACAGAAAGACCTAGGTTTATTCATTTAGGAAATAAATAATTGTTGAGCACATTCTTTAAAAACCTATGCTCTTGGGGCACCTGGGTGTCTCAGTCTGTTAAGCATCCGACTTCGGCTCAGGTCATGATCTCAGGGTTCGTGGATTTGAGCCCCACATCAGGCTCTATGCAGACAGCTCAGAGCCTGGAACCTGCTTCAGATTCTGTGTCTCCCTCTCTCTCTGCCCCTTGCCTGCTCTCATTCTGTTTCCATCTCTCTCCAAAATAAATAGAATGTTAAAAAAAAAAAAAGCCTACATTCTTCATCTTCATGGGAGACAAAAAGTAAGCTATATTTTTTAAAAGTAAAATATATTCAGTGAACTTACAGTGCGCCATGGAGCAAATACAAATATAAACATAAAACAAGCTAAAGTATGGTTACAAGTTGAAATGGGGCATGCTTTTGTTGTAGATATAGTACAAGAGTAAAGAAGTGGGAATTAGGTCATACTTGTAAAGGAGATAAAAATTCACCTGGATATTGATGGAAAGAGAACACTTGGTAGGTGGAGATTTGGGATTTCAGACATTGAGGGTAGCATGAGTGAAGTTTGGAGAAGATTTCTAGTTGTATTGAGGGAATCGAGATCAATCGTCATTCAACTGGATCAGGGCACTGGCAGTGGGATAGGGAAAGAAAAGGTCAAAGAGCAAAGGCATAAAAGATCTTCAACACAAAACTAAGGATTTTGAAACTGATAATTGGGCAGTGAAGAGCCATGGTTGATTTTTGAGCAGGAACTGACATGACCAGCACTTACTCCTGCAGCAGGACTCAGGACGGACCAGAGGGGAGAAAACCTGGGTTCACACAGATGCGTCACAAGACTCACTACATTGCATCAGGCCCAGACTTCCCCATTGCTTGCTCAGTCTCTCCCCTGTATCAATGTACAGAGCAACATTTTTCATATGCTCATTCTCTGCTTTTCGAATCACTGAATGAATGCAACAGATTTCCTCACTGACTTGTGATCAAGTCAGTATGGAACCAGTGGAAAGCGGCACTGTAATTTTTTGTATCCCACATGACCTATAGTAAAAATAGGGGACTCTTGTAGTTTTAATAGGAATTGTATTAAGAAAACCTGAAGATACCTTCTAAATCCTAGTGATGGCATTATACTCTTTTGAAGGACTTTGAAAGAATTTGACTACTTCCTCTTGATATTTGAAGGTAAGCAGGCATGGGATCTAATGCCAACTGTCTGATTTTAATTGCTTCTCTTATGTAAGAGTAGACAAGGGTGGTCTTGGTGTATAAAAGTGGCTTTTAGTGGCTTTTGACTCAATTGTTGGTGGCCTTGCTTTATTATGAACATCTGTATTTCTCTTTTCTATGAACACTCTTTGCCTCTTTTTAAAGAATTCTTATCCCAATTTTTCTTCTTCCTCATTTCTCTTTCTTTTCTCCTGACCGCCAGTCTCTTCTTTAGGTCTGTCCAAAATGGTCACTATGACCCTTTTCCTTAGGAAAGGAGGGGGTAGAGATTATTTGTTACTTACTGTCTAGGACAGAGACTTTTTCTTTTTAATTAAATTATCTCTGTGTCATCCCAAGTGCCTTGCACAGTGCTAAGAAATGGCAAGTCCCCAAAAAATGATTTTTGAAAGAAAATATAACGCACAATGTCTGACATGTTTATATCCTTAATAGTGAAGGTTGATCCTACTTGGATTTTTCAGAACAGTCACGATTTCAAGTATTCTATTCTAGTGTTTTGCAAAGTGCCCTTATACTATAAAACCACATCTTGATTTTGGTTTGAAAAATATGCTCACCATATCCATGAAAAGTAAACATGAGTCTGTACCCCAAACATAATACATATTGAAAAGAGAACATTCTTTGGGGTATTTTACATACTCCTCTTGAGAAAGGCCAACATGAAAAAAATAAGAGAAAGAAAAAAAGATTGAGTGGCAGTGAGGAGGACGTGGTGGGTAGAGAGCTGGCAGGCTTTGTTTAGCTCCGGTAGAAGCCTCTCTGGAACAATTTAGCCAGCGTTTTCATTGGCAGGCCTGAGCAGGGCCATTAGGGCTATTAAACGAGTATATTGTTTTGAGTTTTCTTTGGCCCAATCCCCTCTATTATTTAGGGAAACGGAATTGCACAGTCGCAGGGAAGGGCGAAGACTGAATGCCAGCTAATCGGACCCTCCTTCGTGGCGTGCTGTGGATGAACGGGCTGGAGAGCTGGGCAGGGCTGAGAATTCCTAGCCCCTACAACTTCCCATGTGCCAAGTGCAATACTGGATCCGATCAGGATTCTTGGATATTTTTTTCACTTCTGGTTAAAAAGTAATCAGAGCTTTGTGAAAGTTCCTCTAATAAATTATACAGTGGCCTTTTTATATCTGGCAGTGAAGCCTTTTTAGAACGTCTGCTCAGGAGCACAGGGCCCTGATCTGGAACACCCAACCTCTCTGGCCTAAAAATAAACTTGGGTCTTAAGAAATTTTGTGTGCGTGTGTGCGCGAGCGTGAGTGCGTGCATGGAGGAGACAAATGGAGAATGCTGAATGTTGAAAATACTTTCTTAATAGATCCTGGAGTTGGAAACGCTGACTTTTGCTTTTTAAATAAAGGATGAGGCTAGGCAGATGACCCATCTATCGTCTTCTGAAGCTTGTCAAGAGTGTCTTTGGGGAAAATACCAGGTGAAAATAAAGTAGAATGAGCTCACTTGGTCCTTTCCCTTTGTCTCTGTTTTCTTTGTTAATTATTGTTGGTTGGCCCCTCTTTGGGTTCCAAATATTAGAGTAACGTTAGAGTAATAGAGACTAAGTAGCCCAAACTCTGCTTAGGGAGAGTTCTCTTACGTGGAGAAGGATTGCCCACTTATCATTTGCAGGGCCTGATATGTTACTGTATGTGTGCTGGTGGTTTAATTGTGAGGCTGCTTTTGTTATAACACCTAAAAAAAGTTGCATGCGTATTGCAGGGTCTAATCTGCCTTTTTAATCTTTAAAAATTGAGTTTTTCCTCTAAAATACTATGTTCTCCTCATAAATTTTCAAACAGTAAAGGAACAGTTATAAGTTCTGTCTTTGTTCCATTTTCCCTGCCTTTTTACTTCTTTCCATCTTTCCACAACTTTTGAAAACATGCCCGACTCCGAGTTTAGATCAGTTTGCAAAAGTATGCTTCATTGGTTTCTAAATAGGCATTATTTGAAAAACAATAAAAAGTTTTCTCAAATATGCTTGGGGAATGGTGAGTGGAATAACATTTGCTTTCTGTGCATTTGGTATTTTGCCATGCCCTTTACATACATTATTATATTTAACCTGTGTGGCAGTTTTAGGAGGTAGGTACTATTATTATCCTCACTTTTTAGATTATTTTTATGTTCATTTTTTTTTTTTTTTTTTTAATTTTTTTTCAACGTTTATTTATTTTTGGGACAGAGAGAGACAGAGCATGAATGGGGGAGGGGCAGAGAGAGAGGGAGACACAGAATCGGAAACAGGCTCCAGGCTCTGAGCCATCAGCCCAGAGCCTGACGCGGGGCTCGAACTCACGGACCGCGAGATCGTGACCTGGCTGAAGTCGGACGCTTAACCGACTGCGCCACCCAGGCGCCCCTTTTTATGTTCATTTTGAAAAACTGATCACAAGTTTCAAATCATGAAACCCAGGTTTAGTGATATTATATAATACTCCAAATCATACAATAAGAAAATGGCAAAACCCAAATTAACCTAGGCTATCTTAATTCAGAGCTGCAAAATTTATCACTACTCATACCATCTCCTAGGAATTGAAACAGATTTTAGTTTTATTTAGTGCAGGAGGTCTCAGAATATTTAATGACCTGCATTTAAAGTAAAGCAGGGAGTATATTCCTCTCTCTCTCTCTCTCTCTCTCCCCCTCTCTGTCCTTCTCTTTCCCTCTCTCTCTCTCTCTCTCCATCTGTCCTTCTGTCTCCCTCTCTCTCCCTCTGTTTCTCTCTCTTTCCCTCTCTCTTTTGATCATGGAATTGTTTTTATAAAAAGTATTTAAAGAGCCTTTGTTTCTCTTGAGACTCAGATTCTTCTAAGTCATCATCATCATGTTGGTCTTAAGGGCTTCTTGGTGTTGGAGGTATTGCTGAGACTCATGCAAATGTTTGCAGGAGCAGGGATCTAAGTCAGGGAGGTCTAAGTTGGTGTGTTCAGTTTTGCATCAAAGTCAGCTCAGATATCCACATTACTCCCAGAGAGGCCATGTGACTCTATAGCCAAATTGCAGCTAGTTTCTACAAACGAACATAGATAAAATGGTGAGGCGGAAAGCAGTCCCTGCCCCAGTGAAAGATAATGCTCCACTTTTCTGGGCAGTATCTAAGCAGTTCTTTCTCTTATAGAAATGCCTCTGAATGGGATGGAAAAGTTTTGCCATAAAGGGTAAATGGCTGAGAAAGACACAATTGTGAGTTTTCTGTGGTTTATTACAGTTTAAATGACAGTCATTGCAAAGGATACTTGGCTATATTTGGTTGAATAAAATTTGTGTAGGTCAGAAAAAATAATGGTGTAATATCAGAAACTCAAGATTCAAACAGTTAGCATGCCCCAATTTGGTAAATTATTATATGCGCATATACATAGAAAAACAATGGAAACAAATACATCAAAATATCAATAGTAGTTATCTCTGAGGAGTTCGAATTTGGATACAATGTAATTTTAATTCTTTTTTGCATTCTAAATTTTCTGTAAAGTGCATGTAGTACTTTTATAATTTAAAAAGAAGGGGTTGGGTCGAAGGAACAGCACAAGCAAAAGGAGAGAGTGAAAGGACCCGAAGCAGCATAGCCGGGTGTAGGTGGGGAACTGTAAGTGGTTTGATGTTGTGGGAGTATAAAGCACAAGCCAGATGGTGACAAGAGGTGAGGTGGCTGTAAGCAAGGTCGCAGTTTGGACAGATTCATGGCTTTGGTGGATGAAGCCAGTAACTACGTGAGTACCGGCTTGGGGACGGTAAAACCGGAGGCAAGAGGACAGAAGACCTCTGCTATAGCTTGGGCAAGAGATAATGAGGGCCCATGGCAGTGACATTAGAGTGAAGGGATTGGAATTGAAAATAATTAATAGGTAAATTAGGTAAATCTCACTGACCGAGGGGCTGTTAGGGGTGAGAATAAATATGGGGGAGGAAGGGTTACTCTCAGGTTTCTGCCTAGGTGGAAAGGAACGGCAAATGTAGCTCTTGAGATCCCATCAAGACATGTGGAGCCATGTACAGAAGCACTTGCCTTACCTCTCATCTTCACAGAACCGTGGCTGTGACGCGCCCTTCTTTTTGAGAGAGAGAGGAGATCCAATCACAGGATAGTTAAGAGATGTGGTTCACATATTGTTCCGAAGATGTGTTGCCTTTCTTGGGTGTTAGCTTTTCACATGTGTGCAAAAAAAGTGTGATAGGCCCCTCCGAATCCAAAAGTAATAGCAAAAAGTAGCTGCTGTTTATTCTGCTCTCCTTATGAGTTGCCAGTACGCTAAGTGCTTTGTGTGGCGTGCCATTTTGCTTTCATGTAGTCATCAGAGTTGTTACTTTATGCTACTGATGAGAAAAGTGTCACACAGCGAGTATGTGGCAGAGCTGGGCTGAAAGTCCCTGTCCATCTGAACTCAGACTCATGCTTTAGAAACATATGTTAGTATAGAAAAGGTGTTGGCAAGCTTTTCCTGTAAATGGGTAAAAATGGTGAAAAATTTTTAAGCTTTCAGGCCACGTATGGCCTTTCTTGCATTTTCTTCTCATCTTTCTTTATTTTTCCAACCCTTTCAAAATGTAAGAACCATTCTTAGTTCACAGGCCATACAACAACTGGCCACAGGCTGGATTGGTCTGCAGCCCATAGCTGCAGATTCAAGATAGAGAGTACACACACACACACACACGCACACACACACACACACACACACACACACACACACACACTTTGAGAGGACATTGGTGGTGAAAGGGTCATGTGGAGATGCTGGAGTGGAAGGAGAAAAATGGAGAAATCGCTTAGCTCTAGGTTTCCTGGGGAAAGGGAAATCCAGCTGGAATAGAATATCCATGGTAAACACAGGGAGACCACAAGAGTGTGAGTCATTGCTAGGCCATATTCTGAATGTGATCACTCAGCCAACAAATGATCCTCAGATGGCTTCAAAGCATTAATGTGCATGGCGGGAGAGGGAGAGAAGTTGAAGTGAGAAAATGCGCTCTCTAGATAAAATATTGGACCTGTCCATCTAGAAAAGGCAGCCGAATAGAGTGGCTGAAAAGGTGTATCTTTCTGAGCCTCAACTCTCAGAGGAGAGGAGGTGGTGAGGGACAAGCCCGGACTGGGGAGTGGATAAGGGAGCGAAGGGGGGCCGTCTCTGTGCATGTGTACAGAATTCTCTTTCCGCAGCCACCACAATGCTTGCAACTTTCAGATGGACAACTGCAATCGTTGCAATGGTCTGGCAACTATCTGGAACCAAAGTTTACACATGATAATGCAAAAAAAAAAAAAAAAAAAAAAACCCAAAGAAAAAATTCTCTCATCGGAAGCCTCTTCATCGGGGGCATGTATACTGAACATCCTTCTGGAGTGTGTGGGCTTATGAGAATGTATCAAGCAAGAAGGTCGAATTTGAATCCCTCTGTCTCTTGAGGCATGATGATTCTTGGTTGCAGAGCGATGCAGCTTCTAGGGAAGTTTTGAGTACCATCAGAGGGGCCCGGAAAGCTTTGGTGCATTTGGAACTTCCTATTCTGTACCCCGTTACAACCAATAAAACTTGCCCTGGAGTCTATGAATGATGGGATATTTTTTAGATGCTTGTTTTATTAGTTAGCTGCCCTTTGCACTTGATTGTTTCATGAAAAGGAGTCAAATATGATACAGAAATGGCTGTTTTCTGCATTACAATGTGTATATCCCACATTGAAATTTATTTTAATTCCTTTCAGGGACTCAATATTGAGAAATATTCCAGCTATCATTAGAAGCAATACTGTACCATAGCTAGAGAAAGCTCTGGAATCAGAGGGATCTTTGATGAAGTTTCAGTTTTCCACCAGTCCCCAGCATAATGCCATCAGTGCTATGCTGGAGGAACACAGAGTGTGCTAAGGTAGTAGCTAGACTGGGAACCAACCAGGTACTACCTTAGTTGGGATGGATACCAGGGAAACCTTCCCAGAAACAGTAATATCTGTACTAATGTTTGATAATGGGTAGTTATTAGCAAAAAAATATGCAGAAAAAAAGAGCATTCTAGGCAGAAGAAATATTTGTGCAATTTCATGAAACCGAGAACATAGCACAAGTGTAGAGCTATGAGTACTTTGGGAATTTGGAAAAACAATGTAAGAGAAATAATGGCCAGAAATGAAGGTAGACAGGTAGCAAGGGGCCAGACCATGAAGGGCTTTGAAAATATATTAAGGCATTTGAATTTTGTCTTAGGCACACTGGATACCACTGGGATGTTTTGAGCAGGGGAATGGCTCTCAGATTTCCATACGGAAAATGGAAGAAGATGGGAGAAGACTGGAGATTAGCCAGCCAGTAAAGATTTTACTCATAAAACCACAAGAGAAACTATGTTGGCTTAAAGCAATGATGGAGTGGACAGTGGATGGGAGAGATTAGAACTTACTGGACTTGATGATTGATTGGATGTGAATTTGGAGAAGAGTTTAGGATAACTCCTTTCTTGGGTTCTGTGTTGGATACAGAGTAATGATGAGACTTGTCTCCATGATTGGGAAATGCAAGAGTGGAAATTAAAAGGGAAGATGAGTTGAGTTTTAGACTTGTTGAGTGTGGGGTCTCTGAGGGGCATTTAGGGGTGAGGTTCATTAGACAATTTTATATATTTACCTGGAGCTGAGGAGACAAATTTAAACTAGAGATACATTTTGGAGTTATCACTGCAGGAGTGAATGTGTTCACCCTAGGAGGATATGGAGAGTGAGAAGTGAGAAAGCACAGGATGGGCCCAGGGAAAACAGTGCCTAGCAGAGAGGGAGAGAAAGAAGGATCCATGAGAGAATGAGAAGGAGGGTCCATAGACTATGAGGTAATCTAGGTGAGTGTTGACTTACCAAAGGCAAGTGAAGAGGAAATCTCAAGAAGAAAGTGGTCAGTGATGTCACATGCCTCAGAGAGGTCAAGGAAGTAAGGAAAGAAAGATGTCGACTGGATAGAGCAACTGGGAGGTTATTGGCGACCTTGCAGAGGATAGTTTTACAAAGAATGTTGAGGATGAAAGCAGAACATCTTTAAGTCCAATTTATAATGAACAGAATTTATTATAATATAATATTTAGAAATTCCACATCTAGGAAAGAATCATCAACTTTGAAATCATCAGTAACAACAGAAGATCCTCTTTTTCCTTCTCCTTAGTTACTTCCAAGTAGGAATTATAACTAATTGGATTTGGAAGAAGGTGAGCATGGGAGTGTTTGTTTATAAACCCCATCTAACTAATCCCCCTATATCTGCCTAGTAAATGGTTTCCTGTTCCCTGTTCTTCCACAATGAGTATTTCGCCCCTTCTAAGTCTTCTCAACTTTCTTGACCCATCACTTCACCTTCTCCTTTATTAGGAAGGCGGCATAAACTAGAGAAGTGGTCCCTCAATGTAATGCCACCAACCTTCAAAACCATTTGCATTGTTTCTCCTGTCCCTCCTCCTCTTCTGTTGCACGGGCATAGGTTCCTCTTGTCTTTGAGGAGGTTCGCAAGGAGGGGTGCCTCTGACAGGAGTTTCGGTATTTGTGATTTACAGAGGGTTTCTTTCAGCAGAAAGGGGTGAGGGAAACAGGATAGGGCCAGGCAAGGGGCTGAGCAAGCATGTGGTCTCAGCTAGAGTCTGACCTCAGCCCAGTCTCACAGTGAACTCTGGAACATGCACCACACCATGGATTTGGACCCACCTTGGGGCAGAGATCTGGCTTTTTGCACTCTTCTGTCAATCAGCCATTGTCTGGGAGCTGCACCTGGGAGGAGGCAGTTCTGCCTTGACTAAGGGGAGTTCTCTTAGCAGCCAACACTCACAGCAGGTACAGGGTGGCGGTACCTGCTTGGGTGGGGTGCCAATGGTATCCCCCACACTCCTGTGTGAGGTAGATCTCTCCTGTTGGGTTCTGCATTTAATTCTAACTATTTCCGTCTCTCTTTTCCCTTTTTTCTCTCCTTACTGGCATCTTCCTTTTAATAACGCTCAGTTTCCTGTCACAGAAACTTCCAGGCCTCCTCTACATCTTCTCATCTTTCTTCACTGCCACGATTCTTATCTGTGCCTGTTAACTGTTCTTCCTCAAGACCCACTCCCTCCCCAACCTGTGGAAGCCTGGTTTCCGCCTCTACTATTTTTCTGAAACTGCTTTTGTCAAAGTTACCAACCTTCTTTTCATTTCTACTCCTGACGGAAACTTTTCTGTTCTTCTCTTTCTTACTTCAGTCCCCAGGAACATTTGGATTGATTGCCTCCTTTGGCTTTGGAGATCGTGGCTCTCCCGAATTTCGTCCTGCCACTTCGTCTCTTCTTTTCAGACCTCCTTGCCAATTTCTGTTCCTCTGTCTATTCCTTAAAGTTACTGTTCCTTAGGTTTTGATTTTATGTCTTCTTTGGTCACTCTGTACCCTTCTTCATGGGCCAAATTGAGGCTTTTGAGAATCTCAGAAAAGATCATCCCTTCACCATCCTGTCATATATAATTCAAAAGTAAATATTTATATTTTTAAACAAAGCAAAATTAATATTGTCTCTCTCTGGACTTTCAGATTGTACATTTCCAGATATGGTTTTGAAAATGAACTCTCTCTCTTTCTCTCTCTCTCTCTCCCCCTCCCTCCCTCTCTCTCTCCCTCCCTCCCTCTCTCTCTCCGTCCCTCCCTCTCTCTCTCCCTCCCTCCCTCTCTCTCTCTCCTGGTTCCCTAAGCACATGTTGTGTTGTTGCGCATACCTATTAGGAAGTCAATAATGTACCACCTCATTCATTGCATACATTTCATTATCATCTATGTGTTAATGCTTTCTGAATTCATATACTGCTCAGATCTAAAGCACCATATACACCTGTCTAATAAGCATCTCTCATTTGATTATCACAGATGACTTCAAACTCCAACCCAGACTTGTTCTACCTCCTACTTCCGAATGCTCTTCAGTGAGTTGTACTACCCAGTTCCTTAATTTGAAAACCCAGAAATCATATTGGTCTCTTCCTGTTCGTCACCCTATCTCATCCAATTGATCACCAATTTCTGTGGACTCTACCCCTAAATATCTCTCAAACCCATCCACAGCCTTCCAAGAGGCTTCTCTGCCTCCAGTTTTGCATTCTTTGAATCCATTCTCCACGCTTCCCTGCTTTAAAGAACTCTAAACTTCTTAACTATGATTTGCAAGAACTCTCAGGATCTTACTCAGAGTAAGGCCGCTGTTACTCTGTTCAGCATCAATCTTTCCACTTCTCTCCAACTCTCATGAACTCTCTCTTCCCCAGGCCGTGACACCTTGTATCAATGGCTGCCTCTTCCTCTTAGGCCACTCCCTGACCAGGATAATGCCTTCTTGTCTGCCAGGACTTGCTATAATGAATGTCAATTCTGAGAAGACTTACCTAGTGCCTTAGATCTTGGTCAGCTGCTCCTGTGTGTGGACTGTCACGACACATTGACTTTCTTTTAAGAACATCTGCTGAGTCACAGTGTGATGGCTCATTTCCTTGTTATCTCCGCTACCAGACCACAAACTCCATGAGTTTGGGAGTGCTATCTGGGTTGTTCAGCTTCGTACCCCAGTTGTTCAGCACTGGTTTAGCAGGTATTCAGTACAGACTGTCTGAACTAACGAGTGTGTTGTCCTGCCTTCTGAAGTCAAAGTGTAAAGGATTTGCAGTCATCATAGTCCTGTTATTATAGGATTATTCACCTTCCCCACCATGCAGTAGGACAGAAAGTTAAGAGTTTGGTTTGGTGCATGTGTATCGTCAGAAAGAACCGACTTCTGTAGTGTTGGCGTGTGTGTGGCATATTACGTAAAGAATGCTTTGCCCAAAAATAGGATTTGAAGAAAACCTTTTACAATGTTCTAAAGCTACGGAAGAAGGAGCTTTAGGAAAAGAGAAAAGAGAAACACAAAGGAAGGGCAGGAAAAAGAAGTCACAAACAGAAAGGGAGGCAAACCATAGGAGATTAAATACAGAGAGCTGACTGAGGGTCAGTGGGGGTGCGGGTTGAAGGGGTGGGGAAAATGGGTGATGGGCATTGAGGAGGGCACTTGTTGAGATGGGCACCGGGTGTTGTATGTAAGGGATGAATCACGGGAATCTACTCCCAAAGCCAAGACTACACTGTATACAATGTGTGTTAGCTAACTTGACAATAAATAATTTAAAAAAAAAACCCAAAAAACACAAAGGGATGACTAAAATATTGGATGATTTCATGGATTTTTACCATTAGTTGAAACATATTATGTCCACTCCGGTTACCCAAAAGGACCGCTCCTCCTGGGAAACGCTTCCTATTTTTAAACCCAGTGTAATGCCTGTGGAATTACACTGCCCATTCCTACCCAGACCCAGAGAGTTTATTGTTATGCACTGTATTTGCCAAGAACCTGCTCTGTCTTTAGTCACCAGCAAAGAGTTGTCAAAGAGAGCATATTTTTGTCTTTGGGCATATTTTTGTCTCTTGCTCTCTGTCAGAGGTGGCAGGTCCTATATGTTACTCTTTGAAGTTTGGCTCTTTCAGAAGTCTCTAGACCACTATGGGAGGCGGCAATATTGGCAGATTTGTGAGGGAGGAAGAATAGAGTGTTCTCTGGTTCGACTTCCAGTTACAGTCCATGTCTACCACTGATATATTCAACTTATATTAAATGAGCACCTGAGGGGCACCTGGTTGGCTCAGTCGGTTAAGCGTCTGACTTCGGCTCAGGTCATGATCCTATGGTTCGTGGGTTTGAGCCCCGCATCAGGCTCTGTGCTGACAGCTCAGGGCCTGGAGCCTGCTTCGGATTCTGTGTCTCCTTCTTTCTCTGCTTCTCCTCCACTTGTGCTTTGTCTCTCTCTCTCTCTCTCTCTCTCTCTCTCTCTCTCTCTCTCTCTCTCAAAAATGAATAAACATTAAAAAAATGAGCACTTGATAATATGCAAGATGATATACTAAGTTGCTCTTACACTGAGAAAGACATAGTACTCAACTTCTGGGAACTTTGTCCAGATACTAAAATAACGAATGCTCTATAATATTGAAATAAAGAAGTATCTGTTTTATAAATGCTAATATTTTTCTTAACAGAACTATAACTATATAAATATACCAAATTGTCAATGTTTTAAAATGTTTTATTGTTGAATTAATAGTACATTGTTCAGAATCCCACTAGTTCCTCCCCCATCCTTAGACTAAACTGCACCCAGGCAATGACTTTTGGAAGTCTCATGTAAACTTTACAACCCCATCTCAACATGTGCTAAGGAAATGTGCACTTATTTAATATTGTATTTAATAAAACATTACTTATTAAAAATTAAAGCTCTATAGGGGCGCCTGGGTGGCGCAGTCGGTTAAGCGTCCGACTTCAGCCAGGTCACGATCTCGCGGTCCGTGAGTTCGAGCCCTGCGTCAGGCTCTGGGCTAATGGCTCAGAGCCTGGAGCCTGTTTCCGATTCTGTGTCTCCCTCTCTCTCTGCCCCTCCCCCATTCATACTCTGTCTCTCTCTGTCCCAAAAATAAATAAACGTTGAAAAAAAAAATTTTTTTAAAAAAATTAAAGCTCTATTATATATACTTACATACATTTGTATATATACATATATAACACGCCAATACAGAATATATACATATATGTATGTGTGTGTATATGGGTGTGTTTGTGTTATATGTGTATATATATGTGTGTGTGTGTATATATATATATGTATGTATATATATATATATGTCTGTATACAGAATAATACAAAGAAGAGAAAATTAGTTTATAGCTCGTTACTTGTTTCATTTCCTTCCAGATATCTAGATTGACATGTATATGGTTTTAAATAAATGGAATTACATTACACTTACCATTGCACTGCCTGCTTCTTCAATCAATACTATATTGGGGTCACTTTTCTATTTTAATACATAAAGATCTAGTTTATTTTTTTAATTAAAATTTTTTATGTTTATTTTTGACAGAGACAGAGAGAGAGAGAGAGAGAGAGAGAGAGTGAGAGTGAGTGGGGGAGGGGCAGAGAGAGAGAGGGAGGCAAAGAATCCAAAGCAGCCTCTAGGCTCTGAGCTGTCAGCACACAGCCCGACGCGGGGCTCAAACTCACGAACCATGAGATCATGACCTGAACCGAAGTTGGATGCCCAACAGACTGAGCCACCCAGGTGCCCCAGATCTAGTTTATTTTTATTTATTTATTTTTTTAAAGTTTTTATTTATTTTTGAGACAGAGAGAGACAGAGCATGAACGGGGGAGGGTCAGAGAGAGAGAGGGAGACACAGAATCGGAAGCAGGCTCCAGGCTCTGAGCCATCAGCCCAGAGCCCGACGCGGGGCTCGAACTCACGGACCGCGAGATCGTGACCTGGCTGAAGTCGGACGCTTAACCGACTGCGCCACCCAGGCGCCCCAGATCTAGTTTATTTTTAATGACTTCGTGGTATGAATGTTATATACATTATGTACTTTTAATTTATCTTGTCAGATCCATGTTAATGGAAATTTACATTATCTATATTTTATTGTACTCTTGTTTGCTATTACACTCTTCTATTAGCATCACATATGCTGTTATACTGTCGTGTTATTATACTTTTTAATGTTGCTATCATACTGTTATTGTTCATGCATATTTGAAACTCATACAAGTTAAGTATATCAAGATAGGGTTTCTACTGTTGGAAAACACTGCCAAAGCAGGCTTACGTATTGCTATTGTGCATTGTAGACTAGACTGAATAAGGTAGAGGCTCGGATTTCATGGCTCATTTCTGGCCGGGGTAATCAGACTGGACTTTACAGAAGTGAGCTAGAAAAGGGGACTTGGATGCTAGTTACAGTTTTGATAATTGTATATGTAAGGGGAGAACAGCATAAGCAACACAGGGAGGCAAAGAAGAAAAATCAGAAGCAGGTGTGTCATCAACAATAAATCAATTTAGCTCAGTCAATGGCATAGTGGTGCTGGTGCAAGCCTGGAGGGTAGACTGGGGTCAGATTATGGGGCTTTACGTGGCAACTGAAAGGATTTTAAAGGACTGTTGTGTAGGCCACAGGGAACCAAGAGTAAGCAGGGAGACACCAGCTTTGATGTTGTGCAGGATGGGCTGGAGTGGAGTGGAGATTAGAGAGGAAAAATAGGAAGACATTTTAGTCCATGGCGAATACAGTAAAAAGGATCTTTTCCATCCAGATAGTGATAGTGGCAAGGGAATGCAGCAAATAGTAGAATTATTATAGCGTGAATAGAAGAGGAAATTAAATTAGACTGGGTCGTCTGGGGCAGGTGGGAGAATAAAATCGGGTAGATGACCTGTAGATTTGCATTGTTGAGGGCTGTATGAGTTTCCGTGAACTGCCATTGCAAAGTGTCCTACAATGGGTGGCTTGAACAGCAGAAATGTATACTCTTGCGTAGTTCTGGAGGCTGGAGGTCTGAGATCAAAGTGTTAACAGGTGGATTCCTTCTAAGGGCTGTGAGGGAGAATCTATTCCAGATCTATCTTCCAGCTTCTGGTAGTCTCAGGTGTTCCTTGGCTTATAAGCTTCATTAAAAAAAAAAAAAGCTTCATTTTCCCTGTCTCTTCACACTGTCTTCCCTCTATGTCCAGATTTCTGCTTTTTAAAAAATATAATTTATTGTCAAATTGGCTTCCATACAACAGACAGTGCTCATCCCAACAAGTGCCCTCCTCGATGCCCATCACCCACTTTCCCCTCTCCCCCACCCCCCATCAACCCTGTTTGTTCTCTGTATTCAAGAGTCTTCTTATGGTTTGCCTCCCTCCCTCTCTGTTTGTAATTCCCCCATGGTCTTCTGTAAAGTTTCTCAAGGCCCACATATGAGTGAAAACATATGATATCTGTCTTTCTCTGACTGACTGACTTATTTCACTTAGCGTAATACCCTCCAGTTCCATCCACATTGCTGCAAATGGCATGATTTTATTCTTTCTCATTGCCAAGTAGTAGTCCACTGTATATATAAACCACATCTTCTTTATCCATTCATCAGTTGATGGACATTTAGGCTCTTTCCACAATTTGGCTATTGTTGAAAGTTCTGGGATTTCTGCCTTTTATAAGGACACAATCATATTGGATTAGGGCTCACCCTAATGATTTCATCTTAATTTGGTCATCTGCAAGGACCATATTTCCCAATAAAGTCACATTCGCAGATAGTGGAGATTAGGATTCAACATCTTTTGGGGGGGACGCATTTCAGCCCACAACAAGGGCTATCCTGGTAGAAATATTTAAAAAGTGTGAGAATCGAAAAGAGGGAGCTATAGATGTAGAAATCAGTTGTATTAAGATAATCATTGAGGAGCGTCTGGGTGGCTCAGTCAGTTAAGCCTTGGACTCTTGATTTCGGCTCAGGTCATGATCTCATGGTCGTGAGATCGAGCCCCACGTGGGGCTCTGTGCTGGGCATGGAGCCTGTTCAAGATACTTTCTCTCCCTCTGCCTCTCCCCTGCTTGCTCGCTCTCTCTCTGTCTCAAAAAAAAAAAAAAAAAAAATCACTGAAACAATGAGAATGTGTTAGATCTTCAACATTGTGACAATTCAGAGTTGTAAGGGATAGTTTGATTTTATATCCTGTTTGATATAAGACTTATCTCTTCAATATCTCTGCAGAGTTATCCTTTAGCTTTAGCTTGGATATTTCTAGTAATAGGGAATTCATTCCGTAACAACTAAAATGTATTTTTTTAATATATTGAGGCAAAATATACCTCCTCGTAATTTTACCCACTGGCTCTAATCCTTTCCACTGCTATACAGAGCATGGTCCTTACATGTCATTGAACTGCAAACATTTAACCAGTTTTCAGGCTGCCCTCCTACCCCTGCCTCCTAGATTAAATAATGCCCCATTTCTTCTGCCATTCTTCACACAGCATTGTTGTCAGATCTCCCTCTTCTGGACATGTCTAAGGTTCCAACGTCCTTAGAGGAGGATAGACTAACCAAGCACAGGTCTGTTTATGGCAGTGCAGTCTTTGTGGCCAGCATGGAATCCTAGGGGTCTGTACATTTTCCCCCAGGGAATGATGGAACGTTGTTGGCAACTGAAATCCATAGGCATTTTTTCCCTATTAATTGGTGCCAAACCCAGAGTTTTGCTATAGTTTAGCAATCGTGTTCTCTTTTTGTGTTTAAAGTTTATTTATTTATTTTGAAGAGAGAGAGAGAGAGAGAACACACATGAGCAGGGGAGGGGCAAAGAGAGAGAGAGGGAGAGAGAGAGAGAGAACGAACACACATGAGCAGGGGAGGGGCAAAGAGAGAGAGAAGGAGAGAGAGAGAGGGGGAATCCCAAGCAGGCTCTGCACTGTCAGCGCAGAGTCCAATGTGGGGCTCGAACTTCTCAACCATAAGCCATGACCTGAGCCAAAATCAAGAGTCAAACGCTTAACTGACTGAGCCACTGAGATGCCCCCTCTTTTTGTGTTTAAATTTGGCTTTTGCATCCCAAGCTTTTGCATTTTACCTTTGAGTTTAGCCCTATAATTACTACTTTTTGAGACCTCTTTGAATCTTTATTCTGCCACCCAACATATGATCTCTCTTCAATTAATGTCATTTGTAAACTTACAAACTTGCATTGTATGAAGTTTTGCAAGATGTTGATTATATAACCCAATGAAATAGGGACAAATACAGATACCGAGGTCAAGATATTGAACTGCCTTCAGACAGTCCCTAACTTTGATGCAAGTTGTTATGAATGTGTAATAGTGCACATTTCTCCACCCTCTCTATAAAGATCTCATGAACGATGTGTCACATATCCTGTTAAATCAAGGTACATTTCTCCAAGGAATCACCTATGCTGGCAAGTCCAACAAAATACCCAAAGCAACAACAAAAGAAATGTGATTACCTTTGCATGATTTTTTTTTTCCTAAGTGAGCCCATAGTAGTGCCCATAATCACTTTTTTCTTACCTTAGTAGTAACAATTTGCCTATTTAATAACACATTGGAAATATTTCCGGGAGTTGACCCTGAGCTCGCTGATCTGTAATTTCCAAATCTCTCCTTCTACTTCTAATGGAACTTGAAATACTTTTCAGTCTTCAGCTGTCTTGCACTTCTCTGTTACCCACAAAGGCTCATTGTTGTGTAAGTATCCAAACATGTCTTTTGGAGATTTTAGGGCATAAGTCTTATGATTCCAGAGGCCAGTTCATTCAAAAACAATTCTTACACTATTTCTTCCATCAATTAGGACTTCTAGTTGTTGTTGTTGTTGTTGTTGTTGTTGTTGTTGTTTTTCGGTCGTGTATATATTTGGCTTGACTATATCTTTCCTGACTTTTCTACTTGAGGACTGAAATCAAATTCGAAAACACAGCTGGAATATCATCTCTGAATCAGTCAGTATTTAGATGCAAAACACACAAAGCATGGTTGCCATTTTAATGAAAAAGGCTTCAATACAGGAATTTTGTTGCTCACAAAGTTTTTGCAAGGGCTGGCGTAGTAGGATGTAGGTTGGGCATCCAGGGTACCTCCCAGAGCAGCACTGAAGAACTGGTCTGCAAGTGGAGCCAGTTCTTGGGAAGGTGGGGAGTCCTGAGGTCCCCGTGCAACTGCTGGCTTCCAGAACACACTGTATGGCCGCTGTCAGGAGGTCAGGAAGCCACCTCTGTGCCACCATTGCAGTGACGCTGTGCCTGCCAGAGCCACACCAGGAACAGGTGTTTGCCCCACACCCTAACGCTGGTGGCTGGGCACGAGGACGCTGTCAGCCAGCCACAGATGCAGGCAGAGAAAGAAAAAGCAGGCGGAAGTGAGCTCTTCCCCTCACTGCCATCTTCCAACAAGAGCACAGCCGCTAGGCGGACTCTAAATCACATCCGGATCCTTACGTACAAGAGACGTGGGAAAATGTGCCATTCAACTCTTCTGTCCTCCGGAGCAGGAACACACTAGAAGGAGGGTAGAATAATGTGCGCAAACCAATTCACGATGTCTGACACCAAGTTGACCATGCCTCGTTAATGTATGGTTCTCCCAGCCGATTTTTCACTCCGTTTTCTGTTCTTGCATGTAGTTTTTTGTTTTTTGTTTTTGTTTTTTAATTTTTATCCCGGTATAGCTAACATACAGTGTTATGTTAGTTCCAGGTGTACAATATAGCAATTCAATAATTCTGTACGTTACTCAGTGCTCCTCATGACAAGTGTAATTTTGCGGGCACTGCCATTATAGTGTCTTTCACCTTGTATGACAATTATTTGTTCACATGGTTGTGTTCCTCATTAGACTGAGTTTCTTGAAAACAAGAGTTGTGTATTACGTATTTTTTTTATTGCCAAAGCCCAACACAGTGACTCACAGATGCTGGGGAAACCAATTTAAGAATAGAAGAAAGGATGTGTGCTTTGGAGTCAGAGGAGCTTGGGTTTAAAACTTGCCTCCAACACTTACAAGCTGTGTGGTTTGGGGCAAGTGACGTGAATTCTGTAAACTTGAGTTTCTTATATGTAAAGCAAAATAAATACACTAAACTCATAGGAATGTTGGGAGCTTTACATGAGAAAATATATAGGAAGCATCTGTCATATAGTTGGGACTCAGTTAATTTTGAGCATTGTTATTATTAGGGCAAATAAATGGTTGCCAGGTTAATGAATCATTGAATAGATTTCCACTTTCACAGTTATTTGTCTTGGCAACAAGGCAGACTTTGAAGAGCTCAGCTTTTTCTCCCCTTCTGTGTCATTATACTCTCTATTTTGCTTCTTATTCTGAAAAATGGAAATTTAAAAATCTATCATTCTTTGCATTTTTTCCCATTTTTTTGCTGGTCCTGAGCTTTATCTTCTTTTGACCTCTCTCTTCCTCTTTTTTTTTTTCTTTTTAACAGTTTTATGCTATTCCTCTTTCTAAAATCGACATGTGTTATTTTAAAATTTTAGGTGAGCAGATAGTCCCTTCACAGAACCTGGTTCTATTTGATGCTTTTTGTCTACTTTTGCCTTTATTGGGACAATCTAGAATTAAGTGCATTTTCGCGGTTTCTACTTCCAAAGGGCCATGTTCCCCTTGAGCATCCTGGGCCAAGGAATCATTCCTCACTTTTGGAAATCTGTTTCCCTAAAGTTTTGAGGCGTGGCAAAAAGTAAAATGTAGTTTCTTTCATTGAAGGAACACATCCACTTCATGTAACCAGATAGGTCTTCCCTCCTAGTAAGAATTACAGCCAAACTATCATATCCCTTTGTTGTTTCCTGAACTTTTTGAGAGAGATCATCAGGAAGTAGGGAGAAGTATTTATCAGACATGCTGCCATTGTTATTAGCAAAGTCAGCCTTTTGGCAGAGATAGTGGCATCTGAAATTCTGGGTCATTACTATATTTTTATTTTGTGTCAGGTTTGGCACCTGTTTGGGGAGGAATCAAAACTATCCATTGCCCGACAAGGCCAGCTACAATTTGTGCCTAGAAAAGATTCATTGTGATTTCATTTTCACTAAAAGCTTTTCATTGTGGGTTTACTTCAGGTTTTAGATTTAAGTTGTGTTTGCTTTTTTTTTTTTTTTTTTTTTTGCACTGTGGTATCATCTCCATTTCATTTTAATTTTTTTCTTGTAAGAAAGGTACATCCCTCCTGAGACATAACCCATAATTAGTTCCCCATCACATCTTTCTTTTAAGTAGGTATTCACGCACAACGCAGAGCTCATTGTGGGCTTGAATTCACTACCCTGAGATCAAGATCTGAGCTGAGATGCTCAACTGACCGAGCCACCCAGGCACCCCATCAAGTTTTGGGGATGATACTTGCTTTCTTCTATTAACGATGTTTGAGCTTTGTTGCTAGCTATGTAGTCGTCTGAGGGCGTAGGCACTGCTATTACCGATGATAAGGTTTGTTGAATGATTATGTGTGGTTTTATAAATGTTATTTCATTTTTCCTCTCAATAATTATATACCGTAGATACTTCATTATTCTCATTTTATGGACGAGGAAACCGAGGCGTAGTGATGGTAGGTGCCTTGCCAGGGCCATGTGGCCAACGAGTGAAAGAGTTGGGGACTTAAAACCAAGTCATTCTGGCTTGAGAGCCCGTGCTCCTCAGGATAGTGACACACTGACCTCCTCTGACCATTGGTCTGATCATTTTCTCTTGATTCTACTGAGTACCTCCTCCATCACACTCTTCCTTTCCCTTATCTGACCTAACAAGCTCTCTGGGTATTTTCATGCTCATCTTCCAAATAAGTTTCATGGTATGGCTCCCTTGATAAGGTAGGCAAGCTTATCACCAAGGACTGGAACCACGGCAACTCAGATAACCCAGAATAATCTTCTCATCTTAAGGGTAGTACTTTTAATCACTTCTGCAAAGCCCTTTTTGCCATGTAAGGTAACATATCCCTAGGCTCCAGGGATTAGAGTGTGGCCGTTTGGGAACATTATTCTGCCTGCCACAGAAGATACTGCGACCCTGGACTTCAAACCCTTTTGATCTCTAGTTATTTCTTTTATTTCAGCCTCAAGGTCTTACAACACTTAAATGTTTCTTAAAAAAATTTTTTTTAATGTTTATTTTTGAGAGAGAGAGAGAGAGAGAGAATGTGAGCAGGGGAGGGGCAGAGAAGAGAGAGAGGGAGACAAAGAATCTGAAGCAGGCTTCAGCCTCTGAGCTGTCAGCACAGAGCCCAAGGCGGGGCCCGAACTTATGAACTGTGAGATCATGACCTGAGCCAAAATCAGCAACTGAGCTACCCAGGCGCCCCAACTCTTCAATGTGTCTAAATAATAGTTCCATTTTTCTTCTAGTAGTATTACTCATTCCCATATGAATTAGCAATAGTGAGTTAATGTTTTGGGTGTAATAAGTATTGTCAGGTGTTTCATATTTGAATCTGAAGAAAAAATATATTCCCAGTTGATGATGTCCTAATATATCTAGCCTCTTTTATGGCATTCAGAGGAGAAACAATAATCATCATGGTGTCTTTTTCCTTGGGCCTCGTTAGCAGGTGACTGATTATATTGCGGAGAGTAAAGTGGAGCGGAGGGAGGAGTGAGAGAGGAATCCTAGGTTTTCTAGTTGTGTCACAGAGAGGGTAATAAGAGTAGCACCAATTCAGAGACAGACACTGGAGAAGTAGGAGTGGAAAAAAAAGACTGAGTTCAGTGTCAGAGACAAATGTAGTCACTTGGCCCTGTGGGCATGAATGAGGTCATGCTACCATTAACAATCAAATTACATTAGTTCAATATATAACCAAAATCTTACCCTCAGACAACGTTCCCTTTCTGTAGTATTTCTGGGAGTCTCCAGAAGGGTGTGCCTTAAACACTCATGGCCACCAGTTTCTGCGGTTCTCCTGCTGTTTGCCATTGAACTCTGGCAATGGTATGTACCTTGCCTGCTGACACTCAGCGTTTCCAGCTGATGCTCTTGCCCTCACTGTTTCTCTAGGGAAAAGCTGGCCTCCTGAGAGAGCTGGCTTCCAATGCAACCCAAGGTTGTAAAACTCTCAAGTGCTAGAATGGTGCTGACATCCCTTAATTCTTTCCAGAAATGGAGAGAGTGTCCCTTATCCTCAACTGGTGCTTCATTTTGTTATTAGGCCTGAAAGCATTGCTTGTGTATCCTGGGTTGCACGGATTTTATGAAACGACTGCTGTTTGTTTTTTCCTGAGGAGCTCAAAATCCAGTCTATAAAATTAGGTAGGGGACAAAATGCCATTGTGGTCCTTCCCTTGTCCTAGCCTTTTTGTCTTTCTGTGGCCACAGACATATACTTCCTCTGTGTTTAGCCAAACAACCCTTCCTGCATATCTGTCCATGGAAAAGATGTCCATAGATTGATTGGTCAGATCACTATTTATTTCAGATTTACTGAGCTTCACTGTATCTGAATTCTTTTGTGCTCAGGTAGAACCATCCATCACATTGACATTTTGACCTTAAGATGTCTGTATATGGTCTAGGTGGAGATGTCCTGCTTTAAAACAGAAGCAAGAATCAAATCTATAGTCATTTCTCTCTCTCTCTCTCTCTCTCTCTCTCTCTCTCTCTCTCTCTCTCTTCCTCTCTGAGAGTTACCCAAGCACTGATGATGCTTTCCAAGTTCAGATGTAGAAGAGTTTCCACTAGTGAACAAGGAGCATGACAAAAGAATGTACCCGAACAGAACCACTGGACCCTGGGGAATAACTTTTAAGGATTAGAAGGGGGAAAGAGGAGCCCTTTTGAGAGTGGTCTCAAAAGCAAGAATACAGCCAGAAAAGAACATTGCAAAAAAAAAGCAAAGGAAGTAGAGAACTTTAAGAAGCAGGAAGTAAGTAAATATAAAAATACAGCAAAGGATTCCCATAAGAAGGTGACTGAACTTTTCTCATTTTGTGGGAAGGGACAGTTCTGAGATCACTGACAACTTTAACAAAAGCAGTTTTGATAAAGTGGTGCCAATGAAAGCCAGGTTACAATGGGATTAGGGGGTGCATGGGAAAAAGCCATGGGAGATTGGGAAATTATTCTTTCAAGAAGTTTGAATTGGAAAGGGAGAAGGAAAAAGAGAGGGTGTTAGCTATTATTTGCTCAGAAACCTCATCCTGTGGGACCAGAGGTAAGGGAATAAAAATAGGTAAGGAAGGGTGTGTGTGTGTGTGTGTGTGTGTGTGTGTGTGTGTGTGTGAGTGTGTGTTAGCGTTCATGATGAATGGCTTCAATTTTACCATTGAAGAAGGAGGCATGATCATTTACTAAGAGTCAGGGGATTAAGAGATTGAAGTTGGTGGGAGAGGAGGAACAAAAGAAGAATCGTGATCTCCCATCATTCCTGGAGAGGAGGTGACCATAAACAAGTCTAAGTAGAGACAAGTAGAATTAAAGATCTACAGGAGGCCAGGAATAAAAAACCACTCTGAGTAAAGGTGACCGTGAGAATGAGGTGGGAGGGGGGGCAACTGGAGGTAAGGAAGTCAAAAAGAAGACTGTTTTCAGTGATGTTTCACATAGATGTTGAAATTTCTCAGGTTACGATAGGAGGTGGGGAAGGAGAAGGCTTTGGGCGAGATGCTGAAACCCTCGATGTGTATGGACTAACCAGAAGGTGGGAAGAGAAGAAGAGTATAAAGTGTATGGTGATGTAGTAGAGTCCCATGCACCTAAGGGCAGGGGGAATTTGAGAGAAGGAGAAAACTGTTTTTAGAGTTGCACTGGGCACTGGGAGAACACTAATTGGTACTCTGTGGACTGATAAGCCCCGTGGTGAGGGCACAATGAAAGGGTTGGGGAAGCAGGCCAAAGGTGATGTTGACCAAGAGGGAGAAGCATGGTTGGCAAAGTGCATGGGAGATGAGGTGGCAGACCCTTCTGCACACACTGGGTAGAGAACCATCGTGTACAGTAATGACAGCAAGGTTTTGATCTAACCAACTGAAAATACTCCAACTTTGGCACCGTTGTTGCCTTGACACTGATTGGCTGAAGGGCCTTGGGAGCACCCGGTTTTGTTGTCACGGAGGCTGCTGTTCACCTGGAGAAGGGCCTTCCTCTGGAGAGGGCTTGCTCTGGCTGTGGGAGATCTCGGGGCACACGTGCATCATTTATGTCTTATTTTTCAGCATGCCAATTTTTGATGGCCGGTTCAGTGTCCTTCAGACAGCCCGTGATCTTTTTCTTCTTTCTGCCTTCATTCTTGAAATTATTTCTGTTAGTCTACAAAGGAATCAGTTATTCAACTATTAAGCTAGAGCACAAATAGGCATGCTTTATATTCTTTCACTTCTCTTTAGAAACTAAGCAAAAGTTGGGGTTGCTTGTACTCTCAAGACACTGGAGTGTGGCTGGGAGTCAGCAGTCAAGGAGCCACGGCACAGATCCAAATGAATGCACTAAGTCTGGGGGACAAAGAAATACAGGTGCTGGATAGCAGGCAACGGTTAATCCCAAACCAGCAGGTCGCTGTCATAAAATGGTGAGGCGGGTATGCATTCTTCCAGGGGCCATGTCAGAAATAAGACTTGAGCAGTGGGCGGAACAACTTGATATGTGTGCCTCAAGCAGAACTTGTTTCTGAGACAATTTTTATAAACATCAAAACGCAATTTCACTTTGGTTGGTCTGAGATCTCAGAGAGAATTTTATGGTGAGTACCTCAGTCCAGGGTATGGGGAATATGAGCAAACGGAGATCCTGGCAGAAATTAAGCAGATTAATTCAGTTCATCTCCCTTTCCATACACGGTCTGGTCAGTTCAAAAAGCTTACGCTTTTTCTGACATTTATGTATATTTTTTGACCTTTCTTTGAATAAATTATTTTGCATATCAAGTCTCTCTCTGAACACATCATTTCTAAAGCAAGATGTTACGCTCTGAATTTAAGAGTAATGTCCATTTTTCCATACCCTAGGTCTAAGCCAGACTCTGGTCACATCAGTAAGTTGTTTATCTTTATTAGCTCTAAGTTCTGAAAAGGTGTACATGTTATTATAGGCAAGGCATCCTACATGCAAAGCAGACACACTGATAGCTACAGCTTTACTTTTTATAGATTAAGCAATAATCTAGAAAAAATGTCTTTGTTTCCAACAAAATAAGATTATCTTCTACCAGTTCATTTAATGACTATTTCCAACCGTCTCTAGCTTTTTAAAATGTATTCCCCCCCTTATATGTGCTGATTTCCATCTACACATATCTCTGTGGAGTGCAAGAGTCAGAGCAACCACACCCAGTTTGCCACCAGCATGACATAAACACTCTCATCTGGAAGAGTAATTTATGGCTTGAGAGAGGATTGGGCAAAAAGAACAAGGGAGATGAGTAGAACCAGCTAATGAGGCTGGTGGAGGAGGAGGCCTCTTGGAGTGTGCTCAAGGGAAATTAGTGCCACTGCTGGGTTGAGGGAGGACAGAAGGATGGCAGCCAAGGCTGGTTAATGGCAGACAGAGAAGCCAGTAACACACAGATAGCCCAAGGAAACCATGCCAGGAGCAGGGGGATTTGGGGAAAGCGAGGGAGGAGAAAAGAGAAAAAAACAAAACCTGTCAAATTACCAACTCCCAATTTTAATGGGGACTCTGAAATAGAAACAGAGAAAGGGTGTGACTTGTCTTTTTTGGTACCTTGAGCTGTGTGTAGGCTCAGTCTCTGATTCTTTCTAACCTTATTTCCTTCCCTTCCCTTCCATTCCCTTCTGTTCCCTTCCCTTCCCTTCCCTTCCCTTCCCTTCCCTTCCCTTCCCTTCCCTTCCCTTGTCTCTCCCCATTCATGCTCTCTCTGCTCCTTTCTTCTGGCCCTGCTTCTCCATGTTGAAGAATTGTTTGATGTCATCATAGCTCCAAACCATCAATTTGTCAATACAGGAAATTGTCATTATTTTTCATAAAGGAGAAAGGGAAAGAGAATGTGACTAATATCCAGGGAAAAGCAGGCGACAGTCCAAAAAACATTGTGTCTCCAGGAAAGCAGCAGAAGGAATATCCCTCTGATCACATGTGACATCACCTCATGGAACTTGGATGATTTCTTGGGGCTTAGAACTATTTTTCCAAGATATTATAAAGTCAATATGAAAAAGTATTTTTTAAATCTGTTTTCTCCCAAGTATCTGTGGTTCGAAAGCAAACTCTTTTTTGTTTCTTAACTTTTATTCCCCTTTTTTTGGTTCTGTTCCAAAGAACACAGAAACAATCTTCTTTGGGATCTCTATTTCTTGGGTACTCCCTGCCAGTATATCCTACATGTGGATTAAATAGATTGCATCAACAGTGTGGTTGGGAGGCAGAACAAGCAAGAGAAGAAGGGTCACGCTGTCCTAACATGAGCTTCTGGATTTCAGCTGGTCTAGCAGAATGGCAGCAATGAAGCATGATCTGTGAAGGAAATTTCCAACTAATGTTGAGGGAGCTGTCTGCCCAGTTCAAGCTGTGATAGGGACATTCCCCTTTTTGAGTGGCAGACCATGATCACTACAGGAAGCATCCAGTGGATCCAAAGGGCCACTGAGCTCTGCTTTAGTTGCTTGTTCTTAAAATAGCTCTTCAGTGAGACTGTTGAGTGAGTCTGTTTGCTTATGGTAAGTTTAAAGTTTCACTGATGCGAGGAAGATGAAGGTCTTTGGCTATGTATGAGCTCATAAAGAGACAGCATGCTTGTTTCCCTTTTTTGTGGGCCGTACGGCATGTGTTTTTAGTAGACCTTTAATTCTGTGCATAAGTGCAAACATGATATTGCCTAGTGCTTTGAAGGCCACCAGAAAAGATACTTGTTAGGTAGCATAAGGTAGTCGGAGTTGGAGTCGTGTCTACAGATTAAGGGACTAGAAAGAAAAATACATACACAATTAACATTCTTTGCAGTTACTTTATGATATCTTTTCCTACCCATAACTCATCTTTTCTTTTTTCTCTTTTTACTTTATGTGTCCTAGTCACCATTATGTTTTTTTTTTTTAAATAAGGCCCAAAGTCACCATATACTGAAACAGAGATTCAATTGGTCCTCTGATCATAATAACATTCATGCAGTGTGGCAGAAGGAACCAGGAACTGAGAGTTGGAACTTCACCATGGCCTGGGGTTAATCCTCTGGGCAAATAATTAGGACTATCATTAGATTTATCTTGAAAAAATAACCTAGATGTAGAGTGGGAATGGAGTATGACATCAAACACCGAATATTCATATAAATAATATAGTGCTAAAAATATCGTGCTAATAATAAAATAACTGCACGTTATTTATCGTGGAGTAAATCTGCCAAATGTGTGTTAGTGCCTTTTCTGTGATCTTCATGACAGCCTGGTCTCTGCCCCTCTGCCCCTCCAGAGGGCAATGCTGGCTGGGAGTGTCAGAGTCTGATTCGGTCTGGCTCTGCTGTTTTCTATGTACTGATCCTCGGCGTGACGTGCTCTCCTCTTGTGTGCTGTCCAGGGCATACATGAGTGTGAAGGAGCTGAAGGAGGCACTGCAGCTCAACAGTACTCACTTCCTCAATGTCTACTTTGCCAGCTCCGTGCGGGAAGACCTTGCAGGCGCTGCCACCTGGCCTTGGGACAAGGAAGCCATCAGTCACCTGGGTAAGTGAAGACCAGATATGGCAGAAAACTTAAGGGGGCCCCAAGGGACTATGTGAAGGGAGTTTGAGGAAAAAAGAAATAAAGAGAAAAATACATTCACTCCGTGAATTCGCTGCCTTGGGCTGAGGATGGCTTTTGGGAGAAACTGTCAAAATGTTTAATACAGATAAGAAAGAGGTATTAGAGCAAACAGTGGCAAATACTCAGGATGTTCTAGACAAGTATATGATCTCTAGGTAAATAAGTTGCTGATGTGTAATAAGATCCGTTTTACATCTTGGAGAGCCTCGAGGGGGAAATTAGCAAAGAAGTTGGCTGGACTGTAAAACCTGGTTTGCAGTCATCACTGTGCAGAAAGCCTGGCGTGCTGTGCCTATGGGTCCTCGGGATCCACGGATCCAGGATCGGGGGCCTGAGGATATCCTGGGAAATTCAGGCCGGTGGGACTTGCCTGCTTACCTAGGAAAAGGGTGACACCTTAACACTTGAACCTCTGCATTCTTAGGAAATATAACTCCTGTTACAATGTGTTATCATTGTTATGAAGGAAATCTTACTGATCAGTCAATAAGTCATTAAATCAGTTAATGTGGCTAAAAAGGAATTACTCAATAAAATTTATAGGTAGAGTCTTGAGTGGGATTCTACCAAAATTTATTTTAAAACTGCATTACCATAACTGGGAGGAATCTTTCATGTTGGAAAGAGAATGACTGTAGAGACTAGAAACCATTTTATAAATGACTTGAAATAGGTTATGTGAAGTTAATCTTCTTAGTAATCATTTATGAGGCAGAGAGAAATAAATTGAAGGAAGATCACATAATGCCGTAGATGTGAAATCCATGTATGATTGGGTCATTGTGAAGTAGAGTCCAAAACAGGTTGAATTGATAATTAAAGAAAATATGAGCAAGTTGTCAAAGGACAGCTAGTATTGTGGATTGGGGAAGGTGGAAGACGAGAAGTAGGTTAGCAATAGATGAAAAAATATTGTTTGCTGCTCAGGGGGAAACCAGAACGTGAAGATCTCTGGAGTGAATCAGGTCAACATCTAGAAGGGGTACATATCTCAAGCAAAGGAGGAGACAATAAAAAATTAAACATGGGGTGGTCCCAACTGAATGCTGCGTTAGTATGCGGGGTTTCATTGACTCTATGGTATCCGATACAGTTTTAGGGCTCTGCAATCCTTGTACCACTAAATTTTATATTCGCAGCCAGGGTACATGAGAAACCAGAAACTTGTGGGGTTAGTGCTTTCTAGATGAAAGCAAATGTGTCATTCTAGCCTTCATGGTAGGCTAGAAGGTCATATTCCAATAATGCATTTAATAATAGTGAGTTCAGAGGAACACGCAACACTGCAAAAAAGTATCCCCAAGTCAGTGCACACCTGATTTGCCAATGTTTAACGTTTTTGGTGTATATGTGAGAGGGTCCTGACAGCAAGGTTTACCTGGCAGTAGTTTTCGTGATTCCCAGATCTATCACTGGGAACTGAATCTATGTGTTTAAAAACCTTTAGAAGTGATCTGTCTGGCCACTATGGAGACAAGTCTTGGACTCCTGATAAGAATCACTGGGCTGGGAGCAGACCACCGAATGTTTTCTAACTTTATTGGAGCTGAGCCATTGACAAGATTCATTTAACTATAAAAAAGGATAAAATAAAAAAAAAGTTATTTGAAGACATCAGACAACAGCCGAGACAACAAGGATGAAGGCCCAATCCCAGTGAGAAGAAAATGCATTAAAGTGAGATCTGTATGTAACTCAGTTGTTTTTTTCCATTCAGGGAAATTGCCAAATTCTCAGTGAAAGGAATAGAGGCAGAGCAGAGAGCAGCTAGAGCCTTATGAAATCTCACTACTGGGGAGACAAAAATTGGAGGTCAGGCCTTCTAAGTCATCCAAGACTCCCATAGAAATAGAAATCCCAAAAAAGAGCCTGATGTTCTGCTCAGAATTTTCTTTTAAAATATCAGCTAACTACCAACCATGCATTCTTAGGGCTAGTGGCCAAGAAAATAAATATAAAATAACTTCTAAGAGATTAAAAAACCAAACAATGGTTTCAGGAGTCTCATAGTAGAGGGGAGAAAAAATTGGAGCTGAGGCCCTCCCTGTCAAAGAGGAGGGGCCCTGAGAGACAGAAAGAGCCCATATAATACAAAGCTTAAAATCCAGCCTGGAACACTCTTAAATCTCTGCGTGAAAGAAAGTCATTTGCTTATATTTAAATGTCTAGCAAAAGAAAATTGAATATACTCTAGAGGAAGACAGCATCATGAAGAGCTTCTACAAGTTGTTATGCACAGTATCCAGCAATCAATAAAAAATGATCAGTTATGCCAAGAGACAGGACCAAATGATGGTAAATAAGCAATCGTTAATAAATACAGACTCACAGATTACCCAAATACTGGAGTTATTGGATATTGGCTTTAAGATAATTATATTAATATGTTAAAAATGTATTTAAAATGGAGAGTATATTCAGAGAACTGGAATGAATAATAATGAATTAAATGGAAATTTTAGAACAAAAGATATAGATTGAAATTAGGAAATTAATAGGTTTGTGAGTAAGGGAGAGAATAAAAGAACTAGAAAATTGTAGAAAACATTCATACTGAAGCTCAGGGAGAAAAAGTGTTGGAAAAATATAGAAAATAACTTGAGACATGTGAGACCTGATGGAAATTTTCTAATGTAAATTGGAGATCTGGAAGAAAAAGAAAGCTATCGGGTCAAAAAAAATACCAAGGAGATAATGGCTGAGACTTTTGTAAAGTGACAGAAGTTATCAAACCACAGATTCAAAATGTTTTACAAACCCCAAGAAGGATGAAATAGAAAGAAAATAACAACTAGATCCATTATAGCAAAAGTACTTACCAACCAAAAACAGAGAAAAAAAAAAACCCTCAGAAGTAGCTAGAGAAAAAAGGTACATTACTTTAAAAGGAGAAACAGTGAGATTCATATGCTGACTTTTCAACAGATACTATGGGGGTCATCAGAGAGCAGATATAATTTCTTAGATGCTAAAAGAAAATAACTGTCAACTTAGAATACTGTATTCAGCAAAAATATCTTTTAAAATGAAGAAAAATTTAAAATATATTCAGACAGATAAAAACTGAGATGATTTAATATCAGCAGTAAAATAATACTAGAGAAAACTATGCAAGCAGAAAGAAAATGACCCCAGATGGGAAGTAGAGACATATAAAATGGAATGAGTGATATTAGAAAGGATACAAATATTAAAAGTAATAATAAAAATGTGTTTTTGGTTTAAAATATGGGTAGAATCAAAAGACAACAACAACCACACAAAAGACAGAAAATAAATGAAGTTAAAGAACTTAAGGTGCTTTCCTTGCCTGTATCTAGAAAAATACTGATTTTAGACAGTAATAAGTAAAAAATGCATGTTGTTACCTTTAGGGTGACCATTAAAAGACAAATAATCTTTTACAAGTTAAACCAGCAAGACATGAATTGTCCCAGAAAAGGCAACAAAAGGAGAGAAAATAGGAATAAATAACAGAACAAATAGAAACAAAAAGTAAGATATTGATTAAGACCTAATGTATTAGTAATGTTGAATGCAAATGGAAAAAACGTATCATTTTTTAAAATAAGATGTCCCATGAAATGTTTTGAGATACCCATATGTTTTAATTTTTTAAAAATTTATTGAGCGAGAGAGAGAGGGAGAGAGAGGAAGCACGAGTTGGGGAGGGGCAGAGGGAGAGGGAGTCTCTTAAGCAGCCTCCATGCTCAGTGTGGAGCCGACGTGGGACTCGATCTCACGACCATGAGATCACGACCTGAGCAGAAATCAAGAGTAGTATGCTTAACCGACTGAGCCGCCCAGGCCCCTGTAAACATACCACTTTAAAGTCAAAAAATTGTCAGATTGAAAACAAAACCCAACCATGTGGTGCTTGTAAGAGACATTTCTTAAACATGAGAACACAAAAAGACTGAAAGTATAAGGATGAGAATATATATATAATGAAGATACTAGTCCAAAGAAAGTCAGTATAGCTTTCTTATACCAGATAAAGTAAACTTTAAGGTAGTACATATTACCAGAGATAAGTAGGAATACTTTATAATGATGAAAAAGTAAATTCAATTAGAAAATAAAACTGTGTAAATTTGTACATCCAATAACACGCCCAAAAATATGCAAAGCAAAATTTGACAAAAAGAAAAAGAAAATAGACAGATCCAAAATCATAGTTGGTGTTTTAAAAACGATTTTCTCGGGGCGCCTGGGTGGCGCAGTCGGTTGAGCGTCCGACTTCAGCCAGGTCACGATCTCGCGGTCCGTGAGTTCCAGCCCTGCGTCGGGCTCTGGGCTGATGGCTCAGAGCCTGGAGCCTGTTTCCGATTCTGTGTCTCCCTCTCTCTCTGCCCCTCCCCCGTTCATGCTCTGTCTCTCTCTGTCCCAAAAATAAATAAACATTGAAAAAAAAATAAAAACAATTTTCTCAGAAAATAGTAAGTAAATAAATATTTAGTAGAGGTCTAGAATATTTGAAAAATGATTAATAATGACTTAGTTAACAAAATTAGGAAAGTGTATTTAAACAGTGAAGAATATACGGTTCTCATGTGTCATGGAAAATTTACCAAGGTCCAAAAAGTAAATTACAGAGAATTTCCATCAGGAAGTCTTTGCTATCTCATATCACTGGAAAGAAGCTAGAAGTCAATAACAACAACAACAACAACAAAAAACAACAAAAACCTAGAAAGTCTCCAAATATTTGGAAACTATGTAATAAACTTCTAGTTACCTCATGGTTCAAAGAATAAATTGTAAGGGAAATAGAAACATATTTTAAAATGATTATGACAATAGGGCGTATCAAAACTTGTGGTATATACAAGAAGCTGTAAGTAGAGTGAAATCTGTAGCTTTATATATTAGAAGAGGAAAAATCGAAGCTATCCATCTCAAGAAACGAGCAAAGAATAACATATTAAATAAAAAATGAAGACAGAGGAAGTAATAAAAAGAATAATGAAAAAGAGAAGAAATAAAAAGAAAGTAAACATTACTTAGAAAAAAGTTAAGTTTTTTAGGGGAGGGGCCAAGAAAAACTGATCAAAAAATAAAACACGAGAGAGAAAGAATATATTGCCACTATGAGAAATGAAAGAGGCAATATTTTTATATATGCTACAGACATCAATAGCCAATAGGTATTTTCAGCAAATGATGTTACAGCAATTGGACATTCATGGGCCAAAAAAAAATTGAATTTCAATATGAATCTCACACCTTGTAAAAAATTAACTCAACATAGATCAGAGATTTAAATATAAAAAACCTATAGAGCTTTTAAAAGAAAACATAAGAGAAAATCTTCAGGGCAGGGCTAGATGAAGAGTGCCTACATATCCACTCAAAGCATGGTCCATAATAATAAAAACTGATAAATTGGACTTAAAACTTAAAAAATTTTCTCTGAGAAACACTTTGTTAAGATGAACAAAGAAATGGCAGACTTGGAGGCAATATTTGAAGACCACACATCTCCTAAAAGATCTGTATCTAGGATATATAAAGAATTTCAAAATTCACTAGTAAGATATTCCAGTTAGAAAATGGGCAGAGACATTCAGGCACCTGGGTGGCTCAGTCAGTTAAGTGTCCAACTCTATTTCAGCTCAGGTCATGATCTCATGGTTTGTGGGACCGAGCCCCATGTCGGGCTCTGTGCTGACAGTGGGGTGGGGGTGGGGGCCTGCTTGGGAGTTCTCTCTCTTCCTGTCTCTCTGCTCCTCCCTCTCCCTCTCCCTCTCCCTCTCCCTCTCCCTCTCCCTCTCCCTCTCCCTCCCTCTCTCTCTCTCTCATAAAATAAATAAATAAACATAAAAAAAAAAGAAAATGGGCAAAGACATGAACAGACATTTTACCAAAGAAAATAAGCACATGGAAAGATGTTCAGAATTATTAGCCATTAGGGAAATGCAAATTAAAACCATAGTGAGGTATTATAACACACGTTTTAGAAGAGCTAGAATAAAGAACAGTGATAATACTAAATGCTGGTGGGGATGCAGAGAAACCAGACCTCTCATACATTGCTGGTGGGAAAGTAAAATGGCACGGCCACTCTGGAGAGTACTTTGGCAATTTCATATAAAACTAAACCTATACTTACCCCATGATCCAGCAGATGGACTCTTGGACATTGATCCCTGATAAATCAAAACATATGTCCACTCAAAAACCTGTACATCAGTCTTCATGGCACCTTTATCTGTAAGAGCCTAAGAACTGGAGAAGACAAACATGTCCTTCCATGCTAACTGCCTGAGTGAAGTGTGGTACGTCCACACAATGGAATACTACCCAGCACTAAAAAGGAACAGAGTGGGGAGGCACCTGGGTGACTCAGTCGGTTAAGCGGCTGACTTTGGCTCAGGTCATGATCTCACAGTTCTTGGGTTCAAGCCCCGCGTCGGGCTCTGTGCTGGCAGCTCAGAGCCTGGAGCCTGCTTCGGATGCTGGGTCTCCCTCTCTCTCTGCCCCTCCCCCACTCATGCTCTGTCTCTCTCTCTCTCAAAAAATAAAAGCATTTAAAAAAGGAAAAAAGCGTGAATACATACAACAACTTAGATGCATCTCAAGGATCTTATGCTGAATGAAAAAAAATCTCACAAGTTACATGCTGTATGATTTAGGTGGCATTCTCAAAATTCTATGTAGTGGCCTTAAAATGAGGAAATTATAGAAATAACAAGTTAGTGGTTGCCAGGGGCTGGGATCGGGGTATGGGGAGAGGGACGTAGGATGGGTGTGACATGAAGGATAGCAGGAGAGATTCTTAATGGTGATGGAACGGTTCAGTGTCTTGAATGCGGCGGTAGTTCAAGGTACACGTGTGATAAAATTGCAAAGAACCGCAAGACACACACACACACACACACACACACACACACACACACAAGTGATCGTAACAACTGGTGAAATCCGAGTAAGTTCTGTGACCTCTCTGTGCTCTGCGAAGGCTCACTGAATGAAGGGATGAATGAATAAGTGAGTGAAGGTATGAAATTGAAGTGGTTTCAAGAAGAGTTGAAATTGTCTCACGAGTCACTGGCTCATAATGAATTGCAAAAGAAACTAGACATATTTATATTTTATTCTTAACCCCCTGAGGAATAACTGTTCTCCTATAACATGTTCCTGAATGTGCTTTTCAAAGGTAGAAGACTAGACTGAACAGCTGAAAGGTCTGGCTCGATATGAAGTCGCTCGCGTTCTTATTTATTTCTGGTTCAGTCATAACTGTGACTGAACAAAGGAACCATATTGACATGACTCAGGGGTAGAGCAGGTGTAGCATAACGTGGTAGAGGAAGACATTAGGATTTTCTAAATAGGGTCTTTCCAAGACTCAAGATTAAGATTGTCTGTTTGTGTCAACATTCAAGAACCCTGCATTTTGAGGGTCGGCAGATAAGTACACTAGCCTGAGAGTTTTGAAGGCTGAATCTAGTTTCTGACTACCAACGCCTTAAGTCGGTATGCACAAAGACCAATGTACCGCATGCTTGTGCTTTTCCATCCACAGCCTTTCTGACTTCTAGCAAAATTTTGTGCTTTTAAGACTGTGGTAACGCAGGGTAGAATTCTTTAATAAATAAATAAATGAATGAGATCCCCTTGAGCTCTAACGTTCGGTAGTTTGGACATCTTTAGCCTTAGTACACAGCACTTGAACCGAAAGTGTATCTTCAAAGGCAGGAGACTTAAATTTACGGTAAACCAGCCTTTTTGTAAGCTGGCCATACCGTTCTCGTAATCATTTATTCAAAGAAAAGCTGTCGAATCCGTCTGTGGCAATACTTAGAGTTACAACAATAAAATGAGTTCACCCTAAAGGTTTGCGCTGCGTAACTGCGAGGCAGACATACAAATAACACACTTCCGCTACGGTGGGATGGCACCTAAAGTGAGGTCAGGTAGGAACAGGGAGAGAAAGTGCCTAACTGTGCTCAGAGCATCAGGGAAGAACTCCCGGAGGGGTGGAGGCTTGAGAGGACAGTTGAAAGAGGAGCCATAGTTGGCTTGGCAGACCATGAGACCGAATTCCGGGCTAAAGGAGCTGAGGGATACCAAGGTTCAGGCCGTTCAAAACCTGGGCGTGCTGAGGAGTGGAATGTACTTGGGATGGCTAGAGCAGTGCCTTCCAAACTTACTTCTCCTCTCTAAAAGCAACATATAAAAATATAATTAGAAGCTTAAATAGCGGCAAAGAAAATAATTCCTGCCGTATTATTTTAAATTATTGACGTTTTAAAATAAAATTTAAATGTACTCTCCTAAATGAATCTTTGGTCACATAATGTTTTGATAATCACCATCATTCACAAATTCATGGCCATGCACTTTTTTTTTAACACTGGCAAGTGATTCATTGTACTTTTTTTCTCTTTGAATTTGTGTTTCCATTCCATTTCTCCTGTAGAACTTCACACTAACGTAGCATATACATGTTTTTAAAAGTCTTTAGTGAGTTATCTATTTCTCTGCCAAAAGCATATTTTATTTTATTTATTTTTAGTATGTTTATTTATTTTTAACAGCGAGAGAGACAGTGCAAGGACGGGGGGTGGGACAGAGAAAGAGAGGGAGACACAGAATCTGAGCAGGCTTGAAGCTCTGAGCTGTCAGCACAGAGCTCGACGCGGGGCTTGAACTCACGGAACACGAGATCATGACCTGCGCTGAAGTCAGACGCTTAACCGACGGAGCCACCCAGGAGCCCCCCAAAACATATTTTAGATAAATAAAACAACTCTTTTGTGATAATGTTTCAATTAAACTTTTTATTTTGATATAATTGCATGTCCACATATGTTCTAAAATATAGTACCAAAAGATTCTATGTACCCTTTACCCATTGTCCTCCAGCAGTAACATCAGCAGAACTGTAGTGCAGTAACACAAACAGGATATTAACATTGATACTGATCATAAGTTATAAAGTGTCAAAAGATTTCTTCTCAGTGAGTCATCTTTTGAAATGATTACTTGTCCAAAATTGATCAAAACACTGTTTTAAAATGTTGATTAATAACTAGCAAACAAAAAGAGAAATGCCTATTTTAATGAGAAAAATGTGGCTTTTCTTCCTCAAATTAGTTCTTGTCTCTGTGGATGAATAGTAGTTATTGCTACAGGGCAACAAGATTCAGCACCAGTTATACATTGCCTTTTGTTTTCTTTGATAGCTCTGAGTGCTGAGAAACTTGTTAACCTAAATAGATGGGGAAAAAAAGGAACTCTGTTTGATTGACTGAGTGCATAGTGGTGCCAAGGTAGAAAATACAGGAAGAGAAGGAGCACATGGGGAGCTGGTTTGGTTTGGATATGTTGAGTTTGGGGTCTCTGCAATCTGACTATGAAGGGACTTTCACAGAAGCAAGAGGAGGAGCTGGATTCAGGGCTATACCAGCTACCTAAAGACAGAGCTTTGAGAAAGTCCCGTGTGGGCCACAGATGCAGCTGCTGCAGAGAAATGAAGTCAGTACAAGTCATTTTGGCCAGGTTAGAGAGGAGAATCTGTCGTTCTCTGGCACAGAAGTTAGACACTTCAGAGTTTTCTGGGCCAGTCATCTTTCTAATTGTTCTAGGTGGTACCCGTACGGCCAAAGAACACACTGAAATCCTGATCAGATCACTAGCAACATGCCCCAGTGTCCAGGGGACCCCGGAACTGAGTGGGAGGGAACTTGAACCTGGCTCCTGATGAGGGTTTAAACCTATTGGGTCTTCAGGTCATGTAGAAAAAAGTCTTTGAATAATAGAGTGGGCTATGGCCTCCCTTCGATAAGAACAAATGGAATCTTGAGCAAGTCACTTCTCTGAGCCTTCCTTTCCTAAGTATAAAATGGGGATGATAAGCACATGGAAGAGAACCTGGCACATAGTAGGGCCTCAATAACTGTTAGCTCCATTAGTAGCAGCAGCAAGAGTAGTAGATGCTTCGAATACCACGTGTCTGTGATTACCCTTTCTAGTTGTGGCCTCAGTCTACCACCTCACCTTCAACCTGGAGATTTTTGGTGCCCGGGAAAGGTATTGGCTCCTCTGGGGCCCAGTGGACTGGAGGAGAGAGCCAGAGCTGGCACAAGGTGATGCAGGGGCGCCTGGGTGGCTCAGTCTGTTAAGCATCTGACTTCAGCTCAGGTCATGATCTCACGGTTCATGAGTTTGAGCCCCACATTCGGCTCTGTGCTGACAGCTCAGAGCCTGGAGCCTGCTTCAGATTCTGTGTCCCCCTCTCTTTCTCTGTCCCATCCCCCTCTTGCACTCTGTCTGTCTGTCTGTCTGTCTCTCTCTTAAAAATAAATTACCATTAAAAAAAATGTGACAAAACTAAACAACAGCAAAAACCAAGGTCATGCAGATGTGGCAGCTATCTGGGGAAAGGCAAAGTAACAGCACCATGGGGGGCAGGGGAAGGTGAAAGCAGCAGAAACTTGCTCAGAGGTGTGATATCTCTCCCCCAACCAGAACTTAGGAGACCCCAGGGCAAACCTCAGCACGCTCCCAACCAAAGTGTTGGACCCTGAGATTAGCGTGTTACATCAGTTGTGACACATTCATGCACCGTGTGGGTGAGGTGGCAGGTGCTCTGTGGAGTGCAGGGGCCGACAGCAGAGTGGGATGGGCCAAAGGGTCTACAGGAGGTAACGAGGAGCACGCTGGTGCAAGTAGTCGTTACATGGCCAGGCCAGAGTGGAACAGATCTTGTTCCCAGTCCACTGCTCCTCTCTTTACAGTGCCAAAGTGGGATGATTTTCCCTGGAGACAGAGAATAAACGAGAGACCTAAACTGGAGAGTTCATGTAAATATGAGGGATTCTAGAATCATTCACGAGATGGGGCTACATGACGGGAACAAGATGAGGACCGTCCCTAGGAATTACCCACTGGCTGCTATTATAGATAATTTAATTGTCAGAAGATGATATTCAGCAAATGGGATTATTCTGGGTGCCTTGGGGTTTTGAACATTGGGAGCATTCTTGGATGTTGAAGACTTTAGATGAAATTGACCTAGGATATGAATTTCATGCCCTGAAATTGAGGCACTCCAAAGGTAGGTTCATGCACTTATAAGTAGGTGGAGTAAACAATCACCTTTTTTGTGACTACTTGAAAGGTCTCCTCTTTTAAAACATGTCCTAGTCATTATTGGACCCTTTGTGTCCAGAACAGTGCCTGACATAGAACAGATGCTCAATAAATGCTAAATTAATAAATGAATTTTAAAAATATCTTCCCCATTCATACTTTGTGGTGCCTAAAATTCTGGTATGAGTGTGTGTGTGTGTGTGTGTGTAACACTACCATATCCATAAGCAAGGAAAGGATTAACAGACTGTCTCCAGTGCCTGGGTAATAACCTCTTCCAGCTATTATGAATCAGATTACTTTTCTCCCATGGTGTGGGGGGTGGCTAAAGACCCCTGAGTGCTTGACACTTGAAAATAGGAGTGGGCTGAGAGACCATAAAAGAGGACAGAAAGTGACATCAGACTGCACAATCTTCACCCTCTGCACATTCTTGACTTGGTTCAGTCTTTTTTTTTAAGTTTATTTTTATTTATTTTGAGAGAGAAATAGAGAGCAAGAGGGGGAGGAGCAGAGAGAGAGAGAGAATCCCAATTTGTGCTGATGAGCACAGAGCCTGATGTGGGGCTCAAACTCACAAACTGTGAGATCACGACCGAAGCCAGAATCAAGAGTTGGACGCTTAATTGACTGTGCCACCCAGGTGCCCCTGTCTTGGTTCAGTCTTGCCCAGAACAAGGACTTCCTTCTAAGGAGACCACAGGCTGTAAAACTAAGAAGCCAATACAAGATTTGGAGATGGATGGATTTTGGGCTGGTTTTGCTAAAAGCTTGCTTCTTTTTCTAGCTTCCATGACCTCTTTTTTTTTTTTTTTAACTTCCCTTTCTTTCTCTCCCTTTGTCTGTCCATCTGCCTCTGCGACTTCTTCCCTTGCCCTGCCCTGAAGTGCTTTTTCCTCCACCCCGAGGCATACTTTGGTAACTTTGTCCCTTGTTGTGGAGAGTGTGTTTGGAGGACTGTGGTTCAGCCAGTAACTGGAAGTAATTATGGAAACACCTGCAGACTAGCCCTCAACCTCCTTGTTTTATGGCCATATAACATTCAGCCCTAAAAATTTTACAGAACTGTTTTCAAGTCGTTTCAACTCATGTCCTTTACTCAAACTGCCTGAGTTGTTTTCTTCTCCTTCTCCTCCTTCTCCTTCTCCTTCTCCTTCTCCTTCTCCTTCTCCTTCTCCTTCTCCTTCTCCTTCTCCTTCTCCTTCTCCTTCTCATTCTCCTTCTTCTTCTTCTTTAATAGAAGTAGCTTTGGGAATCCTTCTCTTTACCATGTGCCACTCTGGCGGTCTTGTGCCAAAGCCGAGAAAAGCCAGTTGGAACTTGGAAATGCAGCATCACCTTGGGACTTGGGCTCTCTACTGCTGAGATTTCATCTTTTAGTCAACAACTGCTCTTTTTTTCTTCCCCTGCACCATCCCCTGGACCACACAACAGCCCTGTCTTATTGTTTTAGCTTGTCCCTTATAATCAAGGCCGAAAGGTCTTCTAAGAATGTATTTGTGCTTCCCTGTCAGTCCATTAAGCAACAGCTGTGCCACATATGGCCACCAGTTGCTACATCCAGGGAGCCCCTTTCATGTTATGTTCTATACACAAGTTAGTGGTGCTGGCATGGATTGACTTCAAGTCTCAATATATACATTCATGTATGCAAGAAATGTAACTTTTATTTATTCTTCTATAATTGAACTTAATTTCTATTTTGAGCCCCTACTTAGCTGGGTAGTAGACATTTACTCTTAGTCAATTGAGCTTTTTTTTTTTTTTTTTTTGCCTGAGGCTGTGTCTGTCTTTAGAGATAGCTTACAAATGCCAAGGTCATAGGGGAAAGAATGCATTTTGTCCTTAATAATTATCAGGTGATGCTGGTCACATGAGATGACTGTTGTTTCCATCACAAGGCCCCACCTTCAGGGGGTCTCTGCGGAGGTTCTCTGTCCCTCTTCCCTCTTAGCCAGTTTTCTCTAGAACTAGGGCACTTGCTCAGGAATCTGTTACTGGAATAAGGCAAGATCCCCCTGCTGTCAGATCCATGCACCTATTTTGAATCCTTTTACTGGGGTCTTGAAATATAGAATACAGTCCACTTTATCTGGACCCACCACCATCTGTACAGTCCCATTATTTCCCTTTTATCTCTCTTCTCCTCCGCTAGTTAAAAAAAAAATTGTTCCGGGCTAAGATGGTGGTGATGGCATTGGTAATGTGAGGCAAGGATCACTACCCTCGTTCACTTGCCATGTTGGCTAAACCCTGAATCTCCTCAGGGCCCAAATGGCATACACTTTGAAAATCTCACAGACAGAAAAGGGCTTCCTTTTTTTTTTTTTTTTTTTTTTTTTTTTTTTTTTTTTTTTTTTTTTTGCTTTTCACTCCATATTCTACCTCCTAGGGAGGTAATGGCTGAATGTAGAAGAGCCTGACCTCTTGAATTGGCTGTGGACTAAGGGACCAGGAGCCACTGGGGTAAAATGTGAGTACTTCCAAAATGTTGCCCTCCATTCACACTGTCGCTTCAAAGTTTCCCTTGAGTGGGCACTCCTGGGTTTTGTCATCATCTCCTAAGCAGCCTTTCAAAACAAGTGTTGGGGAGGTGAATGAAGTTAGAGTCTGATAGTGTCTTAGAGTAAAGTTTGAAGAACCAAGATATTGTTGAAAATATATATTGTCATGTCTTTCTTCTACTTCCTGTTTCCATGTAGCAAATAAATAAAAGCTGAGAACACAGGGATGCCTGGGTGGCTCAGTCAGTTAAACGTTGGACTTTGACTCAGGTCATGATCTCACAGTTCGTGAATTCGAGCCCCGCGTGAGGCTCTGTGCTGACAGCTCAGAGCCTGGAGCCTGCTTCGGATTCTGTGTCTCCCTCTGTCTCTGCCCCCCGCTGCCCCCCCCCCCCATTTGCGTGCGCACACTCTCTTTCTGTCTCAAAAATAAATAAACATTAAAAACAATTTTTAAAGAAGCTGAGAACACAAAGAAAGGGATTCAGTTGTAGGGAAGGAAATTCCATCCCCCTATTCTATCACCATATTTTATCCCTCATTTGAGGAGAAACAAAACTGAGCAGTGGTTTTGAGTGTAAGAAATGATAATTATATTCTGTATAACTAGGGAAGTAGGAAGGAATAGATTATTGGAAATGCAGAAGAAAGGTGTCTTGGGTAAATCTGACCTCCCAACAAGGTCTATGAGTAATTAAAAGGAACAGTCCAATCTGCAAGGCTTCCTTTCCATACACAATCACTATTGGACTAATTTTAGGCTATTACAAAAAATTTTTGAATGTCAGTGTGTTGTGTGTGAATTGAATGGGCACTTGTTTATTCACAACTCTGTCCAAATCTCATCTGTCTCCTGGGTGCCCATGGATGTGAGGACCCGAACAACATGGAAAAAGTGTGAGCAGCCTAGGGGCAGATCAGAGCTTCTCGCGTGGAGAGATGCTTGTCTGCCTTGCCTGGCGATGGCAGTTTTCACTCTGGAAAGCTGTTTGTGGTCAGACGCCATCCCAGTTTCTTGATGAATGAAGATGGTTAGGAGGAAGCCAACAAAAGGTGGGGGCAGGTAAGCCTGTGTGGCCAGGCTGCCTTATATAAATTACAGTAATATTGACAAATGGTCTAAAATACAGTTGGGGTTACTTTGTTTCAGAAAATCAGCTAAATGCTTATTTATCCACATCACTGTTTTAATCTCCTTAACAACCCTTTGAGTTAAGAACTCTCATATTACCATGAAACAGATCAGGAAGTAGCCTGGAGAGCTTTTAAGGAGTATTCCCAAAGATAAGGATCGATACATTTCCAGTGAGTGTCCACAGCCAAAGAAGGAGCCCACGTCACTCCAAAGGCCATCTTGTGTGAGAGGCTTCTGGGAAGTGCTGTGAGGACCCCCCGGTACCCACTCAGAGTCTGACCCATGCCAGTAATGGAAAGGCAGGAAAGTGTGGGGCACAGATAGGCGCATCAGAAGATGCTGCTGCTTTGTGTGAATATTAACATAGAATAGGAACTGGAAAGTAGCACTTGGTAGTATCTTTTTATTATTCCTATTAAGTTGCTCCTGGAAAAGGATTACACGTTTCCCCCAGCAGGTGGGAATTCACGGCTCCTCAGACTCTCTGTTGTCAGACCCAACTAATAGAGGGCAGGAAGGGCTTGTCATTTGAGGGACTCTGTTTTTATTTATTATTAATCAGGTCTCATTCCTTCTTAATGAAAAGAAGTTCTCCCATTCTTCTTTTTTTTTTTTTTTTTTTTTAAATTTTTTTTTTTTTTCAACGTTTATTTATTTTTGGGACAGAGAGAGACAGAGCATGAACAGGGGAGGGGCAGAGAGAGAAGGAGACACAGAATCGGAAACAGGCTCCAGGCTCTGAGCCATCAGCCCAGAGCCCGATGCGGGGCTCGAACTCACGGACCGCGAGATCGTGACCTGGCTGAAGTCGGACGCTTAACCGACTGCGCCACCCAGGCGCCCCTCCCATTCTTCTTTTTAGATTTTGGGCAGCCAGTATTTATGTCTCACTCAGGCTTTGGTATGAATGTGTGTGTGTGTGTGTGTGTGTGTGTGTGTGTGTGTGTGTGTGATTTTTATCAACACATGAAAGAACTTTTATAAACTAAACCATGAAATAAAGTCTCTCCCCTCCTCCCCAGATGGGTGTGTGATTGTATGATTAAAACCTACTCCCTTAATAATTTCACAAGTGTGTTTTAGTTGGAATAAAGGTTGACTAGAAGAAGCGTGTGGGACCCCCTGCACATGGGACGGGAAGGAGAGGGTGTGAGGATGAGCAGGTGGTGAACCTGGATCCCTTGAAGGTCTAGCAGATCTGAGTAGAATGTCTGTGGTTGCTCGTGCCCAGCTTTCTCCTGCCCTTCAGGCTCCCGAGAGGCGGGGAGTCTTGGAACACAGGTTACGAGGCCAAGGGGGTGACAGTCGTGATAACCCAAGTTTTTCTTCACGTGGTATTTATGATTGCCGACACAGTCCCGAATGTTAGCTCTTAGAGGCACGAGACGAGAGGGACTCTAGGTGAGAAACATGGCTAGCCCCCTCATTTTGCAGCTAACCTTGGGAAAGATGAAGGAGCAGAGCCAAGGTCATACACTACTCAGGGTCAGGGCCACCTTCCAAATTTCTTAAGTTCTGGTCCGGCGTGATTTCCTAACCTCAGGCTCTAGCGAGCGGAATTACTGTAAGAGGATCCCGGGCTTTTCCCTCAACATGTATTGGTGCACACAGCACTTACTTCTAAATTAGAATATATAACATTCTACCTGACACACACATAGCAACTGAACTTATTACTGTGCGTTCCATACAATGATTTGGGGGCGAAAGTCTCATCTTTCTGGAGTAAAAAAATAGAACAGTAAAAAAAAATAGAACATAAAAGATTTATGTTTTTAATTAAAATTTAAGCGTTGCCTGGTTAAGTCTACACTGTCCTTAATGTGCATTAAGAGTGCTATGGCAGAAAATCCTCACCACTGTCGTTGGTGTGGAGGAGATTTGCTGAGCGTGGTAAGAACTTGCATTTTTATGCTTCTTCCTCGTCTTACAAATAAACTGGTTTATTGAAAGGAGAATATTCCTATATTGGGAAATATCTCATTTGGGGTTGAGGCAGAAACTTCTGGAGGATGATGAGACACCCACTAGTATAATGACTGCTCTCATCCTCATCCAGTGCTCCCAGAAGCACACTCCCAGCCACCCCTCCTTCCTATTTTTGCCAGCCCTTCTTCCTGTAATCTTATTTCTATTCAGTTATAACCCCTTTCTTCTACCATTGGAGGAGATCCCAAGAGGACTTGAGATGGACTGACCATATGTATGGGTAGAAAGTAACTGTTACTTGAGAGTTTTCTTTGTCTTTGGTACTTTGTATGAATTGTACTCTAAGGAATCCAGTATTCCTTACGTCGAAAGGTATTCTACCCCAAACAGGTTCTGTGTTCAAACAAGTTTGGGAAGCAAAGTGTTCAACAAAATTGCTGCAAGGCTTTTCAGAAGCTATAGTTCTTAGGCCAGTCAATCTGCAGGAGGTGGGTGTGGCATGCTTCATTTTTCTCAAGCACACCTAACCATCAGATACGACAGAGGGGCAGAGAGAGAAGGAGACACAGAATCCGAAGCAGGCTCCAGGCTCTGAACTGTCAGCACAGAGCCCAAGGTGGGGCTCGAACTCATGGACCATGAGATCATGACCTGAGTGAAGTTGGACACTCAACTGACTGGGCCACCCAGGCGCCCCCTGAGATTGTTTTTTTCTTTATGTTTATTTATTTTTGAGAGAGAGAAAGACAGAGCGTGAGCAGGGGAGGGGCAGAGAAAGAGGGAGACACAGACTCTGAAGCAGGCTCCAGGCTCTGAGCTGTCTGCACAGAGCCCGACGTGGGGCTCGAACCCATGAACCGTGAGATCATGACCTGAGCCGAAGTCAGACCCTTAACCAACTGAGCCACCCAGGCACTCCCAGATTGGTTTTTTGAATCCAAATCTTGCTTAGAGGTGGGGGAAGGGAAAGGAGGAGGAGGGAAACAGGTTAAGTGTGGGGGGCGGGGGAAGGGTTGGGGTGGAGGAAGGCAGAAGAGAGTGATGACACAAACAGCATGGTGCTCTTAGAGCACCTTTGCTCATGTGGATGAAAAAGAGCTGAGAGGGGCCCCCCGGGTGGTCAGTCGGTTAAATGTCTCGCTCCTGATCTCGGCTCAGGTCATGATTTCACAGTTCGTGGGATTGAGCCCTGCATGAGTCTCTGTGCTGACAGCATGGAGCCTGCTTGGGATTCTCTCTCTCTGCCCCTACCCCACTCATGCCCTCTCTCTCTCCCAAAATAAATAAATAACCTTAAAAAAAAACAAAGAAGAGTTGAGAGCCAAAATATGAACTTTGATGATGATTACTAGTGCCATTGCTGTAAACATGAAGGGGTCAGCATCTTGAAATGTGGAAATGCTGCATTTTGCTGGCTTTATGCAAATACTGAGCACCCAGGATGTTACTGGAATAGATCTGTTTTCAAATAACTTTGTGTTTACATAATGATGCACACATGAAAGAAATATACAGAAAATAATTTTATAAAAGGAAAAAAGGTTAATATGAGAGAATGAAAACTTCTACTGGAAGTGATAGAAATGATGAACAAGGGAGGTGAGGTCTGGCTCTGATGTAGATGTGAGAGCAGATAGTGTATTTCAGGACGTGTCTGGGCATGCCTTGGTTAATGTCAGCATGTCTGAGTGGACTGGGAGAAGCTAGAACTTGGACCTAGAAACTGTCATTTGCAGGAAGGTAGTCACTAAAAGGGCAGGTCGAGCCACCGGATGTGGCACCAGATACCCAATGATTCCATTCTGCCCATGAAACCATTTATGTAGTTGTCTTTAGGGCAGCACATAGAATTCAGAAATGAGACAGTCCCTGGAAAGGATCTTACAGAAGAAAAGCAGAGCCGTTCTTTTGGAGGGACTGCCGTACTCAGTGGACTGTTGATACAGGGAGGGCTCAGGTAGGAGGGATGATGCATGGCTTGGCAGTTGGGGTCATATCTGAATCAGAGGGTCAGGGGCAGCCTGGAAGCTGTTAATGTTCAGCCAGTGCTAAGTTACAGTGCTGTTAATGTGCAGCCAGTGCTAAGAATCCTGGCCCTCTATCATGTCGTTTCACCTTTATTGCTCTCCCTGGCTTCTAGAACAGCCCTCATCTATGTTGGGGGCTAAAGACGCATTTATTAATTAGTTCAGATGGTGTTTGTGACCAAAGGGAAAAGCAGGTGACTGAATGCCACTAAAAGTTATACAGTATTCCCTTAGAGGCTGAAATTGAACACTGGATGTTTACCAGCAGACATAATTAAGGATCAGAGGCTGCTATTCGTTACATGCTTAGAGATGTTTTCCAAATCTTCCATTGCAGGTGGTGTTGTCCTCAACCCAGCCTATTATGGCATGCCTGGCCATACCAACATTATGATCCACGAGGTGGGGCATGTCCTGGGACTCTACCATGTCTTCAAAGGGGTCAGTGAGAGGGAATCCTGTGATGACCCCTGTAGGGAGACAGTGCCATCCATGGATACGGGAGACCTCTGTGCCGACACCGCCCCTACTCCCAAGAGTAAGCTGTGCAAGGACCCAGAACCTACCAATGATACCTGTGGCTTCACCCACTTCCCGGGGGCTCCGTTCAGCAACTACATGAGCTATACAGGTATCACGACAGTTTCAGTATGTGTATCTGCCATGAAGATTACATGGGGGCCTTTTGGGGCCAGGGCGGGGTATGGAGGTGTGGGAGGTGGGAGGCCTGTGAAGCAGTCACTCATGCCAGAGGGCTGAAGTGTATTTACCACGGCATATTCTTTTTCATGTGTGTCTTTGAAGAACTTAAACAAATATGGAGATGAGAAGGGGTCTAAGGGGCTGGATTCTCCTCCACTAGAGGTCAAAAGAAAAACACACCTCTCTCTTGGATGGTTTAAAAAGGAGACAAAACCCAAAGCTCTCTTGAGATTGCTTTGACCTCTAGAAGTTGGTTATTCCTGTTCTTGCCCACGTTCTTAGGCATTCTCTCTGAAGGAGACTCCCAACAGTGGTGGGGAAAGAGGTTTCTGGGTCAAGGTGCCTCTGTGCTGTTTTTGAAATTAGTCAAGAAGATGGACCTGGTTAATTTTAAGCTCAAGCTCAGGATTCCTTTTTATTTTGTTCTTTTTTAAGGTATCAGATTTGCTTCTTCCAACATGAGCCAAGGGCTGATTCTTAGCTTGCCTACCAAAGGAAAAAAAAAAAAAAAAACAAAACCAGGTGCTGTCTTATTTAAAAAATGGCACTACTTTCCTGGCCCTGGGAACAACCCTATTATCTGGTCTTGTTATCCTGGATTATGTCTCTTACTTGTCCAGTTTCTCTTGCTCATTTCTGGCAAAAAGTAGTACTTATCATAACCTCTTGGTGACGGACTCAAATTTATCCCTAAAAGTAAGGACTGATTTGATTTGATGACTTATTCTAGGGAGAAGGAAGGGATGATTTTTCTGTAAGGTGAAGGGTCTTGTTTGGTAATAAATTCTAAGGCTATCCTCTCCCCCCCTCCAAAAAAAAAAAAAAAAGATAAACCACAAGGCCTTGGTCATGCCTCTGAAGGAAAGAAGGGAAGAAAAGAGTGGTGACCTGGTCACCTATTGTCTCATTTTGGCATATAATTCAGGCGCACTGAATTCATAAGGACCAGCAGCCCTGCCTCCCCCCAACGAGGACACAGTGGCCCTTGCCACGGGAGACCAGACAACGGGGTGCATAGGGCAGAGCTGTTTAGGCACCGCCTTTGAAGTGGGCCGGGAAAACCATCTAAGGAACAGGGGGCAGTGTTCGGCTGGTGTGCTTTCATTAAAAAAAGCTCTGAGGGGCGCCTGGGTGGCTCAGTCAGCTGGGTGACCGACTTAGGCTCAGGTCATAATCTTGTGGTTTGTGAGTTCAAGCCTCACATAGGGCTGGCTACCGTCAGGCTGTCAGCGCAGAGGCCTCTTCGGAGCCTCTGGCCCCCACTCTCTGCCCCCCACCCCCACTGGCACTCTCCCCCAAAATAAGTAAATATTTTTTTTAAAAAAGCTCTGAAACTAAAATAACTCCTTTTCCAGCCCTATGAAAATTATGTTAACAGGGAGATGTTGCAGGCCCCAAAAAGAAGGTAAGGACCACCGTTCCCAGTCCTGCTGCATCCTTGACATTTTGGCTCTCTCTTTCCTTGAGCGTCTCCACCAAATCCTCCCTAACCTTGGCAGTCACTGGGCACGAAGCAGGTGTCTGCAACTCTGGAGATGTTCATGAGTAAAAAGGCCATATGCTGAAACACTGCCATCTTGTGGTTTCCTGAATAAGTAACCGTCAGCTCCAAGCAATCTTGTACCCCAGGGCGTGAGTCTCCCCCTGGCTCGGCCTCATAGCAAGGTACTGGCCCTGCTTTAGGGATCAGCAGTGCTCTTCTCTGCCTTCTCTTTCCCACTGTGGCTTACATACTCTCTGGAACAGCATACATTTATTCGCCTGACAAGTCCCTGGGGAACCCAGTACGTGTGAGGCTTTGTGTTAAGTGACTCAGGGTGTGAGCAAGGCAGAATTCACCCCTGCCTCGGTGGGCCTTGGCGGTTAAAGCCTTCATCTCTCCTGTTCCTTTTTTTTTTTTTTCGTCTCCACAGATGATGACTGCACCGACAGCTTCACCCCTAACCAGGTGGCCCGGATGCATTGCTATTTGGACCTTGTGTATCAGCAGTGGAGTCAAAGCCGGAAGCCCACCCCCATTCCCATCCCACCCATGGTCATCGGGCAGACCCACACCTCCCTCACCATCCACTGGCTTCCTCCAATTAGTGGGGTTGTGCACGACAGGTGAGAGAGGCGCTTGCCGCGGGCGAGGGCATGTCTCTGGGGTCTCTGGGGCATGTCGGACATGCAGGGTGAAGGATGCGAAGTGAGAGGAGCCCCGGTTTGGGTCTGTAAACCTGCGGACCACTGCTCAGGGCCGCCCTCCATAGTCGTCCTCCCCCTGGGAGAGCTCACGGGGCTGTCAGGTAAGCCCCTGGCTCGTCATACGTGCTTACTCCTTGGCGAGGGGCCTGTCATGGTCAGATCAGGCATGCTTCCAGAGCCTTGAAGAGGTTGACAAAGGTGATGAAGATGAGCTGACAGAGCTGAGGTGGCAGTTGCTACCTGTCCAGGTCAACCAATCCTCCCTGGTGTGAGGGGCGGGGGGCCGAGACTTGCTGCCTGCACAGTGGTGTTGGGGGGAAGTGTGGTATGTTCAGACAGCTGGAGGTGGGGGGGGTGGCAGGTTATTCACTGTGTAAGGGGCTGTGTAAGGGGCTTAACCGACTTTTGTGGTGTTTCTAATGCCTTCTCTGCTTCCTCTTGTACCTGGTGCCTGCCCCACTGATGGCTTACTGTCTTACGGAGTTGTCCTTATCTGTGTGTTCTCCCATTTGCCCCATTTCACTGCCACTCCCTGGGGTCAGGACTATTTTTTGTATCTCTGTCCCTTGGCCTGCCACAATAGACACCTGATACATGGTGGTTTTTTTTTTTTTTTAAAGAGAATCGTTATACCTAAAATTAGTTCCTTACTTATCCTTTGCATACTGGTATAAATGAATACCGGGGAAGGTGTAAAAAAGGAGAGAAGGTAGGAAAAGCATCCCCTGTGACAGTGCTGGAGTCTGGGGGAATGTGGATTCTCTGGAAAGGTCCAGAACTCCACCGCTGGCCTGTGCGGGCTCTCCACTGTCAAGCCCTGCCACCGTCTTTTAAATGACCGCAGTGGCTCTTGTCTCTTTGGTCCATCTTTGTGTGAAGCGTTGCACTAGGTATTGTACCGGCAGTTGTCTTCCTCAGTCCTTGTGGCGAGCACGACTCCTGCCCCATGAGTGAGAGACCCAAGCCCCAGAGAGGCGCATGGTGGCTAGCCCCAGACCCCGCAACTGAGCAGAGGTGAAAGTGTGGCATCTGCTCGAATTGCAGAAATGGGAAACCTGGAATCGATCATTTCTATGAACTTCGAGCTTTCCCATTTAGAAGGTAGATAGCCCCTCTTCTACTTAGAACTTCCCCCCTGGGTGTGCAACCCCAGCAACTGAGCGCCATGTCCCTGGAGCATGTTTCCGTGCACTCCACCTTTGCCGAAAGCCTGGGAGAAAAGACAGGGAGAGACAGGGATGAGGGCAAGCAGGCGAATCGGTTTTCAAAGTGGCGTTGCCAGCCTGCTGGATCTTGGGACCCGTCCTCAGTACCTTGATGCGTGCTCAGTGCGTGATGTGACTTAGCACTTAACGATCCTACAGAGCAGCTCTGATGGCCATCAGCACCCAGGCTTTCCTGGGCTCCATCTGTGAGTCAACAAATGTGATGTGTTTAAGAATCCTCTTCCCGCAAGGGTGACCCTGTGCAACTTCGGTCGGACTGGCTGAACAGTAAGTCCTCCTGTGGGCATGTGCAGACTGGAGTTTTATATCAGTTTATGTAACACACGTAAACAATTTAATCTCTCAATTCTCCCTCTGGTACAAATGTTACGATAGAGCAGACATCAGTACTGGCATGCCGTGAGTCTGTTGGCAGAAAAGGCTGTAATTTGCTTCGTTTTCTCAGCTAGGTGGGCCACAGCGTGGAGGCCTCCCAACATGCATGTCGGGGAGACTCGCGTCACACACCCAGCGATTTGTGTCACGCTCGGAGTTGTGTTTACTCCTCCCCAGTAGGTATTTGGAATTCTTATGTCAGAGAGGAGCCCAACCACGCACTCAGCAGTGGCCCTGGAGAGGCCAAGTACATCAAGGAAGTGTGGTTTGGAGTTGTGTCCACGTTAGAAGTGGGTGCTAACCCGAGTCAGAGGTTGGAGTTAACTGCACCTCTTCATTGCCAAGGTCCCGGACATTGGATGGTTTTGGGGAACTTGCGGAAAGGAATTAAGGAACTTGCTGTGACCTTAGGCAGTTGACTTAATCTCTCTGAGCCTGAGTGTCCTCATTTGTAAACACAAGAGTTCTTGTAGGGATTAGAAATGATTTATGAAAAGCGCCTTGTGGCACCATGCCAGGTATATAAGGTGCTTAAAAACGGGAGCTTGGAAGAAAAGGGAGCCAATCGCATACTTATTATCTCTATTTAACAATCATATTATTTTTCTAGTCTATTACACGATATTCATTTTCTCTCTCTAGCTGGCAGAGACCTTGGCTTAATGCCTCCATTTTCAGATGCCCATTTAGGCTTCTAAAAAGATTCTAAGTATCAGAGATGAGCCTCATCAAGTGCTCTCACCTTGTCATTTGGCTGTTGAAGAGCTCCTTGTAGAGTGTGCTGATAGTCTCAGGGATGCTCATAAAACAAGCTCTTACAGAGGTACGGCTGAAGCCGGTCCCTATGCTAACTGCTGGGCATAGAAAGACTGGAACTTGGTCTGGGCCTGCTCATAGGCAAAGGAGAGAACGTGAATGTCCTGTCCTAAGACAGGAGCCAGAACTTGCAGTGGGTGCGTAGAGGAGAGAGAGCGCCTGCCAGGCAGAAGAGTAGACATAAATACCACTGCAGAGGTTACATGTGAAGGGGCTTTTAAGGATGAATAGGAGTGTGTTAAGCAGAGAAGCTTTAAAAGGCTATTTTTTCAGGAGAGAGAAGAGCATGTTTCACAGAGCTGTGAGAAGGGCTGTATATTTGAGGAATGGTGAGGAGTTCATTGTGCAGGGGACATAAGTTCATAAAGGAACGAAAGTGAGTAAGGCTGGAGTTAGCTTGTGAAGAACCTTGGATCATGGTAAGAAATCTGGAGGTATTCACACAGGCGATGGAGAGCCAGGGGGCATCACATTTCACATGACTTTCATACATCAGGTGGGGAGTTTAAAACATAAGGCCACATATAGTTAATGAGTTTACTCTGAAAATTGCTGTCTGTTTTAGTTGGGAGCAATGGAAGGGGTCTTGGGATGGGTTATTAAAAGTCAGCCTAGTTAGGGGTCTTATGCTGAAAGATTCAGATCATAATTATTTTGGGTTGAATGTTCCTAGGATAGAAGCCGTCTGCTTTCATCTCCACAGGCCTCCTTTATGACTTAGTTAAATTCTTCTGCTTCATAACCTTGAGATTTTCATGTCACTATGAATTTTTAAAAGAGGAGGTCTACCCCAGAAGGAAATGAGTTGAGAAACAGTTGTGTTCCCAGTTACCCCCTGGGGCCTCACTACCCATCGCCACTCCCCCGTCCCCAGAGGCCTTCCAAATTTCGAATTCTGTGATCCCAGTTCACCTGACCACTTCTCCTTGTGTCCCTTCCCCCTTCATCTTCCCAGGGTCCCAGGCAGCGTGTGTGGTGCCTGCACTGAAGATGGGACATTCCGTCAGTACGTGCACGCAGCTTCCTCCCGGCGTGTGTGTGACTCCTCAGGTTACTGGACTCCAGAGGAGGCTGTGGGTAAAGCGCCATAGCTTTTTTGTTTATACCTGGTGGCTGCTGAGAATGGGGGTGGGGGGGGAGGGGGGAGCAGTGGCATGGTGAGAAGAAGGGAGCCCGTGTGTGTGTGTGTGTGTGTGTGTGTGTGTGTGGTTTGCTGGATGTGTCTCCAGGGGCCTGGGAAAGACTGTCTGGTACCTTCGTGTGTCCCACGTGTGCTTAGCATGGAGGCCCGATGGCTGTGGCAGAGCAGAGGTCAGCATAGAGGACAGAGGGATGGAGAAGGACGGCTGAGCTCAGGGGGTGACTTCAGGATGAGAGCTCAGGCGTTCAGTATTACGCACCCCTACCAGCCCACAGAGCTGCCTTGCCACATAACAGTGTAAGCTGATCTCTATCAGGAGAGTAATAGAGAACACATTGCAGGGAACACCGACGTTCGGCCCAAGCCAGTCTGGGTGGGGGTGGGGGTGGGGGTGGGGTGGACTAGGTGTTCCAAACTGATCGTTCTCATCTATGCTATTTTATGAGTCCATTAATCACGGGGTACTGGTTGTGCTTTGGATGTGATCTAAGTTACATCCTAGACTCTTGGAGGGGGAAAGTGTTTTTAGCTGTCCCTTTTCCTGGTCCTCACCATACTTCTCAGTTAATACTCACTCACATACGTACAGCAAGGCCTCTAGGACAAATTCAAGCATAAATGTTATCCTAGTTCAAGTCCGGAAAATGCTGCTGACAGGGGTTTTAGCACCTTCCGTTGAATGGCTTGACTTCTTCCATCCATCTCCATCATCTTCAGTGTTTACCTCATTGTCATCTTTTTCTTTTTCTTGTATTTATTAAGATCATGAAAACTAATTAGTGAGATGAATTGGACACAGTCCTGTTTGAGTTAGTTTGCACTCTTGATTCTGACAAAGAAAAAAGAAAAGAAAAAGGACAGTGGTTTTAGAGTCAACAGTGTCTGTAACATGTCCCTTTGAGCTCCCAGTCACTCAAATGACAGGAGCCTCAAGGAGAAATTGGGAGGGAGACATTGTACTTGATTCTGATTGGACATATAGAACTTTTTTCAGATGTGAGTTTTCAAGGAAGAATGGAAAACGACTCTGAAATTCACATTGGCATTGTGTTGGACTCATGTGGAGATTGGCATTTCATAAAAAGTCTTTTCTGTGGCAAACAGATTGTCCTGTACTAGTGTTTTAATGGCCATTCAACTCCCTGGCTCTGAATTTCTCTCCTTTTAATTCTTGGCAGACTTTAAAGTTATGTGGTAGAGGTGAAAGGAATTAGAAGGTCTGGGTTCTAATTGTTGAATCGTGTCTCGAGGCAAATCAAATCAGCTTTCAAGGCCTCCGCTTCCTGTCTTACCCTGAGATCATGATAAAAATTTTCTGAGACAGTGGTTCTGTTGGGTTGGCTTCCAAGGGGTTTTACTCGGCTAATATTTTGGGGATGGCTATTGGAAAATACCACTAAGAAATACTGGTCTTCCTTTGCTTTGAAAAGATGGAGAACCCAGTCATACTTAAAATATACACAATGAAAGTGATTGACTCCCCAGCAGAGTGTGCACAAACACGCATATCTACAGATACGATCCAAACCTACTTAACGAACACTTACTGACCACCAACTGCTTTCTAAAATGCAATGAAGAAGAGAAAATGGAACCACATTCCCTGCTTAAATATCTTTCTGGAATGAACTCCTGGCTCTGTAATCTAAATTAGACCCTATCCCTCTCTAGCCTTTTATCCTTCTTCATTTTTCTTCAAAGATGCCATTACCGCTTTGTCTAGTATGGTGCCCTGTCACCCTATTGTGAGAATTATGACTTAATCTTTGTTGCTTATCTTTCTTCGATGCCCAGATCAGTGCTAGGTGTAAAGGAGGCACATAGTCATTTTTTGTTGAATGGATGAATAAATGAATGAATGGATTTACAGTACAGGCCAAAGATAATAAGGACTGTGAGACGTAACACACACACACACACACACACACACACACACACACACACACCCACACACACACACACACCCCACCCCACACATTTGAATTTGTCTCCTCTGGGTTTTGGGGCATTCTTTATTTTCCAAATTCTGAAGGGCTAAAGAATTCTGTTTTTGCAAATGTAATTTGCAAATGTTTCCATGGAACATTGTATAGGTCTTTCACACTAACCTAGTAACCCAGGGGTTAAATAGTACTTATTTCATCAGTGAGGAAATTGAGGCTTATAAAGACTTAACCATGGTCACACAGCTAATGGCACGGCACCAATTAGATTGTGACTCTGCTGATTCTAAGTTAGCACTTTTTTTATGAATTTCCCCTTGTGTGATATGAAAGAACACCATTTGTATAGATTATTTTCACAGAACTGACCTTAATATATTTGCAATATTTGATTTTTGACCGTCCCTTTTTTGCTTAGCTACTGAATGTCTATTTTTCTCCCCACTCAGAAATACATGCTTCTATTTCCTGCCTGCAGTTTCCTCCATGCAGTGACCTAACTGCTCATACCTGAACTAAAAGGAAAATCTCAACATATGGTTGTAAAATTCTGCTAAAAGTCATTTGGAAGGACTGCTAAGGTGTGATCTTAGGGAGTGAAAAAAGTTTTGTGGAGAGCCTCGTTAAACAAAATGTAGTGACGGACCGAAACAAACATTGGCCTTATTAATAAATAAAACAGGGTTTCAGAAGCATTGACTTATCATACATTATTAATAAACTCAGTACAAATAATTCTCCTCTGATCAAGGACTCTTTAAGGACATGACTTACCTTGTCTGCATTAGCTTCATGTTTCCACGTGGGCCCGCTCCATTCTGGAAGCCTTGCTGGACTACGCTTATTAGAGGCCCCATGTAGAGGGGTATGGAGCAAGCCACAATACTTCTAAATGGTCACACGTTTGTCCTCAGTAGGACTGAAGATCTACCCCACGACGTCGACCAACTTCTGTGGGGATTGGCTCAAAGCTCTCTTCTTTCTTCTTTCTGGTTGCTCATGTGAGCTACTCATTTTTAGACTCAATGGCAGTTCCTGACGCATCTGTCTTTCTGTTCACCTCCCTCAGGGCCTCCAGACGTGGACCAGCCCTGTGAGCCGAGCTTGCAGGCCTGGAGTCCCGAGCTCCACCTGTACCATATGAACATGACGGTCCCCTGCCCTTCGGAAGGCTGTAGCCTGGAGCTGCTCTTCCAGCACCCGGTCCAAGCTGACACCCTTACCCTATGGGTCACCTACCTCTCCATGGACTCCTCCCAGGCACTCTTTGACACGGAGATCTTGCTGGAACACCAGGAGTCTGTGCACCTGGGCCCCTTAGACACTTTCTGTGACACCCCACTCACTATCAAACTGCATGTGGACGGGAAGGTCTCGGGGGTGAAGGTCTACACCTTTGATGAGCGGATGGAGATTGACGCAGCTCTGCTAACTTCCCAGCCCCATAGTCCCCTGTGCTCTGGCTGCAGGCCTGTGAGGTACCAGGTTCTTCGTGAGCCCCCATTTGCCAATGGCTTGCCCATGGTGGTGACAAATCCTCACAGGAAGTTCACGGACGTGTGAGTTGGGCAGTAGGGCTTTCTAAACCATGGGGCTTCCTGGGGCTTTGGGAGTGGGTCTTGATTCCCCTTTCCCGCTTTTTTCCATTCCAACATGCCCTTAGCTGGAGAAATGTTCAGAATCCCAGAGGGGATTTTATTCTAAAGTGGCGTATCTGAGATGAAGAAAAATATTTCCCAGGAAGGGGCGAGCAAGTATTCTGAGTAATGTTGCCATCATTAGGATCATGGAAAAAAAAAAGAGGTTCTTCTCTGAGGTGCTTCTGCTGGAATGAAAGTATTTGCCACAAATAAGTTGATCAGTGTCGACTGCTGTCTAGTGACACAATTTAATTTCTGATCCTTTCTGTAACTTTTGGATAATCTGCCACAGCTCCTCTACCATTTGAAGACGGTAGTTAACTCTTCATAGCTGAGCGAGGAAGCCAAGTGTCCTGCAGGCACACCTTCATTTCAAGACTCATTCCTGATGTGTGTTTCACGCTTCCCTCTTTTGCTCCTCCCTCTTTCCCTCTCTCTCTTTCCCTTCCAGCTCCCTTTTCTCTTTCTTCTGTTCCTTCTACGCTTAGTGAGTTGTGCTGTGTTCCTGGCACTGTGTGCTCAGTGCTGGTAACACAGACTAAGTAAGGTAAGATCACTGGCGCAAAGGAGCTCCAGGTCTAAAGGAGAAGGTTTGTATCCCCAAAGGCACATTACCCTCGCCTTATAACTTTCCTCAGAGACTGCCCAGAACTTGGGGTAAAGCAAAAATGGTATCAGAGGTGCTAGATTAGTGTTTGCTGTGTTGAAAATAATCACAAAATGAAGTAGGCTAAACCAACAAACACAATTTTTCTTTTTTTTTTAAGTTTTATTTATTTTGAGAGACAGAGAGAGAGAGAGAGAGAGAGTGCACATGAGTGGGGGAGGAGGAGAAAGTGACAGTGAGAGAGAGAGAGAGAGAGAGGGAGAGGGAATCCCCAGCAGGGTCCACACTGTTAGTGCAGAGCCTGATGCGGGGCTGGATCCCATGAACCATGAGATTATGACCTGAGCTGAAATCAGGAGTCGGATACTTAACCGACTAAGCCACCCAGGTGCCCCACCAACACTATTTTTCATGATCCTTCGGGTCGGCTGGGTGCTGTCACCTGGACTGGTGTGGTCAGCGGAGACGGTCCCGGTCAAGCTCCTGTACCTGTTGGCTGAGCTGAGACAGCTGGCAGGGCTGGGAAGCCGACCATGACCTCTCATTCCCTGGCAGGCTTCACGTGGGCTTGTCCTCACGGTGGATGGGAGGGCACCAACAGCAGGGGGGGGCAAGCCCCCACCTGCTCGTACATTACTCGTGCTGACGTCCCGCTAGCCACAGCAAGTCACACGGCCAATGCCAGACGCAAGGGGCGGCAAAACGGACTCTGTCTCTTGATGGGAGGAATAGCGACGTCACATTGCGGAGGGGCGTGAACGTGGGACGGAAGGAACTGAGGCCAATTTGCAGTCTACCATAGCTGCACGAAAGTAGAGGACGACGTTCACCTTGAGCTTTACTCCACTTTTCTTGTCATACCTGCTCTCTGAATTACACCTGGGGGACAATGAAATGGGCACAAAACTCATGAAAATGAGAGGGGAGCTCATGGGACAGATTTAAAAAGAAAAATCAGTTTTCAAGCTTCTCTAATAAGGCAGTTAAAATGACCTTTGGCATCTAACATGGTATCCACACATGCGTTCACACACACACACACACACACACACACACACACACACAACCTTTAAAGTCAGTCGTACCCCATTTTGTGGATGCGAAAACTAAGACTTCACTTCAATTTGGTTGAACAGCTACCTGTGGCAGACTCAGGATTAAAATCCAGTTTTATGACCGAGTCTGGTTTTGGTTCCCTTTCCTTTGTGACACGGTGCGTTTTATAAACTCAGGTCATTGAAGGTTCGGGCAACCTGCTGCTGAGTTTCTCCACAAGAAGCGTAAACACATTTTGACGCTCCCGGCCAATCTTTTCCCAGCTGCGGGGCAGTGTGAGACTTTTATGCGTGGCTGGATGAGAAGTCTGACAGAAACCACTCTGAAAAGGGAGCCATCAGAATTGATTAGAATAAAAAAATTGCTTTTGCTTTTGAAATATCTGGCACTCTCGTAAGAAGATTGTTTCCCTAAAAAAAGCCGATGTGGAGCTTGAAAAGTCTTTAATATTTAGATGTCTTTCCTATTAAAATAATCAAAAGCCACTAGGGAGGTTTTTAAAGATGTTTCTGAGACCCCACAGTATTTCGCGTTGGCTGGCTGCGGCATTAAGCAAGAGAGTGGCTGAGTTGAAGAATCTGTTAAGGAGGAGAGGCTTTTGGCAGGAGATTTGTGGCAGCCATTCATGGCAGTCCCCATAACCCTCTGGGATCCTGTCCTCCTAAGTAACTCCCATTCGAGCTTGACTTTGGTGGGAGTTTTCCAATCCGGGCAGGCACTGAGCAAAATTAAGAGAAGGGCAGAGTTTGTTTTTGGAAACGGCAGCCCTCTCTTGAGTCCCTTACCCCCACTTAAATGTTCAGTCTTTCCTGCCTCTACCTGATCAGTGCGCTCAGGTTCTAGAGAGAGTCTGATAAATTCCTTCCATCTCTGGAGTCAACCAATAAAACCCAATTCCTGGTGTATATAAATTTGGGCAGGGCTAGAGGTGGGGAGTCATTTAACATATTCCTAGTTGTGGGATTTTCGGCATCCCAAGAATGATGGCGGAAGCTGTTGTCACCTCCTTCTAGGAAAGAGTTTGTCCTTCCCCCTGAGGACTCAGACTCTTTAAGACAAGAATTCTCTCTAAACCCAAGAAAACTGTGACCCAAAGACCCAGGAAGGACCCTGCTGAGTCCAAACACTAACGCTTTCCTCCTCAGTGTCTTTGATTACTTCGAGAATGAAGATGGCTGGTTTTCCAATAGTTGGCTTATGGTTGTTTTTTTTAACACGATAAAGGTATACTTGAAATGCCATCCTTGGTTAATTTGGTGGTTCTCTCTAGCAACCACTTACTGCATGTATACTATGTGGGACATACTGGGAATACAGAAACCAATATGTCTGCAAACCTTCTGCTGCTGTGTAAGGCTGTGTGCCCGAACTTGGATTTACATAACGTAGCATATGTTTAACATTTATGTTCCCCATAATATTTCTTTTAAACCCCTGCAAGCCATCTGCAAAGGACCCAGGGCAGCGTCTCACTTTCTGGATGTAATGGTCACGGCTCATTGGTTTCCACAGGGAGGTCACACCTGGGCAGCTGTATCGATACCAAGTTCAAGCTGGAGCTGGAACAGAACTAGGAGAAGCCTCGCCTCCGCTGAGCCACATCCATGGAGCTCCTTACTGTGGAGACGGGAAGGTGGCAGGGTGAGTAGCGGGTACATGGGAATGTGTGAGCAAGGATGCCCTGCCCTACCCTGAACAGGAGGGTTAATCTTGAGTTTCAGTTTGACTTGTCTTGGAAATTGGAGGCACTATGTGATCAAACGAAATCTAGGACCTGGTAGTGATCTTGAGAGATCACTCACATCTTAGTTGAGGAGAAGCTCACTTTTATTTAGAGCTCACTGCAGGGTACTGAGATACTGGGGCTGATTCAGGGGGTGGCAGGCAGCTCTTAAGGTTTCAAAGGACAAGTGCTGACAGTGACTGAGGGAAGGAATTTATAAGGGAGAAGGTTATGTGTCAGATGATGCTAAAAGACCAGGTGAGGGTGTGTTTCGAATCAGTGTCCTGTCCCATACCCCTGACTAGCTGTGTGACCTGGGGAAAGTCCCTATAGTGCTCTGAGCTTCACTGGCTCACTTGACCCCTAGGAGACCTGACTGCGGTATATTTACAGCCATTCTGTAAAACTACCAAGGTAAGGATGAAATCACTACTTTGCCTTCTTAACACACCATGTTCCTTTTTCTGTTTCCCTTTTGTGGTATCAGCCTAGGGGACTAATTCACGCTGGTTTGTCTGGGACTTTTCCAAATCTAGCACTGAAAATGCCCCCATGTCCCACCAGTTGCCCTGTATTAACCTGTCCTGAATGCTCGTCTGACCTGATATGTTCGTTGTATAGAACTGTGGCAGTAGGAGACCGGATGGCCAGGCGCTGTGATGTGTCTTAGATTCTGCATGCTAATAAGATGGCCTCTTTTTAATTTCCCAGACTGGGTGAAAACACATAGTATCCTGACGCCCTAGTAGAAAGCAGTTCTGTAGCCTTTCTTGGGAGCCCATTGCATTGCTTAGCCGTCACTGAACACTGCCTGTTTCTTTGCCTGTTCAAAGATTTTAACCTTTGGTGTAAGGCAAACCTCACCGATACCCTGACCTTGCTAGTTGGCTGCTACCTCTGCCTACCGCAGTCTCAGCTTTGCACCCCGCTTCCTCCGTCTCTGCCGGGCTCCTCCCCGGGGCTCTGTGCACAGAGTAAGGCTGGCTGCTGTTGATGCTCTCCCTGCTCTGGCCACCTCTTTCGAAGTCTGCCGCCCACCAGTTAAGGTGTTTGGGAGGCTTGGTTACCAGGACTACCCAGGCAGAAGCCTCCTTGAGCAAAACACTCTGCCCTAGGTGTCTCCCACCGCACTTCTCTGATGGTGGCCGCCTGGAGGCCCCAGGATGCCACCTCTGCCTGGGGGTCTGGGGACAGGAAGGGCTGAAGAGCCCTTCCCAACTTGCACCTTCTCTCCTGTGCCTTGAAACAGCTTCACCTGAAGCAGCATCTGCTTGGCTGCTGGGCCTCACAAGTTTCCTCGTTCAAACATTCCTGTTTCCTGCCTGTATTCCCTCCCTATAAAGAGTCATAAAAGGTTCACCACCCAGTGGGAAGAAACCTGTGAATTACAGCTTTGTCTCAGCCAGAGGCAGGGCCTCCACTCCACACACAGCAAGAAGGAGCCATGCAAATTGTTTAACCCACTGTTTAAAGCTTGACAAATGTATAGATTCAATCTAAGGGGATCACAGATGCCCCAGAAGTCATCCTGAGACTAGTTGTAATATATTTTTGTCACACTGGATAACACCGCAGTAAGACCATCAGAGCAAACACTGTGGAGGCCCTGGACTTGTGAGCCACATTTATTTGGAAACGATCATCTCAGTCTGCCCATGTGGGACATCCGAGCCACGTGTGGAAGTGTGGCAAGTGCAGCCAAGAAACGGAATTTTATTTAATTTTAAGTAGCTTAAATTCAATTTAAAAACTTACTTGATTCAGTTATCAGAAAACCTTTAAATATATTTGGAACAACTTGGGTAGATGAATCTACTTTTCCAACAATAGAGTTTACGAAATCTAAATACAGATCAAGTGTTTGGACCCAGATGTATTGTAAGTGAAAAATACCCATCAGATTTCAAAGATGTGGGATGTGTAAAAGAATGTAATGTGCTTTATTAATCATTTTCATACCGATTACATTACTAAAATGACACTATTTTGGATGTCTCGAGTTTGATGAAATGTATCATTAAAACTAATTCCGCCTATTTATTTCTTTTAACGTGACTACTAGAAAATGAAAGATGATGTATGTGACGCTCATCTTTCTGTTGGGTAGCAGTGCCTCAGCTGGCTTATCTTCCAAGAAAGAAGGAATTTGAAGTTTCCTTGATTTCTTCAATCATGTTGTTTTTCATATCTGTTATCCTTTCTCCGTTGGCATCCTACCATTTAACACATTATTATATAATTACGTTCATAGCATGCTTTTAATTCGTATGAAAGCATTCTCATATCCAATAACTTAATCATCACTCCATCCCTGTGGGGAGGCACACTTTAGACAATGATTAGAGCTATTAGTTATGTCCTCATCTGAAAGCACGTTAGCATGCCCAAACCCTTTGTCTACTGGAGTTAAAATATGTGTCCGTTTTGGTGCAAAGTCAAGAAGAAAAAAACGGTAACCCTCCATCCATTTTACAGTGGCCACATCTGTGTTACCTGTTTTGTTCCCATAACATGTTTCCTGTAGCCCTCAGTCTAAACTAACTCTCCCACCCCAATCCAAATTAGTCACCAGCTGTGTCAGCTTTTCAGGTTCAAAACAAAACGATGACATTTTTCTTCTCCCAGTATTTATTTCTCCCCTGCAATATATGATAGCTGCCACCAGGTGGTAGTAGGGAGTCACGACCTGGCGGGGCCTTACCTTTGCCCTGGACGGATACCAGGCAGCAATCAGGCTGCTGAGTCTCTTGGTATATAAAACAGAAGATTTCAAGCTTACAAAACCCTAACTTTAATAGCAACTGTGTCTAGATAGAATAAAACAATGAAAACACAAAGAAATATCAGGTAAAAGAGAATAGAAAACAGAATAACATATAGACAGGCAGGTTTCCTCCTCATCAAACCAACTCTTTTTAAGATTTCACTCATCATAGGGCTGGCAGGCCTTTTCTAGCTTAATGCCATCTACTGGAAACCCTGGAAGGACCCCCGTGGATCTCCTAGATGTTTCTGAGACGTGAGCTACTCTTTATGTAACAGCATTCTCTTAGCGCCTGCTTTTCTCCAGCTTGCACTTTTTAATGTATAATGAGGGATTTTAATAATTTAAAAGAAAACTATTTTATGCCTGTGTGTATATAAGAATGTATGTTTTGACCTTCCAGGAGCCTGGGAGAAGAATGTGATGATGGGGACCTTCTGAGCGGAGATGGCTGCTCAAGGGCGTGCCAGCTGGAGGAAGGCTTCCACTGCGCAGGTGCGTGGAGGACCACCACCTAGGCTTATGTCCTGTTTCTGCAGGCATCTCCGTGTCTTATTTCCGTGAGCTTTTGATATCCTATAACATATGGCTGAATGATAACAACAATGACATTTGATGTGTCTGTGGTGTGCCAGGTGGGCACTAACTTTCATCTATAGTATCGCATTAAAAAAATTTTTTTAATGTTTATTTTTGAGAGGAGAGAGAGAGAGAGGGCATGAACAAGGGAGGGGCAGAGAAAGGGGGAGATGCAGAATCCAGAGCAGGCTCCAGGCGCCGAGCTGTCAGCACAGAGCCCCCCGCGGGGCTTGCACCCATGAACCGTGAGATCGTGACCTGAGCTGAAGTCAGACACTTAACTGACTGAGCCACCCAGTCACCCCACCTATAGTATCTCATTTAATCCCTACATGAACTGTGAGGAGATCAATCTGAAGCGCAGAGAGCTTAAATAATATGGAATTTGAACCAAGGAAGTGAGGTTCTAGAATCTAAATATAAACCACTGGGGTACACTGCCTCCTTGATTAATGTTACCAAGGATTGCCCTTGGGTCCTCGTGTCTACCACCAAAACACCAGCCAAGCAGCACAATCAGAGGTTTTACATAAAAATCAGTGCGGGAAACATTCTAAGCCAAAGAGACTGCAAGATATCTCTTGGCGGCTGTGTTTCATAGGTAAGATAATGACTGATGACGGGGAGTCCTAACACCGCTTAATCCCGGCAAATCACTAGTAATAAATTATCACTAGGTGGCTTTGACTCTAGGTTCTTGCCATGCAGGAAGACCATCTAGGAAACTTCTCCCAATTCTGGTTAAAGACATCATCAATGGGCTCCTTACATGTAGATTACTACTATTTTTTTACTCCCATCTGTATACGTTGCAGTGTTTCTGTGGAACGTAACCATTCGCCAAAATTTTGTAAAGAGCGATGCTTTGAAAAATATCTTAATGCCTCTAAATCGCAAGGTAAAGTAGGATATGATTGTAATAATGTATAATTAAGGTGTAAAATACTGTACAGGACGCGCAAATTCTCCTGCTACCTAGAGTAGATTCACAAAAGTATAGAATCTTAGGAGTCTTTCATCCGTCCATCTAACAAAACATAGGCAGTGCCCGCCAGGTACCACGAGTCTGATAGAGGCCCTGCTCCCTTCATGTGTGCAGTCTAACTGGGATTTGGAGTCTGGCCTCCTTCCCGTGTAGAAATCTCTCCTGCCAGTTCTTGAGAGAGAGGCCTCTAGCTTCTGCTTACATACTTCTAGCAGTGAAGGACACATCTTGAAATGCACCATTCTACTTAAGAATGGCTTTATCTGTTGCAATACGATCCTTCTCCTCTTCTCCGGTTTGGAAACTGAGGCTCAGAGCATTGTAGTGACTAATCCACAGGCATACAAGGAGGCTCTGAAGGGCCAGCACTGGAGCCCAGCTTTCCTCATGCTTAATCAAGTGCTTTTGCCCTGCTTTGAAACTACAGAGGATAATTTTTTCCCTGTTTTATTTGACTACCATTCAGATATTTGAAATGCCTCCCCATTATTCTCCTTTCCAATCCAAACATCCCCTCATGTGATTAGGTTTCCAGACCCTTTCCTATTTACCCTAACCTGGCATGTTTCATGTGGTCAATGCCCAGAAAGGAATTCAATACTCCAGATGTGGTCTGGCTGTACAGAATACACCGAACCGATTACCTCCCCTTTTCTGTACACAAGTATTTGTTGTATTTGTTAATGCCACCTCTGTTTGCAGTGTGTGTGTGTGTGTGTGTGTGTGTGTGTGTGTGTGTGTGTGGTAACATAATGGGCTCATTGAATACACACATACACACATACACGCACACATGTATTCTCTTAATGCTGTGTCTCCTCCAGTACAGCTCAAGCCTCCTTTAACTTAACAGTACACCTTGTTTTGTTTCTAACACATTTGATCCCATTAAACTTGGCTCCTGTTTCCTTAGCCTCCAAATCCAGTAAGACTGCATCTAAGTTATTTTAACTTTACAGGGTAAGGCTAAGATGATCCATTCCACAGTTAGACTTCTGTTTTATTGTATAATATGTTCATAGCATGGCGCAGCATATAGTTATATCCATTATTTCTCAAAAATTAGGATTAAAGGGACCATGGTGAAATATATATATTTTTAAATGGCCTGTTGTTTTTAGACGGACTTGAAAAAACAGGCAAAAATTTTAAGTCCATGGTGAAAAAAATAGAAGCAAGAAGAAATATTCCGTGTTATAAATAGAGACACAAGACATATATATATGTACATTATAAAACATAATATAAAATACATTTATATATACATACATGCAAACATATATATTAAATACACATATTTATGTACATGAATACATGTACATGTGTAAATACATATATATGCATATATATGAGAGAGAGAGAGAGAGAAATAATCATGGGAAAGTCATTCCAAATGCACATATATTGGCTTTGGGTTTGGGGGAGTGATTTGGGAAGGCCATGGGTTGGATGGAATGCAGGAGTTTAAAACCCCAAATAAGCTTAGAACCCCTCCTGGGAACATTGGCTTATTCCTGGCAAGTAGAGACAGATTTACAGCAGAAGGGCCTTAGACTGGAAGGAATTGTGAAGGAAAATAATTAGTAGCTACATGTTGATGAGCCACTGAAAAAATTACTTCAGCATCCCTGTGGTATTGCTGTGAAGAATTAAAAATAACAAGAATGGTATAGTAACAGTGAATTTTAGTAATGATGTTACTGAATGTATTACCTATACGTTGCTATGTTTCCAAATCTTGGTCCTGTCATCTTGTCCTATTACTTAAAGTAGAAATAGGAGATTAGAATCATGCCACTAATGTTAATTGTCCTACGTTTTGGTAGAAAACGGACCAGAACTCAGTAAGTGGCTTTCTAACTGTACCTCAGCTTTCCACACTTGAAGAAAGCTAGTTTACGTGTCTGTGGTTGGTACTATTCACTTAGGAGTTATCTGGTGAGCAAGTGTGGAACTTGTGCAGGGAATACAAGCTCGCTTCCTAACACTCCAGCAGGTTTTCTTACAGATTCGCTCCTCACTTGTTTGCTCTTGAAGGCAGTGCCTCGGCCTCAGCTTGATAGAGACCCCACTGCGCCCACCTTCTGTGAGCCTGGCTCCAATCCAAGCTCTATTACTTACGTATCAAGGGACCTCTGGCAAAATGTTCCTTATTTATGACACAAACAAAAAATGCACACCCCGCATGGTTGTTGTAAGACGAAAGGAAAGAAGAGGCATGTAAGCCTTGAAAACCCAGTGCCCATATTGTCTCTTTCAGAGCAGTGGCGCAGTTAGTTGAGGAAACACGATTCAGCCACAAAGAGTAATGGAAAACAAATCCTCAAATACTTTACTACTTCAAGAACCATGAAGGGGATCCACGTACATAGCCCATCATACCATTTCTTTAACTTCTCTTTCTTCTTTTACCTTCTACTCTTATATCCCCTCCTTCCCTCAGGATCTTGCTTAACAATGCCTTCAAATTTCTTTCTACCTCCAGCCTACAGTTACTTTTCTCTCGCTATTCTTTATTCACAAATCCCACTGCTTTCTATATCTTCTATTATAGAGATGGATTCTACTCCTCTCCCCATGAAGAATCCTTCTTCTTTAGGAAGGTGTGTGTGTGTGTATGTGTGTGCGTGTGTGTGTGTGTGTGTGTGTGTGTGTGTGTGTGTGTGTGCACGCACATCGTTTTGTCTGTATGTTTGGGGTGGGTATTAAGCTAGCTGGCAGTAACAGCATTTTCTTTTGTGGACTTGAGAAAAAATGCAATGAGTTTTCCATAACATCTATGAACACTTTTTGAAATGTTATACAATATTTCTTGCCAGGGGAGCCAAGCCTATGTTACATATATGAGGGAGATGGGATATGTGAACCTTTTGAGAAGGAAACCAGCATCATAGACTGTGGCCTCTATACTCCCAAAGGATATGTGGATCAGTGGGCCACCCAAGCTTATTCCTCTCATGAAGACAAGAAGTGTCCTGCTTCCTTGGTAACTGGAGAACCTCATTCCATGGTAAATCAAGCCGGAAGAATGGAGTGAAGGCTGAGCAGAATTGTAGAGGGGCTCTCTCTCTCACGTGCTTTATGGGGTGGCTTACATTTCTTTCCTGTCTTTGACATCAAATTTAGTCCCTCCTGAACTCGGAATAAGGTAACATTAAATGAAAAATTTCTGGACTAGCAATTAAATCTCATCTCCCCCACCCCGCCCCCACACCTCCCTTACCCCACTTACCCTTACTAGTTTTCATCTAGGAACATTTGGCTGTACAATCGCTGATTCCAAGGTACAGAGAAGCATCGCAAAATTAACTTTAGATGTACAAATATCAGAAATTACACTTGGGCTTTCTATACGGGAGAATTTATTTTACAAGAAGAAAAAGAAGTAGCAAAGAGTCAGAATGCCTGGATTACAATATTGAATTCACTGGTATTACTACTGTTATCACTAAACGAGGTTTGACAGGTCACTTAACCTCTCTGGGCCCCAATTTTCTCATATGTAAAATGGGGATAGTAATAACTTTTGCATTTAACTCAATGGTTTATCACAAGGATCAAATGAAATTTAAAGTATATTAAAGATCAAAGTATAACTTGATTTAAAGGACTGTCATTATTGAAGAAATTCTAGAGCTAGTACTAAAAACAAATCCTCTGGTATACACTTTTCCATGAATATCCACCTAAATAAATAGGAGATCCTCCAAAGACTTTAAGGACTGACATCTATGAATTAGAGTTGAATACTGAAAAGAAGATTAAGGGCTTTGGCTTTTGGGTACTATTCCAGATGCATCCATTGCCAACTAAACTCTTCCATTCATCATAACAATAAGCAATACCATCATTTCAATGGAAGTGTGATTTAGCTCTGTTGGTATTTTAGGCCAGGATGAAATCATTGCATTGTATACTTCAGGAGACCCCCAGGAGGTTGAGAAACTAGCCCGGAGTTGGTGCTCTAGTTCGAGAGACTCCTCAAGGCCCTTGGAATCTTCTAGATTCTAGCTCTTTCCATCCTTGGCTTGCAGCTTTCTTCCTCCTATTCATAAGATGACTCCACCAGGCATGAAGTCAGCATTTCAGGCAGGAAGATGGGGGAAGTTCACAGGAAGTACGTATACGCTAACTGAGTCTTTCCCTTTTTATTGGGAAACAATCATGGCAGCTTTTCTGGACGTTTATCACTATACACTTCCACCAACATCTCATCGGTCACATCCAGGTCACGTCATCACTCTTTGTTGTAAAGGTCTCTGAGGAGATGAGCATTTATAACTGGATTTACTGCCACCTTGAACAAAATCAGAGTTTTCTGATAAGAAAGTAAGGGGAAATGGATATGGGGAGGCAGCTAGCAATGTTCACTACACTTCTTCAATGAAATCTGGCATCTTTCTCAAGAGTTCTTGGTGCCTAGTGACAGAAAGCCAGGAAAGTCGGGAGATTCTGAGTTAGTAACAGCTCTCTGAAGTGGCTTTTAGTCTAGCTTGTCTATCTTCCTTAATTATTAAGTGGAGAAATTTTCTGGTGTTTCTGTTCCCTGACTCCTTTACCCAGCTGAATGCTTAATGGTTTCTGACTCAGTAGCCTCACTCCTCGGACTGGTGGATCCTGCCCAGTAAGGATATAACCATCATCCTGGACAGACTTCTATGGCTAATTCTAGGAGCAGTTGCCTAAAATGTTCCAGGACTGTTCTTTGGGCAAGATATCTGGGTTGATGGTAGGCTGAGAGTTATCATGTGTGTTTTTCTACCCAGGTAAATTATATCTTGAGGTTAACAGAGAGCATTGAGACATTCTTCTGCTTAGAGAAAAGTTTTCTGCCAATAGTGTGCTCATTAGGCACTCAGAAAGAGAGGAAAACTTTGGTTTTGAGCTACAGAGTCATTGTATTTACTTCTCTCTCACCTTATACATTTAATTTTTGATTAAAATTACATTTCAGATTTGCACGTCATACCATCCAGATTTACCAGAGCACCGTCCTCTCACTGGCTGGTGTCCCTGTGTCACCAATGGAAACAGACCTCAGGATAAAAGGAGTGAGCAGACAGAAGGTAGCCTGGAGAGGGAGGAGGAGGTTTGGCTCAAAGTAAGTGAACCAAATGGTTGTTTGTGAAGGCTGTGGGTAGATTGTGTGTGTGTGTGTGTGTGTGTGTGTGTGTGTGTAAAGTGATATGTTGGATTGGCTTCTCGGGAAATTTCCTCTTGTTTTTCTCTGAGGTTTTATATTTTGGGTTTATTTTTCACCTCTTTTTGAATTTTGGGCTTCTTTCTTTGTAAGTCAACCCATTTACAAAGTGTAACATACACACAGAAAGGTGCAAAAAATCAAAAATGCACAGATCAATACATTTTTACAGAGTGAACATCCTCTCTAACCACCACACAGATCAAGAAACAGAGTACGACATCACCCCATAAATCACTCTTATTCCCCTTCTCAGTGATTTTACCACAGAGGTATCTACTCTTTTTAGTTCCATCGCCATAGATTATTGTGCCTGTTTTTGAACTTTATGTGAAGAACTTTACAGTACGTACTTCTTGTGTCTCATTCGTTCTTACTCAACATTTCATTTGCTAGAGTGCTGCTTCATTTAGCAGTAGGGTTCATTTTTATTGCCACGTAGCATTGTACACCAAACTTGTGTGTCCATATTGATGAACGTTTGGCTTATTTCCAGTTTTTCTCTATGGTGTTACACATAGTTCTGCTATAAACATTTCTGTGTTTCTTTTGGTGAACATATATAAACAGGTGGGTATATTTGGAACTGCTAGATCGTTGGTAGGCAGATGAGAAGCTTTAGTAGATAATTCCAAGTAATCTTCCATAGTGGTTGTACTCATTCATACTCCCACCAGAGGCTTATGAGTATTCCAGATGCTTCACATTTTCATCAGTACTTGGTATTTCAAGCCTTAATTTTAGCCATTCTGTTTGGCATAGAAAGGTGGTAGCCCCTCCATCATGTCAGTTGGATTTATATGTTGCCTAATGAGTTTGGTCTTTTAAATATATATTGGCCATTTCTGTATACTTCTCTCTCTTTTTTTTTTTTTTTTCTCTTGGAGGTCGTATTCAAATCTTTTGCTCAGTTTTGTAGGGTTGTCTGTCATTGCCTTCTTAATTTATGTGATTTCTTTACAATTTTCTGCTATGAATTAGAGCTCTCATAATTTCATAAGCAGTGAGCCCCTGAGAATACTCTACCTCCATTTACTGCTTCCTGGCTTTTTAAAGTTAATATGATTTAAAAATAGCTGAATATTTACCCTGCCCAATGCTCTTCAGGCCTTTCCATATTTCTATGCTTTCCTCACTTTTATTTAGCATGAAAAAGAAATTCCATCGTTTCTTTTTATGTGAGTGTGCTGGCAATGTGTTCTTTCAGTTTTTGTGCGGCTGAAAGTATCTTTATTTGACATTCATTTTCCAAGGGTATCTTTGCTTGGTATATAGAATTCTAAGTGGCCAGTTGTTTTTGTTCATCACCTAAAGATGTTATCCCAGTGTCTTTTCATTTTCATACTTTCTTTGGAGAGTTAGCGATCAATCTGCTATATACAACTTTGAAGGCAATGTCTTTTACTCTGTGATGCTTTTAGTATATTCTCTTTGTGTTTTGTCTTTGGCACTTTTACTATGATGTTCCAAGGCCTGTTTTTCCTTTGTATATATCTGGCTAATGGTTTGTCAACCTAATCCTAATAAAAGCTTGGATTAGGTTATGAAATAACCTGGTTATTTCATACTGGTATACCTTCTGTTTTACTAATCACAACTTTTATTCCATATAATTGGCTGTTAAACTGTTTATTACATTATTAATTTCAGTTATTGTATTTTTAATTCTAGAATTATTATTTAAATTTTTGTATAGATTCTCATTTTGTTTGAAATTCTTTATCCTATAGTTTATTTTAAAAATATATTAATCCCTATAATTGTAAAGTCTGTGCCTGATAATACGAATAGCTTGGTGACCTGAGGTCTGTTTATGTTGACTGTTTCTTCTCTTTATTTTCATTCATTTAGCCTCATTTACTTTCATATTGAATAAAGTTTTAACTAAATATTATTGTAGAGATTGTGGCTAATGATATCTTCCTTTCAAGACCATTTACTTTTTTTTTTTAAACATGTAGCAAGATTTGGGAAAGAACATCTTAATCCAATCAGTAATGAAGATGACTCAAATTTCTGGGGTGCCTGAGTGACTCAGCTAGTTACGTGTCTGACTTTGGCTCAGGTCATGATCTCACAGTTTGTGAGTTCGAGCCCTGTTGGGCTCTGTGCTGACAGCTCAGAGCCTGGAGCCTGCTTTGGATTCTATGTCTCCCTCTCTCTCTGCCCCTCTCCTGCTTGCACTCTGTCTCTCTCTCTCTCAAAAATAAATAAACATTAAACAAATTAAAAAGAAAAGATGCTTCAAATTTCTGTATTAGTGAGCCCTGATAGGTTTTTCCCCTTTTCCTTTTTTCCCCTTTTTAGGGGTCTCAAATAAAAGCTTGGATTAGGCCCTCCACCTTGATAGTCTCTGAAGTACAATTTCTGTCTCCTCAGCAGTATGTGTCTGGTAAAAACTGTTTGGCTTTTTGGCCTCTCACCCACCAATTCCCGCTTAGTTTCTTATGCTCTTATTTTGCAGAGCTTAGAGTTTGAAAAATACCTCAATGGCAAAAGTGGCACAGAATGGGAGGTTCCTTTCAATGTGGTTTCTTGCTTTTCGAGTCTCTTCAGTCCTGATTGCTGTGGTTGCTCTCACATGTTTTCAAACTTTTTTCTTTTTGGGGGCATCTGGATGGCTCAGTCAGTTGGGTGTCTGACTTCAGCTCAGGTCGTGATCACGTGGCTTGTGGGCTTGAGCCCCGCATCAGGCTGTGTGCTGACAGCTCAGAGCCTGGAGCCTGCTTCAGATTCTGTGTCTCCCTCTCTCTCTGTCCCTCCCCTGCTTGTTTTCTCTCTCTCTTTCAAAATTAAATACACATTAAAAAAATAAAAAGAATTTCTTTTTACTTTATTCATATTTTATAATTATTCTTGACAGAAGTGTTTGTTCTATTATTAGCTATTTCCTCATAGCTAGAAGCAGAAGTCTCCAACTGGAATTCTTTTAATGTATGTCAGTTAACTACCATGTATATTTTATATTTTCGGTGTGCACCCTGTTTTTACTACAAATGATGTAGGGGTGTATATATATATATGAAAAAATCACAAATATATTTGGGAGTTAATATATCAAACCTATTAATAAAATTTAGTTTTTACAAATCCATTTAATACCAAATAAATTAGGAAGTGATTTCTAAAAATAAGCTCATTGGGGATTTTTTCCACAAGTTTTCTGAGGGCTATAGGATTTCTGACTATTTATTTATTTATTTTTTTAGTTTACTTTAATCTTGATTTGACACACACATATGATTTGCATGTAGTGGATCCGAGACAAATTTATTGTACAAGTGAGAAACAACTATACTGAAAAACGTTAGCCTTGAAAATATCTTTCCAAAATCCTTCATTTACTAAAATGCTACTTTCCCAACAAATTTCTCAATTTAGTCCTGATTTACTGAGAACTTGTCTCTCTTAGTTTTCTTTGGTTTCATCTAATCTCAAACCAATACACCAAAATGTTAGGAATTTCTTTTATAAGGCATAACATGTAAATTTTTATTATTTACAGTAATAAGCACATTTTAAAAGCCACTATAGTTTACAAAGTACATTCTCATGTGCTTTTTAATTTGATCCCTGCAGTAGCTCTGAGTTTGGCAAAGTAGTTGTTTTCCTATTTTATAGATTAGAAAAATAAGAATTCGTCTCAAAGTGCTTTTTTTACATTACTCAAGAATCAAATGGTAAAACTGAAGATCAGACTCATGCCTCTTGACTATGATCGCATGTTTATTCCTCTATACCATGTTGCCGTATTCAGTCAGCACGCGTTACGCACCTGTTATGTGCCAGACCCAGAATTGAACACTGGGGATAAACATGAGAACATGACATGAGCAAGAAAACAAATTAAAACATGTGGAATTGGAAGGAAAGCCCTCTTGTCTTCTTTTGTTGATTTTCTTCTAAATTCTTCAAAGACAATGTATCCATGGACCTAATTCATAGGATTTATTAAGTGCATATTATACTCGAGGTGCCATTGGGGGATAGAGAAAGAAACAGAGGGAATGATTCCTTCCAGAAAGTGCTTTGAATCTCAGCAATACAGACAACAAATGAAGCAATCTGAGAAGGAGGTGCTGTTTGGTTACACAGAGAGCCCATCAACATATGCAAAATCATATGTTCATATTTATTTTCATGGATGTTCTAAAATGTTCCCAATTTGGAATGGTCTCACTCAGGCTGGACTGGTTAGCAATCCTAACAGAAAGTAGTTAGGTATTTTAAATATAGTATGCTTATAGTATTTTGAATATAATATTTAAAACATCAATTATAAATTATAGACCACTGCTGGAAACATGTGCTATGTGAAGCCTTTGCTGTGTAAAACCTAAAGCCTATAAACCATTATTTCCTTCTTTTCTTTGTTTGGGTTCAACTAGCCAAACACTGAGTATGAATCTTCAACAGAAAATGTATTACATACTTAATTGATTGGATTTCAAAGAGTCTGTGATACCACACAGTGGTGTGGGGATGGTGGTGGTTGAGAAACACATTTATTGATATTTTTTTCTGTTCCAGGTATCTTATTATTAATTTTCATACAAGCTCTCTATCAGAGATGTGATTTTACTCATTCTAAAAATGATTATCTGAAAACTCAGAGATGCTAAACATTTGGGATAACATAGTTAATAGAGATACAGATAAGATTCCGATTCAAATCCACTTCATCCCAAAATGCCACGGTCCTTCCTCCATACCAGGAGCTGGTATAAAGAGCAAAATAATAAATATTCTAGGGTTCATGGGCCATACAGTCTCTGTTACAGCTACTTACAACTCTGTTAACACTGCTGTTATAGAATGAAAGCAGCCACAGGCAGTATGTAAATGAACAAGCATAGCTGTGTTCTAATAAAATTATATGTATGAACACTGAAATTTCATTTCATATAATTTTCACCTTATTCACATTGGTTTTCTTTGATTTTTTTTTCAACCATTGGAAAATGCAAAAGACATTCTTAGCTCACAGACCATACAAAACCAGGCAGTGGGTCAGATTTGGCCCATGGGTTATAGCGTGCCCACCTTCACTCTGGATCACATGTCCAGTTCATACTAAAGATGTTGATAGACACTTGCCTTATTTCCACCTCATAACAGGGCCAATTTTAATTCTACTCCATAAACATTGGTGAAAATGAATAGAATACTATACTATAGAGAAGTTCAAAGCTGAATGAGTCACCATCTTTATCCTTGAGGTACATACACTGCATGGCCATGTTGCACAAATATTCCAGAAGACAAAATGTCATTAAGTCATATGGTACAGACACAGTAACTACAAAACAGACTCAGAAGGACCTGGTGACTGGACATAGAGAGATAGAGATAAACCTTGTCTCATTGAATTCCCCCATTTATCCCATCTTCCACACTCCTCTACACACACACACACACACACACACACACACACACACACACACACTCTACGCCTTAATCATTTTAGTCATAACAGATTGCTTTCAGTACTGGAATACTCCAAGGTTTTCACATCTCCATGACCTTTCAGGTAGGGAGCTCGTGTTTTTCTTTCTCTGTAAGTGCTTTCTCTGTTTTGTGTCTCTAAGAAGCACATACTCATCTTCTAAGATTTAACTCATGGATTATATCTTTTATAGTCTGACCTTTCCCGAACCTCTTGCCCAAGCCCTTCTTAGTGTAATTGGTAACTTCTTCCTATGTGCCTCCTCAGCAGACTCTTCCGTCACAGCGTTTGTATACTTTGCTGTTCTCCTTTCTCCGTCTTCATCTGATGAACTCTAGGAACTTGTGGGCAGTGACCATGTATAGTCATGGTTTTATGTCAGGCACTGAGCACAGAGCTTCCCTGTTGTAATCTTCAGAATGTTTGGCGATTGCTTGAATGAACAATGCCATGTTAGCTTTCGGCCTTGGCAATTGGGAGCATAATGGTAGCATAGTGGCACCCCCTCATCCGTGTTTTCACTCTTGCAGTTTCCGTGACTGTGGTCAACTGTGGTTGAAAAGCAGATGACCCTCCTCTGACACATCATCACAAAGTCAGTAGTAGCCTCACACTATGTCACAATGCCTGGGTCATTCACCTCATATGTCATCATGTAGACATTTTATTATCTCACACCATCACAAGAAGAAGTACAATGATATTTTGAGAGAGAGTTATTCATATAATTTTTATTATAGTACATTGTTACAATTGTCCTATTTTATTATTAGTTATTGTTAATCCCTTACTGTGCCTAATCTATAAATTAAATGTCATCATTGGTATGATGTGTAGGAAAAGACATAGTATAAATATAGGGTTTGGTACTATCTGCAGTTTCAGGCATCCCCTAGGGGTCCACTGGAATGTATCCGGTGACTGGGGGGAGGCTACTTATGACACAACACGGAGGTGGGTAAGTGGGACTGTGGGATATGCTAGATTGAAAGGGGAGGAGACAGAGGCTAGAAACAGAGGCAGACTACCTCTTCCTCCAAAATTTTGTAAAAGATGGGCTATAGTTTGAGTGAAAACCACATCAAAAGAAATTTTTCGAAGATGGGGGGAAGTTTGATCATCTTCTTTGGTTGTGGCAGGTTGGATGCTGTAGGAGTAGATTCTGAGATGGAATTTAGGTGCTTGCTTCGTCAGCACGTATACCAAAATTGAGATGGAACTTAGTGTGCCAGGTGTTTATTAAGGAGCGGCCTGGGTACCAACATCTGTGGAAAAGAAGGGAAGGAAGCGTGAGTGTGTGAAACAGGAAGTCGAGCAACCTCAGTGACAGCTTGACCGTCCTCTCCTGCAAAGAAATAATATGTATTATTACAAGGGACAAGTGGTAAGTGGAGTAGTATGGCTGTAAGGTCCTTACACTATGGATAGTAATATTATTTGAATGTAGATTGTAGTAAGTTAGATATACATATTATGATCTCCAGAGCAATCATTAAAAATACACATATACATGAAGATTAATACAATGATAAAATAACTTGATTCACTCAAAAGAAAGCAGGAAAAGAGGAACGAAGAAACAGCTAATAAAAAACAAATACCCTCTGGCAGACTTAAAACTAAGGATGTTATTAATTACATTAAATTCAAATTGCCTAATAATGCCATGCAAAAGGTAGAGATTGTCAGTCTACATAACATGGAAAGAATTACATACTGTTAATGAAAACACACTTTATTATTTTTATTTAAAAAATTTTTAATGTTCATTTGTTTTTGAGAGAGAGAGAGAGGCCGTGTGAACAGGGGTAGGGGAGGGGCGAGAGAGAGGGAGACACGGAACTGGAAGCGGGCTCCAGGCTCAGCGCTGTGAGCACAGATCCCGACACAGGGCTCGAACTCACGAACTGTGAGATCATGACCTGAGCCAAAGTCCAACGTTTGACTGAGCCACCCAGGCACCCCGAAAACACACTTTAAATACAAAGACATGCAGAATGAAAGTAAAAGTGAAAAATTGTATATCATGTGAACTCTAAGTGTAAGAAAATTTCTGTGCTATGTTAATATCTGACAAAATAGAGTGTTACCGGAGGAAAATAGGGATATTTCATAATGATAAGTGGGTCAATTTATCAAAAATGCTGAACAATCTTAATTGTTATAAAATTGAATCACCTAAGAACAGAGCCTCAAAGGAAATGAATTAAAAGTTGACAGAACTAATAGACAAATAGCCAAATTCATAATAATAATTGGAGATTTTTATCATATCTCTCTGTAAGTCATTGATATAACAAACAGACAAAAAAATCAGGACAAGTGTGTAAGATTTGAAGATAATTATCAGGTATCTTGATCTACTTGACATTGGTAGAAACACTACACTCAGCAACTGCAGAATGCACGTGGTACATTCACCAAAATAGGCTATATACTAGACCATAAAATAAGTCTTAGCAAATCTGTAATGATGGTAGTCATACAGAGTACATCCTCTGACCTTTACAGGACTAGATTTGAAATGAATAACAATATGTCTAGGAGATGTGCAATTTTTTGGTAGTCAAGCAGTATATTTCTAAATAATCCATAGGTCAAAGAAGGTTTTCTGGGGAAAATTAGAAAATATTTTGAGCTGAATGATAATGAAGCAACATTTCAAAATGTATGAGATATGATTAAAATAGTACTTCCAGGGAGATTTATAGCTTTATATATCTCTGTTTGAAAAATAAGCAGTATAAAATTAATAATCAAAGTTTCCACCTAAATTAGGAAAAGATCAAATTAAAGTCAAAGTAAAAATGTAAAGGAACTAACAGAGAAAGAGGTGCAAAGTAGCAGAAACTCCTGTATCACCATTGTTATTTTACTTTCTCTGGAAATAGCAGCCAATGCTAGACTTCGAATTTTATACTTTCTGAGCTATAAGAGAAATGAAACGATAAAATGTGGAAGGGGGAAATAAAATTCAAATTATTTCCCCAGAAATTAAGTTGATACCTGAAAAGAGGAAACAACCCCAAAATTATTTCATTTAGTATCATAGTTTATTACGAAATTAAGATGAAAGCAAATATGCTAATTTTTAAATAGCAGTCAAAGAGAAAACATGATTAAAGAAAATAGTTCCTTTACAATAGCAGTGAAGGTAGTAAAATATCTAGGAGTAAATGTAAAAAAAAAAAAAAGAGGAAATGGAAAGATCTGTATGAAGAAGACACATGAAAGCTTGAATAAATGAAGAGTCACAAACTGGTCTTGTACAGAAAGACTCAATATCCTATGAAGGTCGACTCTCCCTAAACCCCAGACTTTGCAGAATCCCAATAAAAATTCTCACGAAGTACTTTTAAGGAATGACAAAGTTGGGGCGCCTGGGTGGCGCAGTCGGTTAAGCGTCCGACTTCAGCCAGGTCACGATCTCGCGGTCCGTGAGTTCGAGCCCCGCGTCAGGCTCTGGGCTGATGGCTCAGAGCCTGGAGCCTGTTTCCGATTCTGTGTCTCCCTCTCTCTCTGCCCCTCCCCCGTTCATGCTCTGCCTCTCTCTGTCCCAAAAATAAATAAACGTTGAAAAAAAAAAAAAGTTAAAAAAAAAAAAGGTATGACAAAGTTGATATTAATGTGTTTATGGAAATTTTACAAAAGTTTAACGGGGAAGGAGGCCTGACTCTGTCAAACATCAAAATACACCATGAAGTTATAATGGTTAAAATATCAACAAATAGACAAATCAGTGGAACCAGATGGCTCAGAAATACACTGAAAGAGAGAGACATCTATGTCAGCATGTGGACTTGAAATTAAAGTTGATACTTCCAAGACAAATGAAAATAGTGCATTCATTTTCACATATCCGTGCATAAACATAATATTATCTAATTACCTAAAATGGGTAAATCTGATGTGAACAAAGTGATATCGTGATATTGGGCATTATTAGTGAGGTGGAGCATCCCTTTACAAAAATAACTGTCAGCCATTTCATGTTCCTCTTCTATTAATTGTCATGTAGATAAATCTATTAGTTTTTTTCTAAGATTGCAAAAATATTTTTTACTTTCTTACAGTTTTGCTTTTTGAAGTTTAGCGTTTAACCTATTGAAATTTGTTTTTGTATTTAGAATAAGTAGGGCTCCCCTTTTTTCCTCCTGTATATGAGAAGCCAATTTATAATCGCAACCATTAAAACATTCCATCCTTGCCCTGATGATCTGAAGTGCCACGTTAATTATATACTAGTTTCTGGAATAGATTTTGCTACATAAGCATAACTCGTAGGGCATGTCCCCACTTTCTTCCGCTGTTGCACATTTAAAAAAATTGAGTTAGCTATTCATTATTCATGAGCACTTATTTTCCATATAAATTTTAGAATAAGCCTTAGATTCTTTCTTCTGCCTCTTGAAAAACATACTGGTATATGTGAGCCGACCTTAATCAAACACTTGATACATGTCAATTGATAGGATCATATGAGTTTTCTTGTTTGATCTATCATTATGTTGAATCATATCGATAAGTTTTTTTTTTAGATATCAAGTTATTTTTGCCTTTGTGGAGTGAACCTGCTTATTATATATTATATTTTAAATATGCTCTTGGATTTTATTGGTTAATCTTTTGCTTTGGATTTTTGCACTTGTATTTATATAAGGAATTAGTTTGTTCCTCTTTTGAATATTCACATTACACAAGCCTCATAAAATTGATTGAGAAGTTTTCCTTCTTGTAGTTTCTGAAACCATCTGTATAAAATAAGGATTATCTATTCCTTCAAAATTAACCCACCTGTAAAACCAATTGGGTTTGGGGTTTTTCTTGATGAAATATTTATGTTTGTCATTTAACTTCCTTTGATTTTTATTAATATGTTCAATTTCTCCTTTCCAATTTTGGACTGTGGGAGATTTCCATACATTTACTAATTTCTTCCACGTGTTCAAATTTCGTGCTGATAGTTGTTCATAATGTATTTTTATTTTGTCTCATCTCTGTCTTAGCTATAGTTACCCCTCCTTTTATATTGTATGTTTTTAAGCCTTCTGATTTCTCCTCTTCACTCTCTTGATTACTCATGTCTGGGTTTCTTCAAAGAACAATTTCTACTTTTGTTCATTTTCCTCCTCTTTCTAGTCACGGTTCTCCAAGTCATGGATTTCTGTCTTTATCTTTATTATTTCCTCTCTCCCTGTTATTCTGGATTCATACTGATGTTCTGTTTAGCTTCCTGTATCAAACACTTGGATAATTTGTTTTCACTGTTCCCTAATGTTTCCCTCTAGGTACTGCTTTGATTTTAGCCAATAAATGTTGACATATAGGGCTTTAATCATTGGTCTACCCTAAGTATTTTGTAATAACTCATAACATCTTTTTAAAATCATGGATTCTTAATAGCATTTTATTTGTTTGTTTCTAGCATTGAGTTTTAGAGGGTAACAACTTTTATGGTGCCAGCTCTGTCATTATTAAAGGTTTTTTTTTCCTTCCTCTCTTGGTCCTACATTTTATTAGGAAGCACTTAAAGAATGAGCCTCCATTCATTCAGAAATTAAGGACCAGTCTGTATTAGAAATGTGTGCTCTCTATTAGCTGGTCCAAAAAGTATCTACCACTCTTCCCATTTATTCTTTCTCTCTTCCTCTTTATATACAAACACCTACAAAATCATTTCTTCTTCTTTTCTTTTTTTTTATTTCTCTGTTCTTCTTTCTTTTATCTCTTCATTTTTTTGAAGTTGTGCATTCTTGTATCTTGCCAACTTGGGCTTTTTGAAAAAAAGTATTTCAAATCAACAATGAAGAATTTTTTAATATAAGTCCTACGCTATGTTCAAGGCATATTTATACTAAGGAAATTCTTTATTGTTTCTGATATTCAAATTTAAGTGAACATCTTGTTAAGTTTTGTTTGTTTTTGCTAAATTTGGCAACACTTTTTTTAATTTAATTAGTTGAATACTAATCCTCTATTTAGAGATGACTTTAACCATCCAGAAAACTGTCCAGATTTCATTATTTAGCAAAAAAGAAAAACTCATATATAGAAGGCATCAAGTCTAATCATTACTTTGGATTCTTTGACGTTTTGTTCATAGGAAAGTGGTTAGATCTCTTTGTTAAAGCTTATGTACCTTACCTAGAATTTTAATAATATTAATTTTCTGACTTTTCAATCTGCTACAGAAAAGGAGCAACAAATTAGTAGGAGAGAGAGAAACTGGGAGAAGACCTGTATTCAGAGGAGCAGTATTATAAGCCCTATTTTTTACCACTAGTCAGTCAAATAACCTTATATAAATCATACAGCCTTCTTGGACATCAATTTTATTAGCTTTAAAATGAGGTATTTGGGGGCACCTGGGTGGCTCAGTCAGCTGAGCATGCAACTCTTGAGTTTGGCTCAGGTCATGATCTCACAGTTGGTGAATTCAAGACCCACGTCAGGCACCATGCTGACAGTGCGAGGCCTGCTTGGGATTCTCTCACTCTGCCTCTTCCCCCACTCATGCTTGCTCTCTCTCTCTCTTTCTCTCTCCCTCTCTCTCCCTCCATCCCTCCCCCCACCCCATGTCTCTGTCTCAAAATAAATAAATAAACTTTTAAACTGAGGTGTTTGGACTAGATGATTCCTTCCAGTCTGTATTTTTTTTTATTTTTATTTTTTCAATATATGAAGTTTATTGTCAAATTGGTTTCCATACAACACCCAGTGCTCATCCCAAAAGGTGCCCTCCTCAATACCCCTCAGCCACCCTCCCCCCCCTCCCACCCCCCGTCCACCCTCAGTTTGTTCTCAGTTTTTAAGAGTTTCTTATGCTTTGGCTCTCTTCCACTCTATTTTCATTTAAGCTTGATGGTGAACTTAAAAAAGAAAGAGATAATAAATACGAATAACATAACACAATTTTCATTTCCACCAGAGACTAGACTGGTGCACTGAAAGAGGAACTTCATTTCCCAGTGGCTCAACAGTTTCTCCCCAGAAGGAAAAGCACCCATTTTCCACTTTCCTGTCTGATTGCTACTTCTGTAACTTTTCATTGATTTGACACGGAAGCTTTTTCACACCCTTGACGCAACATCTTATCCGACTCTAAGTGACATGAGTAATTGGGATGGCGATCTTTCTCAACGGGGTGTGGGGAGGCTTGCCTGGCTCTGGAGTGTGCTCCTTCGTTCCCTCACTTACACATTCTTGTTCCCAAGAGAAGCTTCTCCATATGCATTCCATAACGCCTTCCCTCATTCTCAGTTTGTCTTGTGTGGAGTGTCCCCAGGATTCTGAGGCGAAGATTTGATGCAAGTTTACCGAGAACTTTTCCTAAGATCAACACTTGTTGGGGGAGTGAAAGAACTAGAAAGTAGTGAGAGAGGAGGGCTGTGAGACGGCCATGTGACAGCGTCGGCATCCCACACGGAGCTGGATGGCCCTCAGAGTTCTCCTACCCGTACACCACTCACTCCTCCCAAAAGGCCACTGGATGTGGGTTTCTTCCCTCTCCAGCCTCCCCAGAAGAGTGCCATGAGCTTGTGGGGTCGCTCTTCCTTGGAGGGCAGTTTCCAGGAGGAGACTTTGCTGTGGGTTGAGTGCTCGGTCATGAAGGAGGTGGTCTCACAGTATCTCCCAGATTTCACAGTGGACCCCCACACCGCAATATCCGCCACAGATTTGGTTTCCCTCTTTCTGAGCCCCCTTCTGAGTTGCACGGGCTCTTCTAACACAGAGTCTCTGCAGACTTAGCCCTGGTGTCTAAAATCACAGATGAGGAAATGCTGTTAGAAGGAAGTGAGACAACCAGCTGATTCTGATCTGAGTCCTTCCATTGACTTGCCGAGTCACACATTTCCAAATGTCTCCCCCTGGATGGTGGGGGGTCATAATGGTGCTCCCTCTTCATTTCCCAAAATGACAACTTGACTTCACTCTTCCAAAAAGAGAATCACATAAGCCCATGGTGTTTATAGCCATACTTGTACTATGAAGGAATATAACATAGGATATCAGCTGAGTTTTGACCAAAGCAAGGGAGACAGGCTTGGATGTGGGAAGGAAGTCAAACCAGGTTCAAAACTGTTTCCCATTCTGACTCACATCGTCACATGGAGACTACTGAGACAGGTCAGTGGCAAGATGCTAGTTGCCTCACAGCCTCCCTTCCTCTGTTAGATTTGGATGTCAGGTAAGATCCCCTGAAACTGTGAGAATTAATCTCTCTGCCCTGTCAAATTTCTTAAGTCTACAAAGGTAGCAATATTATTAGGGTGGGCCATATGAAATTGCCAACATTTGATAATTTTTCATCTACAAAAAAGGCATATGGTTCAACCAATAGTGCAAGCACTTTTTATCTATTTATTAAAAAAAATTTTATAGGGGTGCCCGGGTGGCTCAGTCGGTTGAGCGACCGACTTTGGCTCGGATCATGATCTCACAGCTTGTGGGTTCGAGTCCCACATTGGGCTCTGTGCTGATGGCTCGGAGCCTGGAGCCAGCTTTGAATTCTGTATCTCCCTCTCTTTCTGCCCGTAACCCACTCACATTCTGTCTCTGTCTCTCTCAAAAATAAACATTTAAAAAAATTTTTTTTAATTTATAATGTTTATTTATTTTTGAGAGACAGAGAGAGAGAGAGGAGAGAAGGAGTGTGGGTGGGGAGGGGAAGAGAGAGAGGGAGACACAGAATCTGAAGTAGACTCCAGGCTATGAGCCATCAGCACAGAGCCTGATGCGGGGATTGAACCCATGAACCGTGAGATCATGACCTGAGCCTAAGTTGGACGCTTAACCAACTGAGCCACCCAGGCACACCAATAGTGCAATCATTCTTAATATGATTTCTGTTGACCCCTAATTGGACTACAAATAGCTTTTAAAGGGTTCTCGTAGCTTTCAGAAATTGTGGGAATTTCCCAAATTGTGGGAAACTTTTATGCCTAAGTGTTTGTGTGACTTCGTTTTGGGGGAAAATGATGTTTTCCCCACTTTTGTTGACGAGTGTCAACAAATTTTATTACAAGTTTGTGACTTCCTGCTCACCCCAAATTAAGAAGCATTGGGTAGTCAAAAGAATACAGAACTTGAAGGTAGGGAAACCCGAATTCCTACCTCTCTAGACTTTAGCTAGAGGAAATCACTTAACCTCCTCAAAGCCTACTTTCCACTTCTATGATATGACTTTTTGTATACTGGGGATATTATAGTACAAAAATCTCCAATAGGAATAAAAACCCAAGGAACTTTATGGAGGCTCCAGCAAAGCATGTGAGCATACTTGGCGCGCTGTAAAGTGCTATACAAAGAGAATGTAGTGTCCTGTTCAAGGGCCTCCCCTGTCTCTCTGGAATCAGGATGTGCCATAGAGGAGTGAAGAGGAGAGGCACAGAAAAAATAACAACCCAGTAACTAACCAAAAGCATTTAAAAACCTCAGCGAAGATTCTTTTCAAGTTTGTGGTATAGTTTCAGGGTCTGCTATCCAGTGACCACCACAAAGGATGACCTGGAAGTCGAAATGCTTGGCTTGGGAGTATTACTGAGTGTGTCTGTACCCAGTAGGCAGACTGAAGAGGGGTTTCTTAAGCCCAAACAGTTCTTCACTACGGAACATTCTTTCAATCTTACCCTTCACCAGTGGCCAGAAGTTAGATCCAGTAGTTAATGTGAAGGCTTTGGATGAAAAAGCCATTGAGTGTGGTGGACTGGTTTTCCATGTCTGTATGCGAGTCAGTATCTGTCTGTCTGTCTCTCCAATCTGTTTCTCTAGTTCAGAGTATTTTGCAATGGATTCACTGAGCTCATTTCACTGGCAGTCCCTCTATCTTGAACACCATTCCTTCAGTCCTGAGAATCCCTTGCTTTTCTAAAAGATTCTGCCTCCTTTCTGACATCCAGCTCTAGTTTTTCTTTATAAGAGCAAAGTTCAAATTAATCTCATATTGCTAATGTAATACAAGAATGCAATCTCCTTGCTAAAATGAATAATACAGTATTACGGATGAAGCTAATAATCCCCTTGACCTCTTAGCGTCTTGGATTTTTCTCTTGGGGTGTGCCTGGTGCTCATTTTAGATCTGGAGAGTTCTCCAGGAGGTGAACTATCTGGTACCCTTTATCCTGAAGGGGAAGCTGTTCACATAATGCATTTGGTGGTGATTAAAGAAGTGTCACACCATAGTGGCAAAAGTGGCACAGGGGTAGAACAAGTAGAACTTCACGTTGCCCACGTACCTGTTCCAGCCGATACCTAGCTTTTACATCTAGTAACATAAAACTCATTATGTATTTTGTATACAGTGAAAATAGTGTGGACTATAATACTATATTAAAATAACTGTGATTTAGCTGTGGGAAAAGCAACTTTTAAAAATATCTTTGGGGCGCCTGGGTGGCTCAGTTGGCTGGGCAGCTGACTTCGGCTCAGGTCACAATCACACAACTCGTGAGTGAGTTCGAGCCCCATGTTGGGCTCTGTGCTGACAGCTCAGAGCCCGGATCCTACTTCAGATTCTGTGTCTCCCTCTCTTTCTGCCTCTTCCCCCCTCACGCTCTGTTTCTCTCTCTCTCTCAAAAACAAATAAACATTAAATTTTTTTTTAAATATCATCTTTGATGCTTAACATCACTCATCATCAAGGAGAGGCAAATCAAAAACACAATAAGGTATCACTTTATGCTTGTCAGAATGGCTAGAGTCAAAAAGACAAATAACAAGTATTGGCGACGATGTGGAGAAAAAGGAAACCTCGTACACTCTCGGTGGGAATGCAAGTTGATGCAGCCACTGTGGAAAACAGTATGGAGGTCCCTCAAAAAATTAAAAACAGAAACATCATACAATCCAGTAATTCCACTAATGGGTATTTTCTCAAAGAAAATACTAATTTGAAAAGATATATGCACCCCTATGTTCATTGCAGCATTATTTAAAATAGCCAAGATATGGAAGCATCCCAAGTGTCCATGGATAGATGAATGGATAAAGAAGATGTGGCATATAAATACAATGGAATATATCTCAGCCATAAAAAAGAATGAGATCTTGCCTTTGCAACAACATGGGCGGACCTAATGGGTTTAATGCTAGGGGAAATAAGCCAGTCAGAGAAAGACAAATACCATATGTGGAATTTAAGAAATTCCACAAAATAAATAAAGAAGCAAAGGAAAAAAGGAGGGAAACTAAAAAACCAGACTCTTCAATACAGAGAACAAACAGGTGGCTGCCAGAGGGGTGGTGGGTGGATGGGTGAAGATAAAGGGGATTAAGAGGCATAAACTTCCAGTTACAAAACAAATAAGTCACAGCGATGAAAAGTACAGCATAGGGAATATAGTCAATAAGATTGTGAAAATGTCGTTTGGTGACAGATAATGACTAATCTCTTGTGAGCACTGAGTAATGGGTGGCGTTGTTCAATCGTGTGTTGTATGTTTGAAACTAATGTAACACTGTATGTTAAGTATACTTCAATGAAAGTCATCATCTTTAAGTAAGGAATACGCCTTTACTATTCTAATTATACTGTCAATTTTAGAAGTTTCTTTGTCTACATGTGTACACAGCAAAGTAGGTTTTTGATAAACACATATTGAACTGAATTTTTGAAAAGTCTATTGAAAGAGTTTTATTTATATATATATATATATATATATATATATATATATATATATATGATGTATTTTTCATGGATTCCATTTATAGAGATATACTCTGTATCAAAAGCCTTGGATATCACCAGTGTCTATAGAAGTAGAACCTGGAATACCAACTCACATTTCTACGTGTGCCAGTTTAAAATAGCATATGTGAAATTTTTCAGCCGGCAGATGCTGGAAAAGCAGAATTCCCCGTGCACCAAAATATATAGGTGTATGTTTAATTTTGAAATTTTATTCTTTACTCTCATCTTTCTGAAGTACCAACAAAATAAAACACACTTCTCTTTGGAAATAAGAATTATTTCATGAATTAATTTATGAACATTGAGTTTTTAACTAGAGGAGAGCCATGGTCTAACCCTTATAATAGCCTCACGAGACAGGTAGTAAGTCTGTGTTTGGGATGTGCCAAAGAGGAACTTTAGGCTCAGAGGGGAGGGATGGACTGCTCGGATTTCACCAGCTAGTGAGGATGGAGCTAAGAGGCACTGAAGTTTCTGCCTGGCACCCCTCTCTCCAGAATGGTGAACTTACTTGGGTCTTTTCATCCTGGCTCAGGTTGGTGGGTATGCGCATATGTGTACATTCAAGCCAGTCTCTGCTTTAGAGGCTCCGATGGTTGTAGGAGAGTTCATACTTTCTTCACGTCTAGTGGCTGCTGTGGGGCATATTCGGTATTCAGATGAAAACAAAGTGCGGTTACCTCTCCTGTGTCACTGGGAGAGGAAATGCCTCAGATTCAGTGTCTTGTACTCCGATCAAACCCTTGTCTCTTTTTGCTTTGTGTATCCCAACATTCCTGTGCCTGTGTCTCCTTTGTAAGTCTTACCTGTGGTTTCCTACTTAAGCCATGGCCTAGAAATCCTGGCATAGCCCTTCCCACAAATCACAGCACAGAGACACTGCCACCAGGAGCAGGCTGTACGGTTCAAAGTGATTTGGTTCAAAGACCCTTAGAGCAAGGAGGCACATTGCCAGGAGATGCAAAATGAGTTGGAGGTTTTTGGGCATGGGCCCTCAGGACAGAGAAATCCACACCATGAGACCTGCCCCACCTAATTAGTTTCAGGTGGGTGGTGTCTATTTTGGGGCCCAACAGAAGGTGGGAAGACTGAGCGCCCCTGTTCCTTCTTGAACCCACCCCACTCTTCCAGTCTGAGGCCTACAGAGGTAAAGCCACCACGTACTTGTTTGGACTCCGTCTGTTCCTGGCTCAGGAAACAACCCAGAACTTTTTTCCAGTACTCAGGTCTCTTTTGTGGTGTAGGAAAAGGAAGAGGTTGTGGGAGTTCCCAAGGGACTTTGATGTCCTTTGCCTCTGAAGTTGAGGGCTTTGCGTTAGGCTCTTGGTTACCTTATGGTATGTTTCATGTCTCGCCCTCATCCAGCCAGGGACAAAGGGCCTCGTATTGCAAGCTCTAACCTATGGGTCTGGATGTTTCTTAAGTTATAAAGGAATATTTATTACTTCAAAGAGGGGAAATGAGAAGGGGGAAAAGACACTGTAAAAAGAGAGTGTGGCTGGTCTTTGCCTCAAAGGAGGAGAGGAAGAAGGGAGAGCTGTGTTGCACTGACCACTGCAAATCATAAAATCACCCTAATTGAGCCAGCAGTGCAAACGGACACTCTATAAACACACCAGCAAGACTCAGGAAAAATCAGCCTGCACACAAGGAAGAATTCTTGGTAAAATGGAAAACATGTTTTACTCTCCTCCTCCCCATTTTTAGAAGAGATAGGTCCCCACCAGTGGATACACCTTGCTTTTACCCTGAGGACAGTCGTCCTGGAGCTTCATTGCCCTTGGAACCAGATAAAAAGCTACAGAAATGCACACAGAACACTGTAAGGTCCAGCACCAGAATCTAGTGATGTAGACATCATGGAATACCAGGCAAGGTAGGGATTTACGATCAATAGAAATTCAGCATAATATTGAGCTAAAGGACATAAAGCAACACTAGAATTGCTGCATCAAATAATTTCAACGTGGAAAATAAGCCCTCCAGGTCATTCCCCGAACTCTAAGGTGTTTTCTTTTTTGATTAAAGGATTTTCGCAGACGAAACTCCCATAGTTTACTTTGGAAGACAGTTATATTGTTAATCAGCCTAACCATCTAGGAATATTCTTTGTAAATAACTGAATATCCGAGGCCTTGGTGTTGGCTTATTTTTCAGCCATGGGTAGAGTTGGGCATATACGCTTGGGGCACCAGCAAAACTTCGTCAGAACAAACGGTTCGTCAGCTTCTAGTCTCAGAAACCATAGACTCCACAGTAGCCTCTAATGTCATATAGTTCGCGTGCTAAGTGAGACGTTCGGATAAGAAGTTCAGGGGGAAGACAGGGTGATGGGGAAGGAAGAACTATGTTTGGAGCTAGGCCAGTTCACAGCAATATGTTAGCTTGGTGAGTCTTGTCCACTTCTCCCACTTTGGAGATGTGGTATTGGCTCGCTGTACAGTGATTTATTGTCTCCAGCAATGGTCCCTTTCAGTGATCTTTTTGAGAAATTTAAAGAAAGACGGGCCCAAGTGAAAAAGGAACAGTTGAAGTCAAAAATCTCAGAAAAAGATGGCAAGTTCAGTAGCCGCAAGTTAATCTTTTTTCATCTAATGTTGATTTTTGGTGTGAACCTGGATATCTTTCTGTGCCTACTCCGTATTTTTCTCATAGGTAAAGGAGAAGGGAGCTCTTGCTTTATAAACGGTGAACTGAGGAAATGTAAAAGTAATGTGACACATTCCTCGATACCCCTCTGGAAATAATGGCTTATACCTATGTGTGCTTATGCCTAGGTGTGTTTCAGTAGACCAGGAGTGGCCACGACAATTTTCATTTTCTTGACATCTGATGGCCCGGTACTTGGAGAACATCGGCGGCCAACAGTGACTGTTCACCTGACTGATGTCAGTGGGAACAACCACTCTCTTGGTGAGTCTGGCAATGGTCCCTTTAGGGCTGCTAGGGGATAAGCCAGTAGACCCTGGAGTCAACTAGGCTTCCGTCCCTTACATTGTCCGGGACCCTGCCTGGAGTACACAGCTATCAAGAAGATAAAAATGAATGCTAGATATGGAAACACAGTGCCGTATGGGTGGCTACAATATCATTCATCTTATTTCTCTTCAGGAACCTATGAACTGTCATGCCAGCATAACCCGCTGGTTATCAATGTGAGCCATCACCCGAATGTCCTCTCCCACCGTACCTCCTCAGTGCTGCTGAATTTCTCATCCCCATTGGTGGGCATCTCAGCGGTGGCTCTAAGGACATCCTCCCACATAAGTTCATCAACTCTCAATAACTGCATCCCAGAGCACGAGGGACAAAATCATCAGGGACAGAGGTACAAAGTCCCCTTTCTTCCTTTTTGTCTTTCTTTTTCTTGTGGCTGTGAAATACTACTATCATTATCATACATATGATTTTGTTTTCAGTGGGTGCTCGATCACTAAAAAGTGGGTCTAAAAACTACTAAAAACACATAAGAAACAAGTAAAGAACAATTTATGGAAGGCACACTTGGTTTTCGCATTTTGCTCTTCTTTTCTTAGCTGAGCATAATTTTTTATGTAAATATTTAACATCTTTACAAGGTCTTAAAATCTTTTTTACATATAAAACCGCTGCCTTCACATCAACATTGTTGTATAAACTGCCAAAAATTTTCTGCCAAAAACTCAATGTTCCCTAAGCAATGTATATTTTTCCATTTGTTCCCACCTGGACAGTGTATGCAGCAAGTTGAACAATTAGTTTTCAAGGCATGTAATATAATCAATTAGAGTTACATATGGAAATCAGGACTATGTTATCTGCATGGGTCTTTCTGTGGACATCTGTGATGGTCATCATTTACAAGAGGTTTCCTGAACTCTCTGCCTCAGCTAGCAGAGGGACTATACTTTTATAATGTTGGTGCGCCCAAGGGTGGCCCGAAGGTGGGAGAGAGCATGCCAGACAATAATCTGTGCTGCAGTTGGGCTGGATTCATTCTATGAGTGGTCTCATCAGTTGAGTGGGACTCTAGGTAATAGAGCTCATTCCCTCAAGGAGTCAGGTGATTGGGATCCTAGTCACAAAAGCTGGGGTTCCAGGCAATGCTCCATCACCAAGCAGGAGCTCTGATACTACTGTGCCCCACCTAGGTATACCAGAAACCCAGCTTTGATTAGGGAATAGCAGTAGACATTAGTGTGTAATATACCAGTTATCTTTTGCTATTTAGCACATCATAGTAAAATTTAGTGGTCTATCACAGTTTCTAGTGGGAGGAATTTGGATGCGACTTCGTTGAGTGCCTCTGGCTTAGAGTCCTTTACGAGTTTGCCATCAAGCTGTTGGCCAAAGATACAGTAACCTAAAGCCCAAGAGGAGCTGGAGATTTCACTTCCAGGCTCGCTCATGTGGTGATTGGCAGGCCTCAGAAGATCTGCATCCAAGCACAGTCACATAGGCACTAGCGGTAGGCATGCTCCCATAGGTGTGGCTCAGTTCCTTACCACGTGGGCTTCCTCATAAGCTGCCAGAGTATACTCTGACACAACAACTAATGATCCGAGAGAGAAAGCGGCCATGGGGGATGAGTACATAGGAGACCACCCCAAAGGGAAGCCAGAGTCTTTTTATAACATAATGGTGGAAGTGAAAATCCATTCCTTCTGGCATATTCTTTTTATTAGATGTGAGTCAGTAAGTCCAGCCTGTACTCAGGGGAAGGCTTTGCATCATCAGGGCATGAATCACTAGGGGCCATCTTAGAGGCCATCTACCACGTCCAGTAATGGTGGCTTATGTTAATTGAATACTAACTGTGTGTGCAGGTATTGTTGTAAATGCTAGAAAGAGAGAAGCAATAGGGTTAGAGTCTGGATGACGGACATTGTGACGTTAGCTCATGTGCAACTCTTAAGTAGTCTCATTGAGCAAACGTCTTCACATATTAGCACAGGAATACAGACTATTAAAATACCGTTGTTTACCAGAATTCTTGCCTCTCTCCTATGTGTTTTCAAAGTATCTCCTCTATTGGCTCTACTTCTGACCTCAAGCCATACATAATTTCTTTCAGGTCCCTGAAACATGTGTTCTTGAGGAGCTTCATGCGTTTGCACATTATGTTCCCTACTTTCTTGAATGCCTTCCAGCCCTTCTTCTCTTCAACTCATACTTCATCGTCAGGATTCACCTTCTTCTGTGCAATCTTGGCAGATTCCTTGCCTGTCTCCGTAGGGCATTGTACACAACCCACTCTCTACCGAAACAGCTCTCACGTTGGGTGGTGACTATTTATTTACTTGTTCTTTTCCACTAAGCTCCGAGCTCTCTCTAGTGGAAATTCCATGTGGTGTCTTTTGGCACCTAGCAGAGAGCCCGGCACATAGTAGGTATCAGAAACTGCGTTGAATGATAGTAACAGATTTTATCTCTAAATGCTGTATGGTACAGAACTGAACGAGCAAACCAAAAAAAGTGGTAGAAGTCATAGCCTCTCTAGACTCAAGGGACAAGAATTTCCCTCACCATCATGGCTGTGAAGTTCTGACAAAGAAGTTGATTAATTGTGATCACTGCTGCTAGTTCACTTATTTTCATTTGGCACTGTGGGGAAAAACAAGTTTTATATGCATGCATGCAAACCAGTAGAAATAGGATATGATTCTCCAGTTTACACAGAGTGTATCTGGAATGCAGAAGCATTTCCAAACCACATGTGACTGACAGGAGCCATGCAAATTGGCTTTCCCTCCTAGCCAGCAAATCAGTGCAACATAGTAAATTTTGATATGCAGGGAACCTGAAAGATTTCATATATTTTCTTTGTGAACAGATTTAAAATCCTAATCTCTGTATATACTCTCAAAGAATAGGAGTATTTTTGTTTCTTTATATCAATCCTGACTATAGATGTGGATAGATCATAATATGAAACCCTCAAATTCTGGGCATAGTGAGAGGGATTCCTGGCTACTTCATTCTTACCCCTTATGACCTGAATTCCATTAATACTAAAATGGGCAAGGGAGAGCTGACAGATGCCTGGCAGTAGAGGATGTGTTGTCCATTTCGTATTTAACCATTAATGACCAGTGGCCTCTCCCTCCTATAGTTCTGCATCCTTAAACCAGCCTGACTGCCCCACAGAATCTCAGCTGAAGGCAAATAAACTTGTCTGGCACTCCAGTGATCTTCATGATTCTCACCTTGGACCCTTTAGCTTTGATCTGTCTCTTCATCTTGTTTCTTGTTTCGCTGTGATGGCTTCCCAATTTATGACCCTTTGGGCTTAGTCTACTGGTAATGAACCATTAGTCTTGAAAACCAAGTTTAGTATTCTTGGTTTTGGCCACTGTGCTCCCTAAGAGCTCAATTCACTCCTACTCTCTGGCTGTTTCTAGCTCTGGTCACTTTAGGGAGAGGTCCTGCGTAACCTGCCACAGCATCCCATGAGTTGGAGAATCAGGCAGACCCCCCAACCATCCCAAGATCGGGTTGATGGCTTTAGGGAATGGGAACCACTTTTGTGATTAATGCATTGGGAATTGGAGTGTGCCTGCCCCAGATATAATCCAGGCACTAATAGGTTACTTGGCCTGAATGAGTGGATTTGCTTCCAGAAATCTGGACTCTAATTTAATCAGGACTCTTGCTATCTACTTTGGAAATTCACATAATCAATTCTAGAAGAATTTACAGATAGACAAGAATTGCTGATGGGTGTGTGTTTTCTCCTACAACAGAATTTTATTCTTCCAGTTACATGAACAAAATATAATGGAAACGTTGATTGTAACTTCTCTGCCCCTGCAGATGGCAGTAGATTCGTCAGATCCCCCAGTGTTGAATCTTCTGAAGATGACCTTGGTCTTCTTCTCCAGGGCCTGGCTGATTACAATGGTTGAAACTTCTGACCGCTCCTCTCTTTGCAACATGTGCACTTTCCCTCTTAATTGATTTTTCCATCTACCTTCTCTATAAAAGGTTGCAGTGTAATCTCCCAAATAACTGTGCTTCCCTAACTTTTCCTTGTATTTCAAGCAGTTCTGGATTTTTTATAATTTGATGTTACAGAATTCTGTGCATAGCTGCTTGTGACTCTTTTATCTTTATTAAGATCATACCTTGTGCCAACCCTTTGGCCCCATTAAATGCCTTTGGCTTTGTATTCTACTTTGTCTGGAATTTAAATTTCCATTCCTGCTTTCCATTTGTTTATATTTATTTGATAAATATTGGCATTTCTTTTATTTTTAACATTTCTCTGTCTTCACTGCCAATGAGCCCGGGGCGGATTGTTGCATGGCAGTTTATTCTGAAAATTTATTTCATGGTCCCCAAGCCTCTAGAAGCCTTAGGACCCTGCAGTGTTTTTACCTTTGGAACATTTATCTTCTGGGATTCCATGGCCTTTGCCAGTGGCTCTCCCTCAACCCCCACTCTCTCCCATCTCACTGGACCAAGACCCTTATCCTTCCTGACCTGATGTCTTGAAGTCAGGAAAGGCTGATGAGGACCGATGGATAAAGAACAGATTTATGACCCCTGAAAAGCAGTGCCCAGTTTTCCAGTCTCAAGAGAAGCCAGAGAATGAAGAAAGAATGACCCTTTCCCTCTCTTCTTTTAGTATGGCTCTATTCCTTATTTGCTTTTTTTTAGGGAAAAAAAATGCATGCTTTGGCTTCCAATGATGTTTCTCAATTCAACTCCAATACATTTTGGAATCAGGAGGGAATCCACACAGATTCCAGCTGTCAGTCTGGGTTTTTGATATTGATAAGAGTTTTCATATTTTTTTCTGTATTGTCGGAATTTAAGTGGGAAGCCGGGAAAAATGACCTCATAGCATTCTTGTGAGATTAACCAGGAATGATCCATGCGGAGTCTGTCGCACCACGTAGCCCCAGGCAGGAGCACCGCCCATGGTGGCTTCTACACCACTTCTCATCTTTGTTTGTCTCCATTCTTCCTTCTACAAGGTGTGCCGCTAGCACTTTGTTGCTTCCCAGCTCTAAATCCACTCGCAGCGTGTGAATGTGTAATGCTAGAACAGGATTTCATTAATATTTATCCTTTGTTGGCTAATGCCACGTTCAGTTTTGTCAGGAGAGGGTTATGGAGAGACAGTGCAGGAGGAAGGGCTTGGCTTCCTGCTTTCAGTGCGTGTTCTTCTCTTTTGCTGCTATGACATGACATGTGGTGTAGAGAACAGCTTCCATCAAGTATCGCAGCCACTTGGGCTCCCAGGGTACTTTTTTTCCGGTTGGCTCTTCATCACCCTTGACCAAAGGTAATGCTTGTTAAGTATCCTACTGTGTATTATGGATTGCCAGCCTCCCATTTCTCATTGATAAGGAGCTTCACATACTCAAGTCCATAGGTACAACCAAACCGATCCCCAAATCCTACCTTTGTGAATCTATCTCCTGGTACCATTTATAGTTCCATTGTATGCCAGTCAGGGTCCAGTCAGGACATAGTAATTAGAATAGGGGAAGTTTAATATAAATAATTATTAACTACAAAGGATTAGCTACTTGGGGGTAAAGAGGTCCCTAATGACTAGAAGAATGGTGGTAAAGGAAGCAACTATTCCATTTAGGGACAAGGGAAAAGTATCAGAGGAAGGAATAAATGTGGAAGTCTCCCCACCTCGGGCTGTGATTTGGATCTCATTAGGGAGGGCGCAGAGAGAGCACACCGGATGATAGGGAAGTTTGCGGAGGTTTTGTGGGCTGGACCAGTAATCAGGAAGCCATCCACTGGGGTGCTGATCAAAGCTTATTAGGAAGCTCCTACTGGGTCCCTGTTGGGGCTTCTAGGAAGCTGCCATTGGGTAACTGCTGAAACTTTTTGGGAAGTCATCCGCTGGGCATTGGTGAAATGTTCTGCGAAGTCAGTCACTGGGGTACCTTTGAGACTTGCTGGAAAGCTGCTCTAGGGTGCTGGCAAAACTTGCGGAGACGTGCAGGGTGTTGCAGAAACTCGTTATGTGGTGAGCACCATTGGATTGACGCTCTGTCAGACATCAAGTGCAGCAGAAGCCGGGAGAGGAAAGCGCGTAGAAACCAAGAAGAAAAGCCCCTTCTTCCTCCAAGTCTCTCCAGTTAACATCTACTGGGAAAGCATGACATCACACTAACTGGCAAAAGAGCACGGTGAATCTCTAGTATCACAAAGCGGCAGGAAAATTCTTGTCAGATAACCCAGAAGAAATCCCTTTGTACTCTTTGCCTTTTCTGTTCCAGTTAAGATTTCCTTTAAGTCCCTGGCTTGAGTCCTCAGACCACATTTCAATATAACTTCTAAATAGATTGACCTAACTAAAAATGCATATTTTCTTTTTTTAATGTTTTGAAGTTCTCTTAAGTCCAAGGCAAACATGAAGTATAAATACCTCATTAACTTATTCAGTATAAATACACATTCTGATTGAGATGGAAAACAAGTAATAGATATTCATAAATATAAAATTGTAGTGGGTTCTGAGGTTTACCTTAAACTATAGCTTATCAATGCCAAGTATTCTAATCTAAAATTGAATGGGATATTAATCTTTTCAAATGAATGTCCTTGTAGAAACCTGAGTTCTTTCTTCTGTCTCTTGTTCTCATGCTCATTTTTTCTTGTTAACTATATATAGTCATGCTTTGATCCTTTTTATCGTTGTGGATAACTGAAAGTAGACTCGTGTGACAATTTAGGTCTAATAGAGTAGATATGTGTGTGAGTGTAAGCATACACGTTGTGGATGCATTGTTGTATTTTTCCTCAAGTAGAAGAAAGTTTTTGAAAAGTTTTACATACATTGATTTGTAAAACCACTTATTCTGTATGGTGTGTGTGTGTGTGTGTGTGTGCGCGCGTGTGTGCGCACGTGTGCATGTATGTCTGTGTACAGAAAGAGATGGACTATTCATTATTCAAAAATACTTATTATTAAGTGCCTACAATGTGCCGGGAATCATTTTTCAGTTAAGGAAACTAAGACTCAGAGTCTTAGTCCCAATTCACCTTATTTGAGATTAGCAAAACTAAGACTAGAATCTAAGTAATTGGTTTTTAGTAAAGGAAAGTTCTATTATACAAATGGAAAACTGTTTCAGAAATATACCCATGTCTTACTATCATCCAAGAAGCCCTGCCACCCTCCCTCAAACTATATTTGGGAAAAAAGCACAAGGGAAGAACAATGATTCTAAGAGCAAGGTCTTCTCATAGAAATTCCCCTGTCTTGGTAGATGGATTATCTAAGCAACCCTCTTAGCAGAGGATGTCCCCTCGATTGTCCACTATCTAGTTACACCACATCCATTTTATCAGGAATCCACATCCATCCATATCTATTCCCAAGTCACTTTCCTTTATTATAAGCCTAAGCCACCTTCAAGGCTGTCTTCTCCATGGCTCAACTATGAATTATTATAATGAATTATTATTCATTAAAGTTTTAAAAATCTATATTCTGATTCTTTTCATAATGTTATATAATTGAGAGTTCATTGTTTTAGCAATTTTGGTCTAGTAAAACGTGGTTATATATATTGTAAGTGTGTGTGAGTGTGTGTGTGTATTTCACTTTATGCAAGACAATTTTTTGGAAAAGGTTCATGTGTATTGATTATATAACTAAATTTTAAAATGATTTAACTTTTTAAATGATTGGGCCATTCAAAAGGGTACTGTTTTTTAAGTAAAAAATATTTTTGTAAAGAGCACTGTCATCCCCAGATTTTTTCTACTTTCTTTTTCTCTTTTCTGCATAAATCTGCATTTTCTCTATTTACTTAGAGCAAACTAAGCATGAACACATAAAGTCTGAGTCAAGAAAACGTAATGAACACACATACTGTGCTCTTGTATGAGTCTATATTCAAAGCAACAACTCTTAGAATTTACCTTTTGCATTAAAACATTTGCTATTAGGCTGTTATTGTGGATACGTGTTGGAGTTCAGCCTCTGACTCTCCTATACTTAATGTAAAAATACATATACACATAATTAACATACCTGCCACATTTTGTCAACCATGCTTGTGTAAAGAAGATGATCAGGTGATTTTAAAATTGGGTAATCCCATGGGGCACCTGGATGGCTCAGTTGGTTGAGCATCTGACCCTTGATTTTGGCTCAGGTCTTGGTCTCATGGTTTGTGATTTCAACCCCTGCATTGGGCTCTTGCTCCAGCAGTGTGGAGCCTTCTTGGGATTCTCTCTCTCTCTGCCCCGCCCACACACATGAGCTAGCTAGCGCTCTCTCTCTCTCTCTCTCTCTCTCTCTCTCTCTCTCCCTCTCTCTTTCTCTCTCTCAAAATAAATAAGCTTTTAAAAATGAGTAATCACAGAACAATGTGTATCTGGTTTGGTTGGGAAGGTCTCAGGATGCATAACACCTGCAAATTTATGGACATGTGTACTAGTTTAGTCAACTCTGTTGTCTCTGGCAGTCTCTAAAGATTCTGTTTCCTGAAGCTGGGGCTGCAAAACTGAATAATCCAGGGAGAAAAATCAATTAGTTATCCCTAATTTCCTGTCTGCAACTTATGAACTTTGGTAACATGAGGGGCTAATGCTATCTCAGGCTGACTTACCCTAGTTACCTCGTCTCTTTTGACTTCCCTTTCAATGAAACCTTCGTGCTGTGACAAAAAAGATGGCTTTGGCCTTAGAAAGTTATTCTTGAGAAGATAGAGGTGTTGCCGAGAAGAGAGAGCTTGCATCAGTGAGTCAAGTACAGAAGATTTCTGGATCAGCCTCTGTTCTTGGAAAATTCACTATAGACATGGAATTCTGGTTGGGGGTGGAGGGATGTGGTAGAAAAGAGAGCAACTTTTCCATAGAACTTCACTTTTATGACTTTAATTTTTTCTTACATGTATTTATTTTTGAGAGACAGAGCACAAGTGGGGGAGGGGCAGAGAGAGAGGGAGACACAGAGTCCGAAGCAGGCTCCAGGCTCCGAGCTGTCAGCACAGAGCCTGATGCGGGCCCAAGCCCACGAACCGCGAGATCATGACCTGAGCCGAAGTCAGACGTTCCACTGACTGAGCCACCCAGGCGCCCCAAACTTCACTTTTATGACTTTAAAATCCCCAGAGAAGTTCTGGAAGGAAGCGGCTGTGTTTTCCATTTGGGAGATGTTGGGACTCAGGTGTCAAAATATTTCTCCTTGGTTATTCTGTAGATTCTGGGTAGATCTGGGTCTAGATTACAAGGCCTCCAAGCCCCAGTCCAGGGGCATGCAGCCAGAGCACAGCTCAGTGCCTTGGCATTCCATCCCCGCTGTAATCAGTTTGTGAGCTTGGCCTTGGTAATAGGATCATTCCATCTCTATTATCCGTCATTCTGCTTCATGCTTCATTATTCCCTGGAACCCTTATTGCTGCTGCTTTACCGATTCCTATTGTGCTTCAGTTATTTGGAGCTCAGATTTGAAATGCCAACCCTTTCCCTTCCTTCTCTGCCTGGATTGGGCCTCTGTAAACCTGCCGGGCCTCTCCTTCGCCTGCTCATTTCTATGTAGAGCATTCAGATATCCCCTCACTTTTGATAGCTTCACAAAGTGAAGAGCTCCTTTCTTTCTCTAGGGGCTACAGGTGAGAGCATTTGTGTTGGCTCCTCATCTTTTGTTTGTAGCAGAGGGGTTGCTTTTAATATTCCAGGATGATGGGAAGTGTTCTCTCTTGCTGGGAAAGGCACTATAGAAATGAAATATGTATTGCATTTCTACTCTTTTGATTATCTTCTTCCCCAAAGCAGTTTAGCAAATTAACACTGAATCTGTTTTTGTTTCTTAAGCAAAGAAAGAATTATAGCTGCTCAATTGTTCCCTAGGTTTCTTGCCTAACTTCATTTTCCCGGAATGATTTGTCCATAAAATAAGAGGAAACGAGGAGAATCCGCTGGTGAGGGTTCTGATTCTTCTGGCCAGTGACGGATGGCCTGGTCAACAATGTCTGCTTTGGGAGGCATAGTCAGCTGTTTGAGTCTCTGTGACTATTTGTTCTCAGGGGTTATAGAGGAAAAATGAAAAGGTCGTGGACTTAGTCTCATTTAAGTGTTGATGGGTGCATGGCTAGACTATTCTAGAAAGCGTTTATTAAAATATTACCTTGTCTGAGATGATTCTTGGTGGGATGCGGTCTTAGAACTGGTTAGGTAGCAGCTTTTGGTCAAAAGTTAGGAATAGGCACAAACAACTTACGAAGACTTGGGGTCTACCTCTAAGGAATAGGCTAGTTTCAAAACAATAATTTTGAAATAATGACTCCTCCATGTCTTATCATGGTGTCTGAAATTCCACCATTAGGAAATATTTTCTTCAAGTCTTGGTGATCTCCAAAAGTCTCTTTAAAATAGTAAACAGCTATTTAATAGAAGTAGAAGTGTTGTAAGCTGTTATCAATTTTTTATAGCAAAACCATTCTCTTATGGACCTTGACAATTCAAAAATAGACCAGGGCCCTACTGAAATGCAACTTAGGGTAGGCATCTGGAAGCTTGGGGTAGTATGAAAAATAGAAAAAGTGGTTCTGCAAAGAGCGTTGAGTTTAAAATGTCACCTGCTTCTCAATTTTGCTCAGGGCTGGCCCTGTCCTTATGGTCTATATTCATAGCAGCTGGCGGAGAGAGCACAGAAAATAAAAACAAACCAATATTTTCAGGATTCTGTCATTTTGCCAGCCTGCCAAGTAGACAGACACTGTTGATGGATTTGACCATAAGTTCTGGTTGGAATGACTCTCAGGCCATGTCTGGTTCTGTGTAGCTCTAACCATGGAGGCAGAGGAAGTCTGGGATTGAAGTGGCAGCAAGCCCAACGTCCAGACCCCTGTCTCCTGCTGTTGGCTACATCATCAGTTTCATCACCTGATTTTAGGACAGTCCCTTCCCTTCTTTGGGCCTTCATTTCTCTATAAGCGCACAAACCGGGGACGTTGCAAGGCGTGGGAGAGCTAGGAGGAAGAAAAGAACAGAAGGGAGTAACGTTCCAAATCTGATGTCAACCAAGAACTGACAAATCCCCGGATTATGAGATGATGGGAACAACATGAAGCTTCTGTTGGGGAGTCCAGAAACTTTCTGGGGAAAGGAAGCCAAGGGGGAGAGGGAGATTCCCAAAGGGGCCCAGCACGTGTTTTATGTTCTACTTCTGCGTTATTATGGTATTTGGTCTTAGTCCACGGTTCCTGGCTCACAGCTCCCAAACCCTTGGAATTTCTTAAGCGATGAGCGTGATAAAGGTGTCTTTTGTTATGTGAATGAGGTGACTTTTGGAAAAACACTTCAGGATGGGGCTGGTTGTCTGTGAAGCCAAACACATGATTAGAGGGTTAGAACTTTCAGTCTTTCCCTCTGACCTCTGGAGAGTGGGAAAGGGCTGAAGGTTGAATCAATCAACCAAGCCTATGTAATGAAGCCTCCATAAAATTCCAAAAGGCTGTGTTCTGAGAGCTTCTGGGTTGGTGAACACATGGAGACTGGGGAGGGTGGCACGCCTGGAGAGGGCATGGAAGCTCCATGTCCTTTCCCCATGCCTTGTCCTATGTATCTCTCCTTCCGGCTATTCCTGAGTTGTATTTATTACTTTATATATAATAAACTGGTAACCAGTAAGTAAAATGTTTCTCTGAGTTCTATGAACAGCTGTAGCAAATTAATCAAACCTGAGGAGGAGGTTTGAACCTCTGATTTATAGCCAGTCAGAAGTACAGTAAAGCCTTGGATTGTGAGTAACTTGTTCTGTGAGTATTCCGCAAGACAAGCAAACATTTCTAATAAATTGTAACTTGATGAACAAGTGATGTCTTGCAATATGAGTAGTACATGATGCTGAACATCGCATGAGCACAACTGAGTCAATGGTTCTTGATACTTGTTTTGATACACAAGTGCTTTGGATTACAAGCATGTTTCCCAAACAAATGTATAGGTAACAACTTGGGTTTGTGACTGGTGCCTGAGTGGGACTGATTTCTTAACTTGTGGTATCTGATGCTTTCTCTGGGCAGGTAGTGTCAGGATTGAGTTAAATTTTCAGACGTCCTACCGGCATCCCAGTGTGGGAATCTGCACGCCCCCTGCCCCCTGCCCCGGCCACTATATTGGAGTTGGTTTCAGAACACCTGTTTAACTTTTATGTGTGAATTTGACACTCATTCAAGGTGCTGGCTCGCAAATCCTCAAGACCTCAGTTTACACAGCTTATGAATAGCCACAGAGAAGTCATGCTACCCCTTCTTCCTGCCTTGTAGGAACTGTTCTAGGAATGATGTGGAATGAAACTCATGCCCACTAATCTTCATTCGCAGGACTGTGCTGCTCCCTCACTTGACTACATGTGTTTCACAAGTCCTCGGGCTGGGCCTATGAGTGTGGCTGGGGAAGGGTCACCCCCAGATTAATAGTTTCATTGGTACCCAGGGATGAAGGGTTGGTAGGACAAGAGTCCACAGTACAATCACTGGGGGCTCCAGTGATCACTCCTTGTTAGGAACTGCCCCCCGTGGAGATGGTTACTGCCTTTGAAAACTGGAAATATATACATACATATGTGTATGTGTGTGTGTGTATATATGTATATATATACACATATATATATACACATATATATATACACATAATTTATGTTTTTATAATTCACACACACATATATGTTTGTCTTTCTTTCTTTCTTTCTTTCTTTCTTTCTTTCTTTCTTTCTTTCTTTCAAGAGTACAAGTGAGGAAGGGGCAGAGAGAGGGAGAGACAGAATCCCAAGCAGGCTCCACGCTGCCAGCACAGAGCCTGATGCAGGGCTCAGACCCATGAACTGTGAGATCGTGACCTGAGCCAAGATCGAGAGTTGGATGCTTAACCGACTGAGCCACCCAGGCACCCCATGTTGTTGTTATTTCTGATGGGTGATTCTGTTTCCCTGATGCAATGCTAGGGAAGCATATCCTCTACTAATTAGCCAACAATTGTTTTGACTCTTCCTTTGGTATTCCACATATTTTATAATCTACATTAAAATCATGGGTTCTGAAACTTGGTGAGGCAGGGATTTTGAAAGGGAGTGCTTTTGGCTGTGTGAAGTAAATCTGTTTCTCTTTAGAAGGACAGGGGGCATTTGGATGGGACTTCTAGTGTTACAGCCAGGCATGGTAAAAAACTGTGCCCAGAATTAGAAATGAGTGAAGCAAATTACCCGGTACTGGGGTCACCAGAGTCCAGTCCTGAACTTACAAATAGGTCACATTCTAGGAAGAGATGGACCTTTCCCAAAAGGCCGACTTTGGGGGCAGAACCATCAATAGAGAGGCAGGGGAACCTCTGCTTTCTTCAAAATACAGGAATGGAAGAAGTCTACTTAGTGCAATAATTCATCATTTCTCTGTCACGAGGGAAGAAACAATTACTATCAAGATCTCTGTTTCCTCTCAGATGAGAATCTTCAGAGGAGAAGAACTTGAATTAATTTTCCCTTCCTGGTTGGTATTGTACTTGAGGAAAAGCCCCCTCAAAGCACTAGCACTGTTTTGCCCAAGATGGCTGATGGAAATATACTTGACATTCATGCTTGTTCCTGTCCTACAAAGCAAAACATGGAGCCAGAGTAACGAGGAGGTAGAATGGGCAGCCAGAGTAGAGACGGTATCTTTTTGTATTGGTTTGGAGAAACAGCAAAGCTCTCTAAGGACGGATGCTATTATTATTATTTGGTTTTGTTGTTGGTGGAGGCAAGATTAATGAGGACTCTGTCCCTTCCAGTCCACTCTCCATTCTGTACATTGCACTTCTATCTGCTGGCAAATCCCGAGCATACATTCCTTCTTAGCCCACAGCCTCTTATTTCAATAAGAATCAATAAAACACAGTAGGGGAATGGCGAGAAATCTGATCCTCTTTACTATTTAACCTTAAAAGAGCTGTTTCTGCAGAAACCACTGGGATTGCTGTTTGGTCAATGGTGGTACTTCTTGGATAAATGAATTGCAATGTTTTGTTTAACTAAGCAACTGAAAAGTTGGGACATTAAGCAAAAACGTACACTGGGCAAGAAAGATGGTCAGAAACTCTTTCTTGTTCTCTACCACATCCTGCCCATTCATGGGTTTTCTGTACTCCCACCCCAATACCACCATCACCTCATCTAGGAAATTAAATATCATGTTAGAGCTGGAAGGGACCTTTAAGAGAACCTAGTTCAAACCCATCATTTTACAAATTTGCAGACAGAGGGCCAGAGCAGTTAAGAGACTTACCCAAGGTCCTAGAGGTAAGCAGGGGCAAGCCAAGACCTGAACCCAGGTCACATTGGCCTTGATCTCCTACTTTCTCCATTACACCATGCTGTTTGTCAAATGTGTGTTACAGATGCCAGACAGTTTCTCCTAAACTAACCTAGATTCCAGATATCAAATTGTGGTCAGCTTTTTCTGGCTGCTTACGGGAGGGTGGGATGTTGACTTGAGAAGAGTCCATGAGCTGATGTCATTCTGATTTTGAGTTTGAGCCAAAGCTTAATTAAATGTGTCTTTGTTGTTATATTGTAGTCTTAGTGTTCTGGACTACCCCATCGTTTCTTTCGGGCTCATTTTCCTCATCTCTAAAACGAGGAATTTGAGTTGAATTATGTTTAAGGTCTGTTTTACTTTTAACAAGCTATGGTTCCTCCAAGATCATTGTTAAAAGTCACCCCCACACCCCCCAAAATTCACGCTTAAGCAAATGAGATCTTTAGCACATAATTTCCATTAGGCCTCACATGGGAGAAGCAAGGTTTCACTGTCCATTCTTATTGAGTCTGGAGTATTGTTGCAGTCTCATGAAATTCCTCCGTGGTGGCTCAGACACTCAGGGGATCCTTGGACCAAAGCTGTGGGCAGAAAAGCCAGGACTTCACCCATTTGTCAGTAACTACCCAGCATCCCAAATGTGGACCCTGGCTGGAAACTAGGCCAACTTCCTTCTAGTGGCCTCAAGAAATGTAAAACTAAAAAGAGGTGCCTGATTTGGCATAGCCTGGGGGACAGCTCGTGGTGTACCCTGTGTGGGGTCTGTGTGCTCCCTCTGCAGAGAATGATGTCTGCTTTCTGGGGTCGGCCTTACCATGTTCCTCACCAACCACTCACTACAAGGCAGAGCCAGGCTTTGGGAACTTGCCTGTAAGTCTGTCTTCAAATATGGATGTGGGCTCCTTTCACTAAAGGTTCTCTAAATTTGTTAGTTATAACTTGGGAGACCCACATATAATGAATTTTCTGCACCTCTCAGTGGTCGGTAGGAAATGGAGATTTTGTCAGAGCACTGAGAGTGCTACCTTGCCTGTGTTCTGTCTGTCAAGCATTGGAGGTAGCTTTCCAGAATATCTCTTTCGCCTTTCCAAATTCTATTCCTTCACTGAGGTCAAATCATATGCAGTGATAAAACTTTCTCTGAAACAACCTTGAAGTTGTAATCAGTAATACATGAGTTTATTATTCTCTCATCAGCTATATTGAAAGCTTCTTCAGAACAGGAAAAGTGTTGCATACTTTTGATCTATCTTATGGCTTCTACAGGACAATATGTACTTAATACATTGACATGTAATAATCAAGCAGTGGGACCAGGTTCTCCTCCTGGAATTGGCCTTGTTATGTTATAGTCTTGGCTTCTGGAATTTACTGACCTATCATTCGGGTTACGCATACCAGACCTTTGTGGCGCCGGTTGTCGTTCCTGGTGAGCAACAAACGCTGTGCAACTTATAAAGTCACAGATGCTAAAATGCCACCACAAGCCTTGAGAATCAAAATCTCCAGAGGACAAAGCCTGGGTATCTGTGTTTTGAAAGCTGCTTAAACGAGTCGGATGTACAACCACGATTGAGGCCTGCCTCCTGCGGGCCGCTCCTTCACAAAACTGCCGACAGAAGTTTCTCGGGTACCGGCGTCACTCACAGACCCAACCAACAAAGGAAGCACCCGCATCACTGCAGTAGGATGGTATTAGGATTGCACCTGGGTGTCCACGAGCAGGTTACGTACAAGAGAAGATAGCCCGGGGTAAATGTACATTTTGTACAGGGATTTCTCACTGAAAGCATTAAAAAAAAATTTTTTTTTTAACATTTATTTATTTTTGAGACAGAGAGAGAGAGCATGAACAGGGGAGGGTCAGAGAAAGAGGGAGACACAGAATCTGAAACAGGCTCCAGGCTCTGAGCTGTCAGCACAGAGCCCGACGCGGGGCTCGAACCCACGGACCGCAAGATCATGACCTGAGCCGAAGTTGGACGCTTAACCGACCGAGCCACCCAGGCGCCCCTGAAAGCATTTGTTAAAACGCTCCAACACAATGACCTTGGGGAGTGAGGACCAGAAGAGAGAGAGCGAAGGCTTATCAGAGAAATGGAGAGACAAAAAAACAAAGCTAGAGTTATGGGTAGGTGGTCATCTAGAAAGTGTGATTTTTAAGGGCCTATCGACTTAAAATTCCATCATGAAAAACTCATCCCTTTGACTTAAAACTTTATCTCCTGTTAATGTGGAAGTACCTGTGAATCACATCTGGGTGGGCTCATCATATCCTTACCTGAGAACACATTGTGATGGGGTATGGGGAAAGATCTGAAAAAAATGGGTGGAAGGCTGAGGAGCTGTTGCCAAAGGAGGAAACATGCAAAGCAGGTCATCTCGCAGATGGCTGCAGCTGGACAAATATTGACAACTTGATTTGCTGTCATTTAAAAAGAAAACGTCTGGAAGCTAAGATGGACCATGGAATATTCTATATTTGCCCCTGACTGCCCTGCTGAGGTGAGGAGCTTCTTGGCTCTCCCTGGCCAATGCTGCTAGCTCCTGAATTCAGAAGAAGGCAACAGGAGAGCAGCCGCATCCCCCTGGGAGACGGCCTCGTGGTCTAGGCTGGCCAGAGAGCCAGGGCTCTGAGCTCCAGCCTGAGGGTTTTCCTCTGACTCGCTGTGTGGCCCCCGGCCAGTCTCCTGAGCAGCTTAATTTTCCTTGTGTGTCAAACCAAGATAAACACCTAACTTCCCACCTCTCTGGGGCATTGTAAGATTTCGCCCCTGCCACTTTCGTTAGCATTTGTCCAAAGACCATAAGAAGAAATTTCCTAGGAAGTTTTAAGACAAATCGTTTTGACTCTTAGCATTATCCTTCTGAGAGGAGAGCTCGTGTAGCGCTGGGTGGAAAGGAGAAGGTATGGGGAGGGCGGGAAAATGGAGGACGCAGCTCCACTCGGAAAAGCAGTGTTTGCGGTGGAAGAGAAACACGAAAGGAGGGGAGGGGGGTGGGGTGCAGGGGAGAGAATTCTACAATTGGTACCAGATGCCATCAGAAGCTAACGACCTGACAAACACCGTCCTCATAAAACAAATTCCTTAAAAAGGAAGCAAATGGAAATGTAAGCTAGTGAAGGAATTTGCAGCAGCTGCCCTAAAACCATTTCTCACTTCATAAACAGGTCTGGGTTTGGTGCCTTTTTTTTTTCTTGGTCTTATTTCATGCCACACTTTCCCCCTCTTCTGTGCTCCCCTCTTCCATCTCACTCTTCCTCCTTTGCTGCCTGTGCTGGAAGGACTTCTTACACCGGTAGCCTAGCAACAGCGGTGAACGGAACCCCATCTTGACAGAAGGAGGCTCATTCAGAGTATTTGCTCTGTGTCTTATCTCGGCACGCATTTGTCCTCAACGATGACACGGATTAATTAATTGGCTGGAGTCACTGACAAACAGCACGTGCTATTTCACATTAATTTCCTGGCAACAAGCTGACAGGAACCAGAACTGTTAATGACTCTGTTTTCTAGTACTCTGTTTACCAGGCTGAAGAAATATTACTTTCTTGTGGACATCAAGGAATGCAGCAGCATCTATGAAACTTGGAGCTCTGTAGCATCACTAATGAGGTGTATTGATCTCATCCCATGGAGGATGGTCAGGTTTCAGATCCCTCATCCAGAGAGGTCAATAAAGACTCGGGGACAAAGATTTATTTCCTGTACTGCATACCCAATTATCAGCACTGGATTTGGGGGAATTTATGTTGAGAGTTAACAGTCCCTACCCCCCAATTCATATATTCCTCCCTCCACCAGGCTCCGTGGAATGAATCTGAGGGAAACCATACCACTGAAGGGAATGCTCAGGACTCAGAGGATTAAAAAAGTTTCTTTCATACCACTCAACTCCAATACCTCTATCCTATACCTAATAAGCATAGATAAAGAATGTCACTGACATATGACTTAAATCCTAGGGGTACAAGATAAGAGGCAGCAACTTTTGCACATTCAGATCAAATCCATCCTTTTTTGGATTAGTGCTTTTTTGTTTTTTAAGTTTTATTTATTTATTTTGAGAGAGAGAGAGACAGCGTGGGCAGGGGAAGGGCAGAGAGAGGGAGAGAAAGAGAATCCGAAGCAGGCTCCATGCTGTCAGCACAGAGCCTGATGTGGGGCTCGAACTCATGAACCGTGAGATCATGACCTGAGCTGAAACCAAGAGCCAGATGACGCTCAACCGACTGAGCCACCCAGGCACCCCTTGGATTAGTGCTTTTAAAATCAATTCTCATTTATTTCGAGGTGGTATGTGCATATTCAGTGACCTTTAATTTTTCACTTTCTTGTATTTTCCAGCTTTTTAATAAAGTCATTGACTGTTAACAGAATTCTAGGTAGAGCAAATTAACGATGATGAGAGTCACAGTATCCTTTCAACTAATATTTGACACCACTGACAACAACATCATGAACAAGAAAATATAGGAAAATAGCGTGTTGGTCACCTCAACTAGACTATGATTTCCTTAGGGGCATGATACTTATTGTACCCCCGGTACTCAAACGAACACCTTGCCAACAGTAAGTGTGCAGTAGATGTTGATTGGGGAATGAATGAATAGGGGCAAGATGGTTGAATGACTGTTCGATGATAATATTTTTGTGTTTCAGATTCCCGTCTGTCATTTGAAAATTTAACAAATTACCCATTTTAGTAGCCACTGACTGACTTTGCTGTGCGAACACATTTAAGTCAGCCAGCTTTTATTGTGTTTGCTACCGCAAGGTATATGGTGAATATAAAAGTGGGTCAGAGTCGGAATTTGTCTTCGAGAAGGTCATAATCTGGTTGGGAGTTTGAGCACTTAGGAGATACTCAGATCCTAATTGCCTTGTAGATCCAGGGATGGATAAATTAAAGAATAAGCAGATGCGTACATGACTATAATATAGGATAGAGTAATAGGAGTGTTAGAGGGAAATTATTTTTAAAATTTCCCTGGGAGGTTCACAGGAGGAAAATACCTGAAGGGACTTCTTGGAGAAGAAAGTCCTTTTAGAAATCTCGACAGTTTGAGCAAAGGTACAGAAATGGGAAAACCAAAAAGTAGGGATTGCCAACAGAAAACAAGCCACTGAGGGTGGGACTTGGGCCATCGGCAGTGGAGCAGTATGGGGATTTAGCCTGGGAACCATAACACCCTGTGGGATATGTGCCTTTATGATCCTCCTCTTATGAGGGAAGGAGCTGAAACACTGGGGAATGAATAACTCAACCAAAGCACACAGGTAGTAAGTGGCGGATCCAGGATCCAAAGTCAGACAGTATGGGGCCATGCCCTCATTTTTCATCTCTACACTGCTGCCGTGGGAAGAGGGCAATGCTCGTTTTGCTCTTGGTGCTGTTATGGTCCAGACTGAGTCACCCTGAACCTGGGGAGTTAAGCTCTGTCACCCATTCTTGGTTGATTGGCCCTAGAGCCCTAGGCAGTGGTCCTGCTCTGCTGAGATGATGTCCCCGAAGCACCTAGCACAACGTCAGGCACAAGGCAGGGATTTAGTATGTGTGAGTTTCCTCTTCCTGTCATGGGCTCCGTTTCTTTTTTTTTTTTTTTTTTTTTTTTTAATTTTTTTTTTTTTCAACGTTTATTTATTTTTGGGACAGAGAGAGACAGAGCATGAACGGGGGAGGGGCAGAGAGAGAGGGAGACACAGAATCGGAAACAGGCTCCAGGCTCTGAGCCATCAGCCCAGAGCCTGACACGGGGCTCGAACTCACGGACCGCGAGATCGTGACCTGGCTGAAGTCGGACGCTTAACCGACTGCGCCACCCAGGCGCCCCAGTGGGCTCCGTTTCTCATTAGCCAGTGTGGACGTTCAGTGGAGGGTAGTGCTATGGCTACAGTTGTCAAAAATATTTCCACACCAATCAGTGAATAAATGTTTCCTTTTCTGCCATCTCAGATACCCCAGACCTTTCATGTAGGGCCCTCTGGAATCCATCTGTAATCAAACAACTGAAAGGTCAGCGTGTGACACAACCCGGGGCCCCCAGGATCCGCTCCTGATCTGGGTCTGCTCTGATTGTTTGGGCCCCAGTGGTACCGGTGGTTAAATGTTTCGAGGATTGCTCTCTAATCTACCCATTTGTGATGCCATCCAGAGCTCTTGGGACACGTTCCCCACCTCGTCCTGTCACCATTTTGTCCTCCTGGAAGAGCCGTAGGAAGTCATTTAATCATTCGTGACCCGTTAGCTGATTATCGTTCTTTTTCATTTTATGTCACACGGTTCCAGGTCATACGGAAGGAGGTGATGAGTTCAGTGTTGGGTTTGGAGAAAAATCGTTCTCTTTGGTTTGGAGGCACTTTCCAGACGGGAAGCTGCAGAGTCTTTGCTGTCGCCCTCTGGTTTGGAGTCCGTCTAAGATGCTTTCGTTTCTGTCATCCCCAGCTGTGTCCACCGGCCCTGTGGGGAGCAGGGCAGCTGTGCGCCATTGCTGCTTGATCATGCGGATATGGTGAACTGTACCTCTGGTGGCCCAGGTCACATGAAGTGTGCTATCACCTGCCAAAGGGGGTTTGCCCTTCAGGCCAGCAGCGGGCAATACCTCAGGCCCGTGCAGGTGAGTTGAAAACCCATCGTCATCGAGACCAAGCTCCTGGGGAGGGAGGGGACTTACACTCCTTCCCCGGGCTGGATCGGGGAAAGGCAGGTGTTTTTAAATCATTTGGATGGAAAGGTGAGGATTCTAACAAGCAAGGAGAGCACGGCTTCCCAGAAATGCAAGGTATATAAGAGCACGTGCAGTTCTCATCAACTAGGGTGTCAGTTTCTCTCGTGCAGACAGTAGGTAGGGATACTTATCCCATCCTCCTTCCTTGTTTCTGTCTTCCTGTCAGAAATTATGGTCCCACTTTTGACTTCAAGATGAGAATGCTACACCTTAGACTTGTCCACAATTTGTAAATAAGATAGGTTGTAATCAGCTTGTCTGTGGCTCATGGTTTGACCCCCGGACCTCCTGACAAGAAGGTTGGAGAAAGGGGCGCCTGGGTGGCGCAGTCGGTTAAGCGTCCGACTTCAGCCAGGTCACGATCTCGCGGTCCGTGAGTTCGAGCCCCGCGTCGGGCTCTGGGCTGATGGCTCAGAGCCTGGAGCCTGTTTCCGATTCTGTGTCTCCCTCTCTCTCTGCCCCTCCCCCGTTCATGCTCTGTCCCTCTCTGTCCCAAAAATAAACGTTGAAAAAAAAAAAAAAATTAAAAAAAAAAAAAAAAAAAAAAAAAAGAAGGTTGGAGAAAGAGTCTGATTTTCTTCCCTGTGTTACTGAGGTGGGGATTATATCATGGTTCTACCTTTTACCTAATTTTCCACAGTCTGCAAGCTACCATATTACCATTTCCAGCATTTGGAGGGAGTAGAACATGTTAGTTAAGAGCATGGCTCATGTGACAATCGCAGAATGAAATTTTGGCTCCACTGTTTATTAGTTGTATAATTTTTGGTAAAAACAAGCTTTCTTCCATGTTTGTGAAATAATGAGGACAGAAGTATTTATGTCATTGAGTTATAATGATGACTGATGGGAAATAATTTAAAAGCTTCTAGCTAAGGGGCGCCTGCGTGGCTCGACTGGTTAAGCGTCTGATTCTTGATTTCAGCTCAGGTCATGATCTCACAGTTCGTGGGTTCGAGCCCCATGTCAGGCTCTGTGCTGACAGCAAGGAGCTTGGGATTCTCTCTCACTCCTTCCCTCTCTGCCCCTCCCCAACTTGTTCTTTCTCTCTCTCTCTCTCTCTCTCTCTCTCTCTCAAGATAAATAACTAAACATTTAAAAAAAATTAAAAGCTTCTAGCTAAATGATAGGCACACAGCACTCTGTTAAGCTGCCATTACTATGAGCATGATAATGTATTCTCAACTAAGACTTCTGTTTTCCATCTTTCCTTTAGGGAGCTTTCAATACTCTGCAGAGGGATCTTTAAACTTGAAATCAACCATTAGAAAACCATGACCATAATATGAGACAAAGGATGCATTAGGGAAAAGATAATGGTGCTTGAGGAGAGGACCAGAAAGCCATGGTATGATCAGGAAAAAATGGATGCAAGCCTGGTGGTCAGGTGTCAGTGGTGCCCAAGATTGGGATCTTTTGCCTTTTGTACCAATTGACTACTTAGTAGATTGTAGATTCACGGAAAATCCTCACTTGCTTAGAGATAGTCTGAATTTAAATACACAAGAGTTGGCTTCAGATGGTTTAGGTTCTTCATAGAGAAACAGTTTTAATATACCTTGAGGCACCAACTCCTCAGTCCGTGATGCTTTGGTCAGAAAGGCAGAGCTCTTATTACCTATTCTTCACCCAGCTTAACTCACACTAAAAAAGATAGAGGGAATGCAAAGGAATTGAAAAAAAAAAGTAGGGATTAAATACATTTGTGTGATAGGTAAAGAGGGGGAGAGAAAAAAAGACAGTGTTTGCAATGTGTTAAAGTTAGGAGCAAAGTCAAGACAAAATGGGCAATATTTAGTGAAGGCGAAGCCAGGAGAAAAACCAGGCAATATAGGCAGAGTTTGAGACAGATGCTGTGATTGTTGTGGTTTGAGACAGGCTTCCAGGCTGCAATCAGTGTGTAAGGGGCAGGGTCTGGGTTGGGAGGAGGAAGGTGGGAGCTCACCTTTGCCAACCATACGGTGGAGTCAGCCAACACAGCTCCTGTCACCCGAAGCTGGCCCCACTGAGGGAATTCTACCATCCCGGCTCGTGAACACAAGACAGTGGGGAATATTTGCTTTTTGTTGACACAAGAACTGAAACTAAACAGAAAAATGTGTCTGGCTTTGACTTGGGTCCTTCTGGCAGGCGACAGGGAAGCCCAGGGAAGAGGGAGGAGCAGCTGGCCAGGAGCGAGTGTCAGGGGTGACAGGTGCTTCCACCAGTCATTCTACCTTTGGCTTCACTGCCACTGTGGTCTCCTGGCGGCATGGCTGCTGAGCCGCAGAATCTCCCCGCTCTCTCTCTGACCTGCGGTAACCCATTGGCTGGAGGGACGGCTGTGCTCTTTCCCAAACAAGCCGTGAACTTCCAGGCCTCTTGGTTTCTGCTCATCCTGTTCCCTTCCCTCTGGACTCTTTCTTCTCCTCTACCCTCTGCTGCTGGGAAGTCCTGCTCATCCTTCATAGGCCAGTTCCCAGAGGGCCCCCACCTCTGGGAACCTCCCTGCAGTCACTTACCTCCTGCTCACAGAGGGGCGCTTCCTCCTCTAGTCCCGCCCCCACGTGCCATCTCCCCACCACAAAACAAGCACCTAGATATGAGAGGGCTGTCTTCTTTTATATTTTTATATTTTCTCTCTTCTTGGTCCCCATTTGCTCCTTCTTTCGTTTTGTCGTTCACATCCTTTGTAGCGTGTTCTTCAAATCGTTAGAGAAGGGAGTAGGCTGTAACGTGTAACAACGTTATCTCTTGCATTTTCCCTCCTTGTTGCCTTTCGTCCCTTCCTCTCTCTCTCTTTCTTTCTTTCCATACTTCCTCTGGTTTTCTGAGCCATTGTTCCAGCCTGTGATTTGCTGTGCTGCTAGACAATGAGGTCCTTGAGGGTGTCTTGTGTATCCCAACCTACACAGCACCTGGCCCTTTCCAAGGGCTCAAGAAATGTCTCTTCGTTTATTTAGTGATGATGAACCCTAGGGCCACCCAACAAACATGACGGGCTCAGAGAACTGGAATCTCTCCAGTTTAACCACAGGTTTGGAAGGTGCCTTGTGGGCATTAATTCTTGGCCGTTCTTGGATACTCTGCCCAGCAGAGATACGTACGTTCGTAGCATTATCGGTTGGCTCACCCTCCAGGGTGTCAGCAGGAGCCGGATGACGTGCTCTGAAGGGGGCAGTGTGAGAGATTTTAATACAGAGACTACCTATGAAGGCAGGATGCAGGGAAATCATAAGGATACAGTGCAGAATCCCAGGGTGACGGGGTGACATCACCTATAGGCCTGAAGAGTCGACTGCAGGGAGCAGTCAACAGGACCCACAGGAAGAGACTGCAGGAGAGGATGGAGAGGGCCACCAGAGGACAAAGCCGGCGGGCAGTAATGCCCTAGAGAGGGAGCAGGAAGAATGAGCACCCTGACCTCCCTTTCCTTCCTGGCTCTGCAGTCTCCCACCTGAGTGTGCTAGGTGTTGGGGCCAAGCACAGTCAGAGGAATGAAACCCACAGGGGCACAGAACACGGCGGAGGAGGGCACCGAGTGGATCCAGGAGCCCATGGGGGGAAGCCACGAGTTGGGTGGGAGGAGTGTCTCCACTTCATGATTCTCTTACACTAACAGGGGCGGTCAGCAGCCGCCCACCTGGCTATTGTGAGACTGTATCAAAGCCAATAGGGCACGAAGGGGAAGCGAGGCAAAATAATTTGATCTGTTGTGAATGTTTGCACCAGTAATCACCGGGACTCTTCCAAAGCTTGGAAACTGCTTTGATAAGCTTTTTCATGTGACCTTGATGGAGGAAAATTCTCTGTTTCCAGAAGGAAATTCTGCTCACCTGTTCCTCTGGGCACTGGGACCGGGCTGTGAGCTGCATGCCCCTTGATTGTGGCGTTCCCGACCCATCTTTGGTGAACTACGCAAACTTCTCCTGCTCAGAGGGAACAGACTTTCTGAAGCGCTGTTCAATCTCCTGTGTCCCACCAGCCAAGCTCCAAGGTATTGTCAGCCAAGCAGGAACCGAACGCAAGTTCTCTTCAGCCTCTCACTCTTTGGGGGTTCTGTGGGGGGTCTTTCTTCCACCCTAGGACTCTTCCCATTTTCTCTGCTGTGCCACCCTCTCCTGATAACACCACCAAAGTCCCAAAGGGCAACGCTTTTCTTTGTCCCGATCACGTGGAAGGATGCCCTGTCTCAGGTCTCATTAATGAAAGACACTTAGACTTCCCTGTTTTTATTTGCTTGTATGTCCTCTGGAAACAAGCTGAGTAACAGTTGCCTGATCACATTAATAATTAAGAAACGCTTTACGATGCACATTTTTTACTTAACGTTTACAACCTTCTTAGGTGCTTTTAGTTCTATTGTATAGGTAAGAACAGAGTTGCAGGAATCGCCCCTGGCTGTGCTGAAAGTAAGAGCTGAAGATGGGAGAGAGCCTGCTCTGACCCCACACTTACTCTTCACCTCTTCTCAGCCTTTGGTGTGCCTAACAAGGACCCAGGAGGCTTGTTACAAATGCAACTTCCTGGGCCTAACGCTGCCGGAGCCTGATTTAGTAGGTCTGAGGTGGATTGGTGATGTTACTGTGGGAAGTTCATGGATTGCATTTGGAGGGACCATGAATGGCCCTGGGGCATAGAGTGTGGTGTTTATGTACAGAACTCTGCATCCAAACTACCCGAGTTCAAACCCTGTGTCTGCCGCTCTGGCAAGTTACCTGAACTCAATTTCCCCACCTGCAAAGTAAGAGATAATGATGGTATCTATTTCAGTGGGTTGCTTCAGGTGTGAACTTTATGCAAGTGTTGTAAAATGCTTAGAATAATGCCTGGCATATAAGCCCTCTCAAGGTGTCTTCTCTGATTATTATTATGCTTTCCACGATACTGCCACTAATATGTTTTTGTTATTTGTAGTTGGGAAGGGAGATAATGATTTGGCCGATAGCTATTCTTCCACTCTGGTCAGAAAATACCTACCTGACCTCCGTTCTGTGTAGGGGATCACAGGAGATGGTCAGTGGGGGAAAGAGAGATAGCATGAACACTGGACCCGAGATGTTAGAGACGATTCTCAACAAAGAATTACGTGACTTCCTGAGAACACCGACAGCTTGACAGGTTTTTGTTCTTTTCTGCTGCACGTTGGTTTCCGGACTCTGCCCTGAGCATCCTGTGCTTTTCTTTCCTGGGGTCAGGACTGAACCCATGGCTGACTTGTCTTGAAGACGGGCTCTGGTCCCTCCCAGAAGCCTACTGCAAGTTGGAGTGTGACGCCCCCCCTGTAATCCCGAATGCCAGCCTGCTCTTGCCTCACTGCCTCCAGGGCAACCATGACGTGGGCTCCGTCTGTAGATACGAATGCAAACCAGGCTACTATGCCGAGCCGAGTGCCGAGGGTAAAGTCAGGAGGTAAGCTGGGTTGTTTCTGGGTCTTTGCAGTTCTCTCTGCCCTCGGACTTTCACTTGTAAATCCCAGACCATTGTTTTGGAAATAATATTAAGATCTTCCGGTTGTCCATTGCTTGTTGTGTTTGTTTTTCTGTATAATCTGTCTTTACCTGCACAGGTGTATTCTCCACTCATGGCAGACAGGTTGACCAGGTGTGCTTTCTGTAAAGGTATTCTTTCCCATAGGAGTTCCCATCAGCCTCACTTAGGGGCTTTTTATTTATTTGTTTGTTTATATTTTTTAATTTTTAAATTTTTTAAAATGTTTATTTATTTTTGAGAGAGAGAGAGAGAGAGCCAAGTGGGGGAGGGGCAGAGAGAGAGAGAGAGAGAATCTGAAGCAGACCCCAGGCTCTGAACTGTCAGCACAGAGCCAGACGTGGGGCTTGAACTCACGAACCATGAGATCATGACCTGAGCTGAAGTCGGATGCTTAGTAGAGTGAACCACCCAGGCACCCCCCCTTAGGTGCTTTTTAAAAGAATCTCTGCCCTGGGGGCGCCTGGGTGGCTCAGTCGGTTAAGCGTCTGACTTCGGCTCAGGTCATGATCTCACAGTTCATGAGTTCGCGCACTGCCTTGGGCCCTGTGCTCACAGCGAGGAGCCTGCCTCAGATTCTCTGTCTCCCTCTCTCTCTGCCCCTCCCCTGCTCTGTCTCTCTCAAAAATGTTTTAAATAAACATTAAAAATAAATACATAAAAATATCTCTGCCCTAATTACTGTTTTCCTTGAAAGTAAGTGTTGGGAGCTTCCCAAGTGTTACGCATGTCGCCCAAATCCAACTGTGGGCAGAACATCGTCATCAGGACTGTTGGGAATTTATGATTGTGGCTCTAGGAGAAACTGCCTGGGCTGGTCCCCAGTCCAGACATTTATTACCTGTGTGATGCTGGGAAGGTTTCTTTCTCCGCCTCGGTCTTTCTCATCTGTAAAACAAAGACAGTAATAATAATACCTATCTGATAGGGCTTGTGTGGGGACTAAATTGATTAATGAAGTAATTAAGCATAAGGTTTGGTAAATTTATTTTAAAAACATAAAACTCAATACATATTAGCCATTACTATCATTGTAGTCTGTCTGCCTTCTCCCTCCCGGGTTCTGTGTGCGCGCACACTCCTAGAACATTCCCAGACCTCGGGAAACCGGGAGCCTTTCTTCTGATCAGAAAGAACCAAAGCCTCGTGGCGCCCTTTAAGAGGAAAGGCTCTGAAGAGAGTCCTGCTGGGCTTCAAATCCCAGTCAGCCGAGTAACCTCAGGAAAGTTATGTAACTCTTTGGGTCTCCTTGGTAAGTTGAAGATAATGGCCACATCAGTGTTGAGGTGAAGATAGCAGGAAATAATGCACCCCCTCCCCTGCCTGCCTTGTGCCAATGGCTCAATAAAGGGTTTCAGAAAAGGAAGGCTTTTCTGAACAAGCAAAACAAACAAAAAGCTTTCAGAAAAAGGAAACTCCTTTCACTCAGTAACTAGTAGCTATACTTTCCCTATCATAAATTATGTGGCATAGGAGAAAATCTAGTTTGTTTCTTACCCAGGACTTAATTAAAAGTCTCCCCATGGTAGGTATTTTTTTAAAGATGGAATTTTAAAAATATTTTTAAGAATGCTTTGCTTATTTTTGAGAGAGAGAGAGAGAGAAAGAGATGGGGGGGTGGGGGAAGGGGCAGATAGAGAGGGGGACAGAGGATCCAAAGTGGGCTCCACGCTGACAGCAGTGAGCCCGATGTGGGGCTCAAACTCATGAACCGTGAGTTCAAGACCTGAGCCGAAGCCTGCCGCTTAACTGACTGAGCCACCCAAGCGCCCAGGGATTTGTGTTTTGAACTAACGAGATCCCAGCTATGGCATTACCAGTGAGGCCAAGGGATACAGGGTTTGCTTATAAGCTAGACTTCTTTAAGGGGCCACAAGAATATCAGGAAACTTACTCTCTGGCTCTCATTTGACCTTCACTAGTCAGTACGCAGCCATCTTTCTGTGGGGTGGATTGAGTCTGACTTTGTCCAGAGCCTTCCACTCCAGAGAAAGCCCGGGCTTCTACAGGCTTCTATGTGTGTGTGTGTGGGCGGGGGTGGGGAGAGGGGCTGCTGGGGGGGCGGAGGGGCGGGGGGCAGGCAGGGAGCAAGTCAGGCGAGAGCCAGGCTGATGAGAATATGAATAATACTGATGAAAAATTCATTAAGAGGCAGCACTGGGTTCAGTGGGCTCTGGCAGGTATAGTCAACAGTTTTTGACAACTGAAACCACATTTGCATGTGATTTTCATAGGATCTAGATCAATTTGCATAGGCACACATTGACAGGCAGTGAGGACCTGGGCCACCTTCAAGTGGTATTACAACTCACCTGCAGGCTGCTGTTTTCTGGCTTCTTCCTTCTCTCTTCTTGCCTCCTTTTTCACAGACCTGCACCTGACTCAGGTATCTGCAGAACAGTGTGGAGAAGAATAACTGGGGGGGAGAGAAACTTCTCCAGACCAGGAGGAATTAAGGGTGGAGGGATTATTTCTAGCTCCCTCGGCCCATGGCTGAGCTTTGTGTTGAGACCGAGCCTTCCCCCTAGAACTTTGGGCTTTCTGCCTTAACCTGCGCCTCTGACTCGGCCGGCTTTCCCAGTCCGGGCAGGGGCACACAAGGGCCATTTGTTGGCATAGCTCTTCTGGTTGAGAAACTGGAAGCTTGCAACATCGGCATCGGTTTTGGCATAAACATTTACATTCGCAAACACCGTGCTGAGGAAAGATTAAATTATTTACCCCACTGTGTAAACTGATTTAAATCTTAGTTTACACCTGTTTACATAGCAGGCGGTGGATTGGTAATCAGAAGTTTGCAAGCCGGGCGTAAATCACTGTCACTTACTGCTTCTGTTTACCCAACAAACTATGTCAGACTTGTTCCTCGCTTGGTGGAAAGAGCCCAGAGTTGTACAAGTGGGGCTCTAAACTTCTTTCTAGGACATGCGAGCAGGAGAAGAAATTGAAAAAAGTAAGCAGGGAGATCAATCCAGACAGAGTGGGCACATGCTCATTATATGCGCTTCTGTGCCTAGTGGAAAAAACCCACTTGATGGCCAGATTCGCACCTGATTGTTTTCATGACTCTGAACAATGTACTCAATATCCATGTGTCTCAATTTTTGCATCCATAATGTGAGGGGTAGTAATTTCTACCCAACAGTGCTGTTTTGAGGCTGAAAGTAGGTAATGCACTGAAAGCATTTTATCAACTGCCATGTTCAGTGTAAGTACCAGGCATTGCTTTTTGTTCATTTCTTTTTAAAACAAGGAAACAACTACCAAAATATCAGCCAAGTACATTCCCTTGCTCTTAAGTCTGTTGAACGTTGTTTCAAGACGAAAGGGAGACAAGCACTGGATCTGACTTTTCTCTTTGGATCGACCCATTTCAGTTGTGTCCCATTCAACTTGGAGGTGGCAGGGAGGGCACGGCACCGGCTGGCAGGTTCATCACATGCGTGCTCTGTGCCGGTCTCCTGGCTGGGGCTGAGGAAACACGCGTGAGGAAGATCTGGGATCTGATCTCCGGGAACACGCAGCCTCCATGCCCTCCCCCTTTCATGTGCTTTATTTCTCCTTGAAGTACAGTAGAGAGGGAGACGCAGCCACAGGTGGGCACTTTCACCGGGCCCCTGGACTCCTAGCCCCTTCTTCCCAGGATTTGAGAGTGGCACCACCCGCACTGGATCTAGTCCCTGAACACAGGCAAATGCAATAGCTTAGGCCTGAGTCAAAGACTCTGACCCTGAAGTCATGGCTGGAGTCAGCATCACCCAAGCCCGATGGCATCCCCAGAGGCAGATTGAGAAGGAGGGTAAATGGATGTTGGGGGAGCAAAAAATTCAATAAAACAAAAATAAACCTCTATATGATGGTAGAGCCATATCCTGAAATAGCCTGCTATCATCAAAGATGTTTGGGAGAATATTAAAGACGTGGGAAAACATTCACAATACAATGATAAGTGGGTAAAAGCAGGAAAGTAATTGTTATAATCAATGATATGATCTCTATTTTCCATATTAAAATTATATTTTATCACTTCCTTAATAGCTGGAAATGATTATGATACTAGTAATTATAACCTCTAGGTAGTAGGTTCATAGGGAATATCTTTTCTTTTTCTTTTTTTATTTATATATATTTGCTAAGTTTTCTAGATTTTCTAATGAGGTAAATGGATAAACGGTTTAAAAACTACAATAACGAAGTGAGCTATTAAGAGTAGATTATAGCAATTTGTGGAGGCAGAGAGTGATAAAAGTAAAACTAGGCAGATCTTTCTACATAGGCAAACCCAGGAGAGACCAGCACCCCAAGAAGCAGGAGGAAAGGTCCACGACCTTTCCACCACGTGCCCAAATCTTTCTACGTTTTTTGAGGGCAAGCACTGTCTTTATTCTTGAAGGCCACTTCATACCTTTTCTCATCCAGTCCTGACACCTCTTCCCTAACTTCCCGTGTATCACCTCATTCCCCAAAGTGAAGAGTCTGCTCACAGGTGTGCAAGCTCATCTACACCCCAAACAAGCTCTCCCCCTCCCTGCCGTCTAAAATGAAGTTCATCACCTTGGTTCTGGACCCCATCTCCCGCCTCAGAGATTTCCCTCAACACATTTCCTCTTTTCTTTCCTGCGTCTGAGGCTTCCCTCTTCCTCTTGCCTGGTTACTTCTCTTTCGTCGTGCTCAGGTTTCGCCCATGTTACAGCACAAATGAGCAAAGCCTTTTCTTGATCCCATGCTCCCATCCTGACTACCGTTCTTTCTTTCTCTGTCCCTTTTACACTGAAACTTGTGGTAAGAGTTGTTTGTCTTCACTCTCTCATTCTTGCCCTCTTTTCTGTCCTCCACACCTACATTCACGTCTTTACTTTCATCTCTTCGCTAGATCTGGGCCTGCCACGGATCTTTCTACTGCCAAATGCAGTGACTCTTCTTGGACCTCAGGTTACTTGAGAATATTTGGCTTGTGTTGGGGTCACCGTGAGAGAGGATGGACCCTCCTACCCGTAATTTGGTGTGGATGGTGAAAATGGAGTCAGGCTCTTTATTACAGCGTTGTTGGCTACACCCTGCTTGAAACTTCTTCCTTTATTCTGTTCTGTTTCACTCCCTGATTTTCCTTCTTCTCTGTCTCTTCTCAATTTTATTTTCTAGCTTCCCCCCTCTGCCCGTTCCTTCAGTGTTGGTGTTTCTCTGAGCTCACTTTTCTCTCTTTTTCTGCACACTTGTCTGGGATGGAGCTCATTGACCGCATAGCCTTGACTATCATCCACACGCTAATGCTTCCTAAACCCATACCTGCCACTCTAGTCTCTTCCATTAACCGCCATAAGTACCATTAGAACCACTGCTCATGGATACAGCCACTTGGATATCCCATCTGTACTTCAAACTCTTACTATATAAAACAGAGCCTCTTATAATCTCTCAAATCTTAATGTTCTTCGGTGTTCCATGCGATTCATCAGGCCAAGAACTTACACATAATTTGAGACTCTTCGGTGTCCTTCACCCCCAATCAAATCAGTCATCAACTTCCATCTAGTGTCATCTTACTGACTCTCAAATATGCCCATTTCTCCCCATCCCTGCTGCCACTTCCCTGTAACAGGCCACTATCTTTTTCCACTTCTCAACTGGTCTTTCTGGCTCTAGTCTTTCTCCCTTCAATACATTTACCACTCGGCAGCAAAAGGGATCTTCAAAAAACTCAACTCCATTTGTAGTTTCTCCCCATGTGAAATTGAATGGACAGCCTTTCTGCCATTTCACTAGGGAAAAAAAAAATCTTAAACTTAAAATAGTTTCAAGGTCTTGTATAATCTAGCTGGGCTTTGCTTACTTCTCTAGGCTCATTGCTTACTCTTTTCCCTGGGAGACCACTTCCCTCCAACAGTTACACACAACACCTTCTGTAGTGTAGGTTCTCATGCCACTGGATTTATTTTACTTCCTCACATAAGCCTTGGCTAACATGCCTCTGGGTCAGAGCTCTCCCGACAAGGATCTTTGCCTTAGCTGACTCTTACTCTCCGATTTTTAGCATAGGTGTGGTTTTACCTAGGAAGACAATCAGATCTCCCATCTGTAAGAACTGCCCTTCCCATGGGTCGCACTGCACACAGAAATCTTCTGGCAACATCATTTATCTCGCTGAGTAGAAATTGTCAGGTTACTTGTCTGTATTCTCCAATAGACCATAAATATTTGTTTAGCTCTGTGTGCCCAATGGTTACTACATTTATTGGTAGGCACTCAATAAATACTTTATGAATGGATGGAAATGCATTTATTAGAAAAATCTTGATAGGAATTTGGGGTTAAATTTGAGGCTAAAAATGGCAAAGGAAAGGGGGGGCGGTTTCTTAGGAGGGAGTGGAGATCTCTATTTCAAAAACTTTAGAGTAGAAGAACTCTAAAAACATGTGTATGTTTTTCTTCTAGCATTTGTCTCAGTAACATGGGAGGAACAGTCTTCCACAAAGACAGTTTACTTTTATTTATTCAACACACATGTAAACTTGATTAACACAACTCAGTACAAGTTGTTAGTCACACAAAAGGATTAGATCTCTCAACAAGGTCCCCAGAACAACAGTGCTCTTACCTGACCGCATGTTCGACTCGTCTGGGGAGACTGAAAAAATGTTAATGTTCAGCTCCTACCCCACACCAATTACATCAGAATCCCTGCAAGTGGGACCCAGGCATTAGTGTTTTGCAAAGCTTCCCAAGTCACTTCAGTCTGCGGCCAAAATCAAGAAGCACGGCCCTAGTGGAATCTTTGTTTCTTTAAGAACAGTATCAGTCATGGGATTTGGACTTGCCTAAAAATATCCAGAGTAATGTTTTCTTTTTTCAAAAGTAGTGTCACAGCACTTTTGCACGCCAGATTTTTACATGTCTCTTTGAGGCTTATTTGTTTTTGGAGTTAGTCAAAAAAATACAAACAATTGTAGCTCCAAAGAAATTGTTAAGTTTAAGTAGTTTCACGAGTTCTTTCTTACTGACATTTTACAATACACACACAGGCTCCTTGAAACCTCTTCCTTTTTCTCCCAAGCAATTTACTTGCACATATACGTCATTATTCATCACGCCTTTATTGTTTCATTCACTTGACTTCCCAGAAAGCTAAAATAAATGTGTTTGACTTCTATTTTATCAAAAAGACCATATTATATTCCTCCTTATCTTGCACTCCCATGGTTACCTTGTTCTCATTTAGGTGTTATCTTTATGTGTGAAGGTTAGGTTAACCTCATTAGGGCCCATAATTAATTTCACTTCGAAATTATTCCAACCTTCTAACTTTACTTAGACAGCCTCTCCCTCTATAAGCCATTCATCAAGATGCCAAGTGAAGTGGGCTGTAGTCATCAGATCTTCCTCAGCCTGATTGTAAACAGCTACACTTTCTGACAGTCACCCGTGGTATCAGCTTTTCCAAAGAACATCAATCTAGCTGAGTTCTATAAGCACAAATGTAGGTCAAAACTGTGATACATTGGCCTCACACTATGACTCGTTAGTGTTTAACAGATATTTGGTTGGTATACCTCCTCAGTGGAGTTTGTCTCTTCTAACTTGGGGGGAGGGCTTGGGATGGCCTTGGACTAGTAGACATGTGGACTTTAGCCATCTCTACACCTAGAAAGATCATTTGGTATGGAAGAGAGTTAAAAAGCCTAAGGCCTTGGCTCCGTTCTGTTGGGTTGATGATATAATAAGACGATCGTATAATATATTATGATATAGTAATGCAGAGCTTGATATATGGTAATAGTAATATGGGTGGATAGATTATTATCCTCCAGACAGATGAGGAAACTGAGACTCAGAGTATCATTAGTAGCCTTCCCATAATCACTCAGCCGATATATGGTGTTAAGTCATTCTGACTCCAAAGCCCGTGCTCTTGGCTAACAAGACTTTCAATATTGAGCAAATTACTACATATCTCTGGGCGTTTTTTCCCCATGTCTGTAAAATACGGGAAAATCTTGAGTGACTTCCAGCTCCAACAGCCTATATTTCATTTTCCATCTCAGTAGAATCAATGAGAAGAGTTAAGCACTTTGGCATAACACCATTGAGAGAAGTGATACGTGACAATTTATGGCCACCAGCAAAAACACAGAGAAGCAGTGATATGTTAGTGTACAGGCATCATCTTAGTGGGCAATACTTACAGTAATACTTGGAGAACTTCTGGTCCGAGCCAAGGGTCAAGGTTTCATTCTCTTCTAATTGATAGGTTCTGATGGATTGTTCTCCATTCACACCCAGGAGGATTGGTTCTTCTTTGAAGACAAAATATGGGTACATTTTTAAGATCTCTAGAATTGACTTTAAAGATTAAGTACTTCCCTAAACCTTCCCTAACGAGGAAAATTTAGTTAAAATGCTAAGCAGGCTTTCCTTCGTCCAAGATCTATCTCTTGGCTTAGTGGTTAAGTACACAGGTTCTGGGATTAGTGAGATCTAAGTGTGAATCCTAACTCTGCCATTTATTAGCTCTTAGACCTTGGGCAGGTCACTGGTCTATATTGAACATCACTGTTTTTACTTATAAAATGGATTTTAGGAAATAAGAATACGTATAGATTCTTATAAGGATTAAATTGGATAATGGCTGTAAAGAACTGAGCACAGTTCTTAGTCATTGAAGCTTTAGGTCAGCAAAAGCCGGTATTTTAGCATCATCATTATCATCATCATCAGGTTAATTCCCCTTGCAAAATAACCCTTGCTTTTGGTGTGTTTAACATGTAAACTCTTTCTTTAACAAGGAATGCACTCAGCTACATTTTTATCGGTGGCTGTTGTCTCCCACCTATGGTTGGTGCCCTATTCTCCCGAAAAACAACATGGAGACCAGGAAGACTGAAGCTGGTCTTCCAATTAGGAGGTACAGGTCTTCAGTTACCGGGGCCAGTGGGAGAGTGCATTTCCTCTGCCTATAAGACACACACACACACACACACACACACACACACACACACACACCAAAACAGAAAGTTCATTAAATTTAAAAAGTATGTATGCAGTTTCCTCCCCCAATCAGAACTCTCTCTAAATGCTTCATCTCATCCTGCTGTCAACTCAGTGAGTTATCCAAATACTACAGTGGCTTCCAGTAGACCATGAAAAGGAAAAAGGGGGACGTGGGGAGAAAGAAATGGAAATGAAATAGTAAGATAGAGCTAGACATACTTCAAAAATTGGGGCTAGCAAATAAGGTCAGGCTGGTCTGGGAGGACAAAAGAAGGGCATGTCCTGGAGATGTTACCTAGATTTTGAGACCCTTTTGATCTTTTTGAACTGTGACTTGAATCTCTGAGGTTCAACTGATTTTATTGTACCATGGGAAGCCAAAGAAAGACTTGGCTAATGAAATGGAGACGTGTAGTGAAGGTAAATGTGTGAAATTCCTTAAATATCCTGGATTTGCAATTTAAAAAAATCAGGAAAATCATCTATGTAATTTTTAAACTCTGTGTCATGACATTGTGCATAGGCGCATATGAATACATGTTAAACCTATGTAGATCTAGGACTGGACACATGTGTTTTCTGTGATTTGCCAGTTAAGGGACAGGACACGCTATAATCTCTGGGTACACTCCTGCATCTGGGAGAAATGGAAATTTGTTTTCTTTCCATTAAGACATTGTCTGGCTTTATAATTAGTGTTTATAGTAAATACATTCAAAGTTTATCCTTGGAATCCTCAATTCTCTTGCCATTGTAGGATAATGTGAGCTTTAGGCTAATCTATTGCAGCCTCTTTTGGCATCAGAGTGACTAAGCCTCTCCTCCAAGCCTTGGCCACTCAAATGCACACTCACATGCAGGCCAGCTCACTGCTGCGGGCTGCACAGGGCTCCAGCCATTGGCGTGCAGGCCTTCACGTCAAATACAGCATTTGCTGAACTCATAAATTTCCCTGTGACCTTCAATCTCAAGCTAGGGAGCATCTGATTGCAAAACTGTCCTTCCTCTTTTGATTTGATATTACACTGACTGCTGATTTCTCTATTAATCAGGAAGAATAATATTTAAAATCTTATATGAGTAAGCACTGGATTATTTTATATATGATATATATATATATAACATACACATATACATATATGTATATGTATATATAACATACTCATCATCATATAACTCATAAGAGTAAGCACTGGATTATTTTATATATGTTATATATATATCACATATACATATATGTATATGTAACATATACATATACATACACACACATATACACACACATACACTGTACACACACACTCACGCGCATACACACGCATACACATATATACACCAATAGGAGTTTCTTCGACCCATACTTTCTCTCCCTGATGCCTTTTCTTTGCTTCTTTTTACCCCTACCTCATCCTCTGTCTCAGTCTCCTATTAATCCCTTCTTTAGCCTAGTGGGTGAACAGGTTGATTGTGACCTTCTTTTGGTGTCTAGTGATGGGGTCAGGTTAAGCCAAACTGATTTACAAACTGTCTCCTGAAGGATTCTGGGAGGGACAAAAATCTGTACAACTGAGTAGGGTGGAAAGCCTGTGTAGAATGTTAACACAGAACACTCATCACATACACAGGGAGAGAGAAAAAGAGGGATGGACTGAGGAGTGTGGCTGAGGAGATCTTTTGGTCATCGGAGCTAGTAATTTCTGCTGTTCACTGAGCATTGCATGTGCCATTCATTGTACTACATAGTTTATATACACTAACTTATATGAACTTCTTTTTTTAAACATTTATTCATTTTTGAGCGACAGAGAGAGAGCACAAGCAGAGGAGGGGCACAGAGAAAGAGGGAAACACAGGATCCGAAGCTGGCTCCAGGCTCCGAGCCATCAGCACAGACCCCAATGCGGGGCTTGAGCTCAGGAACCGTGAGATCATGACCTGGGCCGAAGTGGGATGCTAAACCAACTTATATAAACTTCTAATAATCTTGTAAAGAAGCTGGTATTAAACCCTGTTTTCAGATTGGAAAACTGAGACAAGAAAGCTAAATAATGTTTTAAAAGCCAGAGATTTATTTGGAACCACACCTGGAGTTCAAGCATTAGTCTCCTGATTCCAAGTCACCTGCTCTTCACCACTTGGCCACACCGTATTCCTGATGGGAATCACCCAGTGCAGCCACTAAAAGCCTACTGAAGTCCCCTGGGACCTCTGACTCTTCCTCTTTAGTCAGGGAAGGTTTCAAGGAGAATGTTAACCAGGCTTTTCATTCTAGCCCACATCAGAAGGGTGAGCTGTCTGGAGCACTGTAAATGTGGGATCCCCCGGTGTGAATTCCAAAGTCCTTAGGCATATCACAACCTTCCAGAAGTTCTCAGAACTTAGTGGGCTCAGATTTTATCATTGCTATGACTTCTGGACAAGGAGCTGTGTAAAGAGCTTTGCTGTCCAAAAGAGCAACAATGATATGCAGTGATTGAAGAGTTAGTTCCAAGGTGAGTGTGGGGATGTGTGTTTCTACTGTGAGCACTTCCCTTTTTTCTAAGTTTATTTATTTATCTGAGAGAGAGAGAGAGAGAGAGAGAGAGAGAGAGAGAGAGAGGGAGAGAGAGAGAGAGAGAGAGAACGCACACGTGCAAGCTGGGGACAGGCAGAGAAAGGGAGAGAGAGGGGGAGAGAGAATCCCAAGCAGGCTCCATGCTGTCAGTGCAGAGCCCGACGCGGGGCTTCATCTCACAACCGTGAGATATCGACCTGAGCAGAGATCAAGAGTTGGACATTTAACTTGACTGAGCCACCCAGGTGCCCCTACTGTGAGCACTTTCTATCTGGCCTGTCTGTGACCTGGGCTGACCAGGAACAGAGATCTAGCAATACCTGAAGGAATTCATACACTGAACACTTTGTGAAGATAGACAAAAGAGTTCTTGCAGTGAGAGAACCTGCCCTCTGATATTGAATTCAGACAGTTTGGGGCCCTTTTTGGCCAGAGTTTTGTCCTACCTTCCCTCCCTCAGGTGCTTCTTTTGCCTTGCCTCTTCCTGAACACAAGATAGAGCAAGATAAAGCTGAACATACTTCAAAAATTAGGGTGGGCACACGTGCATATGTGCACACTTTTCCCATTTATACTTTTGGCCAAGGCTTCAAACACACTCCACCTTTCACACCTCTGGGTTCTTTCACGCAGCATTCTTCTGGCAGGTATGCCCTTGTCTCCTTCCCTGTCTAATGAACCTATCTCAAAGTGTTTCTTTCCTGATATCCTTCATGTCCCCAAGCAGTGCTGGTGGCTCCCTCTCTGGCCCCCCATAGGTCAGTACTCTGGTTCTACAACTACTCCAGTATCTGTACCTACAACTGCAGGGCTTTCTGTAATGCACGGGCACATACTAGATGCTCAGTGAATACTTGTTGAGTGGATGTATGAATAGACAAATAAGTGAATGATGGAAGATGGTGAAGGCAAGAGATCCCTGTTTAATAGTTTTTGTCTTGGACCCAGTTCACTCCAGCATTTCAGTGTAATTACCATGTCTGCAAATACACACTGAAGGGAATGAATATTAGAATTCTGCAGAATAATGTTAATTGCCATTGTACATGTTTGGGTTTAAATCACATGCATTAGAGAGGAACTTCAGAATGTGTTAAAATCTGGGGGTAACCTGAGAAGATTCAGTAGGAAGGTAACCCTGTTAACTATATGGAGAATGACGTGAGGGGCCAAGGGACTCGTGCAAAAGAGATTAAGTGGAAGCTATAGAACTTAAAAGGAGAGAGGCTGAGGGTTGGACAACCGAGGGTTGGACAACCAAGCCCGGCATAGTAAGAGGTAGAGAAGGGCCTCGACCTTGAGTTAGGTGTTCAGACCGGGGACAGGGCATTGTTGCATCTGCAGATTTGGAGACCTAAGATTTAGTAGCAGAAAGTCCAAAGATAGAAGTGAGGGGCTGGGGGGCACCTGGGTGGCTAAGTCGGTGAAGCATCCGACTCTTGATTTCAGCTCAGGTCATGATCTCCTCCTTGTGTTGGCTCTGTGCCAAAGCGTGGAGTTGGCTTGGAATTCTCTCTCTTTCTGCCCTTCCCCGGGTCACACACACATTGTCTCTCTCTCTCTCTCAAAATAAACATTTTTTAAAAAAAGAAGTGAGGGGTGGGGCTTCCAAGTAGAACTGTACCTACTTTTAGGACTTAGCTCATTCAGAGAGGCTCTATTTTACATGGAAAAAGAGCTCTGTAAGGGGCATTTTTTTGAGTCAGGGAAGAAGGAAAAACCAAAACCAATGTGTCTGGTGGGATGGTCCTGCTGATGCTATTTCTAGTCCGGTACAGTAGACTGGGGCTAAACATCAGCAGGCCTGCTGTAGAGAGGCTGGAATCACCCACGGGCCACGGACTGCCCGTGACTGCTCTTCATCTAGGACATTGGCTTGAGAAACCAGGTCTGCAGTTGGTTAAGAGCTGGTATGGAGTTCGGAAGTGCTGATGGTTCTCTCCGGGGTGGGTCTAGAACTCTGTCTTTTAACATAGTCTGGAGCAGAACTTCTCAAACCTGAAGGACCATAGGAATCACTTGGGGATCTGGTTGAAATGCAGACTCTGATTGAGTCGGCCTTGGGTGGAACCTGGGATTCAGCATTGTTACCAGACTCCCAGGTGATTCTAGTGCTACTGTGCTGGGAACCACGTTTTAAGTGGCAGGGGGCTAAACTCTATTCTGAGCAAAGAGGCTTCGAATTTCAGTTGGAAAAAAGCTGCCTGTGTGTCACACAAAACACTTAACCAGTTAACGCTTCAGTTTCCTTATTTATGTAATAAAAATAATGCAGTTACTCCTTGCTTTTTGGGGATGTTTTATGTGGTAGGACTTTGTGACACGCAGTGCACTTGTACTAGGTAAAGGGAGGTACTTTATCTGCTCCTCCATATCTAGGAATACTGGTGCTTCTCTGTTATGACTTAGGCATTGCCATCAGATGGATCCCTTTTCTTCCATCAACCACTTAGATAATCCCAGGCAAGGTATCTTAGTTTTCTAAAACCTTACTTACCTCGTCTATAAAATAAACATTTATATGTTCATTGAACCCGTGTTTATTGGTGCCTGTTATGTACCAGACATTTTGCTGGCCACTGAAGATATGATAGTAAATAAGGTCTTACTCTTACCAAGCTTACATTCCAGTGGGGGTGACAGGAAACAAATTCATAAAACCAAAAAAAAAAAAAAAATTACAGAGCATGCCATCTTTGAAAGATAGGTGCTTTGATTAAAAACGGAAAATAAGGGGCGCCTGGGTGGCGCAGTTGGTTGAGCATCCGACTTCAGCCAGGTCACGATCTCGCGGTCCGTGGGTTCGAGCCCTGCGTCAGGCTCTGGGCTGATGGCTCAGAGCCTGGAGCCTGTTTCCGATTCTGTGTCTCCCTCTCTCTCTGCCCCTCCCCCATTCATGCTCTGTCTCTCTCTGTCCCAAAAATAAATAAACGTTGAAAAAAATTTAAAATTAAAAAAAAAAAACGGAAAATAATAAAGGTGTAAAATAAGGTTGCTCTGGGGTGGCAAAAATTATTTTTAGATACGAAAAAGAGCCACTCAGAAAAGCAAAAGGAAAAACACAAGCAGGGAGAATTTCCTTTGGTAGGAAAGAACTTGGTTGTGCTTGGGATTCTAAGTCCAATGTGGACAAAGTACATTAAAGAAGGTGAATGGGGTAGGATGAGGTCAGAGAGAGTGGGGCCAGATCATGCAGGGCCTTGTGAGTAAGAATTGAGAAAGTTTGGATTTTTTTTTCCATGCAAGAGGAGGCAACTGAAATGTTCTAAGCAAGACAATGACATGATGTAATGTATTTATTTATTTTATAAAATATCTCGCCGACCGGTGTCTGCCAACTGGATAGAAAGGAATCCAGAGGAGAGAAGTGGGGTGTCCAGTAAGGAAGTGAGGGGTGGAAACTTGGGCTAGCGCTCATAACAGTGGAGATGCAAGAGGTAGGGGGAGAGATTCCACTGATATTTGGGAGGAGAATCTGAGAGGACTTGCTGATGGATTGAATAAGATCAGATGGGGGCTTGGAGAAAAGGTAATATTGAGAGACAGAGTAGAATCAAGGATGTGTTTTAAGTTTCAAATTTGAGCAACAGGATAGATGATGATAGGGGGTGTCATTGAGGAAAAGAATGCGGGAAGATAAAGGAATGAAGAGCTCACATAACAATCGTCCTTATCACACCGGGTGGGTTTGAGGATCGAATGATATAGATATATATTCTTCTGCACAATCCCTAACACTTCAGTGCGCAATATTTTATTGGTTTTCTGTTATTGTTATTATTCATGAGGGACTACCCACTGGAGACACCAGATGCCCTTGATGGGTAAAGACATGATAATTCTCTCGGACTCAACAAGCATCCTTTCAAAAGTAAATATTGCTTTTGAAAACCCTGCAGTGGTGATAGAAGGATGGGGTAGGGTAGACTCATGTGTGCCTCCAGCAACATCAGTCAAACTTTCAGCCAAGTTTTGATTACAAGATCTTTATTTCTGGCAGTGGAGTAAGCAGCAGAAAGAGCACAGCTGGATTTTCAGCACTAGGTGGATACCACAAGTTCTGGAAATTGGAAAAAGCATCTTCTAACTTGGAAATTGTGGTGATTTGTCTGGAGTACTTAGAAGGAAAATAAATACAAACCTGCCCCCTACCCCCAACTCCTCGTGATACCATTTCCAGAGTAAGTTGTCTGGCTGTAGCTGTTTCTGTTTGGTCTTTGCTAAGCATCCAGCCTTTTTCACCAGGGTTGTTAGGTAGGTGATTTTGCTCTCTGATTTCTACAGGCAAGGTTAATTTTTGCTATTGGAAATTAACGTCGATTTTAGTAGTTTGCCAACCTAGCTACATAGGAAGACTGCTGGCCCATTAAAAAAAAATACAGAGTGCTAGGCCAGTCCCAGGGTACTTGATTTAGTAAGCCTGTCAATCTAGGTCTTTAAAATGTCTCCATGATTGGCCTACAAATGTCATAAACCACTGGTCTTAGGATCGGCGTTATATTATGATTTGAAAACTCCAGATTCTGTTCTCTTTTGCCAGTGAATTGCTTGCAATGTGGCATTGGGCAAGTCTCTTCATGGTTCCTAATGTGATAGTTTAGCCTCTTTTACTCCACTGGAATGAAAAAAAATATAGCAGCTAGTCAGTGAGTAGAATGTTTCATCTGAAGGACATTTGGACTGGACTATCAAAGAAGTCTTGGAAACCCTGTCCTGGTGAGGGTCTGCCTGTGTGCATTGATCTAGTATCTAATGCTATCATTCTTTGAAACACAAACCTGTTCACTACATGATTTCAAAGTACCTCTTGACTCTTGATTCATAACACTTTATGTGAGCGAGTTGAACCACTGTGAATAACCAATTTTTTTTCATTAATGATTTTAAAAGGCTCAGAGGTCATTTCTCAACACTAAACTTAGCAGAGGGATCTGTGGCACCCCTGGAGATCAAAGTCTTGTCATTGCTATAGGCTGTAGTCCCCTTCAAGGGCCCTATGTGGAAACAGATTTCTTGGAACTGGAAGGAGTCGGGACACTGAATCTTTGCCACAATCACCATCCCTTCTGGCCAGAACCAGCCCATGGCACTCAAGTGCCAGGCTCCTTACTATGGGATCCAAGGTTAGTGCCACAAACAGGGATTGACAGCATTGACATGGAGCTAGTGAGACAGTGCTTGCTATTGGGCCTTGAGGAATTGACCAATCAAATGTGTTGTGAGAAGTCTGAGTGTAGAACCTGAAGTATGTCATCTGATAGAATGCCAGGCAGAAGCTGTGAGAGGTGTGTGGAAAAATGACCATAATAGGGCATCCCCATACAAGGGAGAAGAAACAAGGAAGGAGAATCCATGAGGTTAAGGGGGCATAGGGACCCCTGTATAAATGAAATGCTATTTCCTAGGAAATCAGGTATCTCTCCCAACCTCCTTTCACTCCTGCCTATAGTACCTCTGATGGAGTCCAGGGATACCAGTGAGAACTACCTTCCAGCATTCTCCCTCTCTAAATTTTAGTGATATTACTGGTAGTTTGGAGTGCAGGGCCTGTCACATTGTTCAGGTACCACCGACAGTGCCCAAGGCACTCTTCCCCATGCAAGTTTGATCTATCTACCTTTATCCCTGAGGTTATTAAACTGGCAAGGAAGTATATGAAATTGGCATTCTTGAATGGCTCTCCACTCTGGGCAGGAAAAGGGAGGACTATTTCCATGTTGAAGAGTTCCAACCAATTCAGAGAAAAATACCACATGAAGTCAAAATATTATCATCTTGGCCAAGCAAGGGTTTTCCTTTATAGCCATGCTGACATGCAAGGTTTTACAGCCTTGCCTCTCCCCTGGTGTCGGTGGTATTGCCTGCTCTCTCCAGCTGGAGGATGTCAGTTCAGCAGAGGTAGAGGAAGGATCTCATCTGCAGGAGGTGGTAGAAAGAAGAGAGTCCCTGGGAGGATATAAACTCTGTAGTGTGAAAGAAGAGTAGACTCTCCAGTCTATAAGAGGGACAAAAAGGAGTTTAGTTATAATCAAAACAACTACAAACCTTTCATTGAAATTACATTTGGGAAAACATTTTTTTTTTTCAACGTTTATTTATTTTTGGGACAGAGAGAGACAGAGCATGAATGGGGGAGGGGCAGAGAGAGAGGGAGACACAGAATCGGAAACAGGCTCCAGGCTCTGAGCCATCAGCCCAGAGCCCGACGCGGGGCTCGAACTCACGGACCCGAGATCGTGACCTGGCCGAAGTCGGACGCTTAACCGACTGTGCCACCCAGGCGCCCCAAGGGAAAACATTTTTAAGTGGCATCGTTTTTTAAGGGAAAGAAGCCATATATGAACTAGTACATGGTATATGATTTCACTTATATAAAGTTGCAGAACAGGCAAAACTAATCTGTGCTGATGAAAAAGTCAGAATAGTGTGGGTTGCAGGGGTGTGGGAAGGTTTAACTGTAAGGAACACCAGGGGATTTCTGAGGAGCTGGAAATACTCTTTCTCTTGATCTGAGTGATTATTCAGGTATATTCACATGTAGAAATTCCTTGAGCTGTATACTAAGATTTGTGTAATATTCAATCTGTAATTTATTACTCCATACAGAAATTTAAAATGAATCTTCTTTTTTTGCCATACTCATAGATGTGGTATCAGGATAAAGGGCATCTGGGATATTCACTAAGCTAGAGATTCTGTTAATATTCAAAGTGGGTTATAGAGCATAAAAGAAGCATTTAAACCTGACACAGTGGAAGGACCAGCCACAGGCTTTGGCAGAAGCTTACCTAGGTCCAGGTCCTAATATACCTTTTACTGTAGATCTTTGAGCTCACTTTAAATCTCTCTCAGGCCCAGTTTCCTTCTCTGAAATGTGGATAATAGTCTATTTACCTTAACTGCCATTTGGAAGATTCAATGAAATTTTATATATATATATATATATATATATATATATATATATATATATACACACACATATATATACATATATATGTGTATATATATATATGTATGTATATGTGTATGTGTGTCTTGCCAAATACCTGAAATATAACTCATAAATAGTATTTATTATTAGCAGATAGTAGATATATGTTCACATAAACCATGATGCTTCAGAATTCCAGTCATAAAATCAGATTTTTACTCTAATATTCCTGGGAATAAAAGTATGAATCTTAGTAACTATTTAACATCATAATAAACGGTGAAAAGCCAAAAGCTTTTCTCTAAGATTAGGAACAAGGCAAGGATTCCCACTCTTGCCACTTTTATCAACGTAGTTTTGGAACTCCTAGCCATAGCAATTAGGCAAGAAAAGAAATAAAAGACATCCAAATGAGAAATAAACTAAAACTGTAACTATCTGTAGATGATATGATACTATAAAGAGAAAACCCTAAAGACTCCATACACACACACACAAAATTTCAGAACTAATAAATGAACTCAGGGAAGTTGCATTTCTAAGTGAAGAGCTAATAAATGAATTCAGTAAAATTGTTTCTAGGCACTAATAACAAATTACCACAGAAATTAAGAAAACAACCCCATCTACCAATGCATTGAAAAAAAATACCTAGGAATAAATATAACCAAGGAGGTAAAAAGACATGTGTGCTAAGAACTCAAAGACATTGATGAAAGAAATTGAAGAACACAAAAGTAAATGGAAAGATATTCCATACTTTTGGATTAGAAGAATTAATATTGTTAAAATATCCATAGTATTCAAAGCAATCTACAAATTCACTGCAATCTCTATTAAAATGCCAATAGTGTTTTTCACAGAACTAGAACAAGTAGTCCTAAAATTTGTATGGGGCCACAGAAGACCCTGAATAGCCAAAGCAATCTTGAGAAAGAACAAAGCTGGAGGTATCACGCTCCCTGATTTCAAACTATACTGCAAAACTGTGGTAATCAAAACAATATAGTGTTGTTATAAAAACAGACAAATCAATCAATGGAACAGAATAGAGAGCCCAACGATAAACCCACACAAATATGGTCAATTAATTTACAACAAAGGAGCCAAGAATATTCTGTGGGAAAAGGGAAGTCTCTTTAAATGAATGCTGTTGGGAAAAACTGGTCAGCCACATGCAAAACAATGAAACTAGACCACTGTCTCACACTCTACACAAAAATTGCCCCCAAATGGATCAAGAACTTAAATGTGAGACTTGAAACCATAAAACTCCTAGAAGAAAACATAGGAGATAAGCTCCTCAGCATTGGTCTTGGCATTGAATTTTTGGATTTGAGTCCAAAATCAAAGGCAACAACAACAAAAATAAACAAGTGGGACTACATCAAACTAAAAACCTTCTTCATAGCAAAGGAAACCAACAATCTAAAGAAAAGGCAACCTACTGAATGGGAGAAAATGTTTGCAAATCATATAATCAATAAGGGTTTAATACCCCAAATTTGTAAAGAACTCAAACAACTCAATAGCAAAAAACCCCACGACCAACCCCATTAAAAATTGACATGTTTCCAAAGAAGACATACAGATGGCCAACAGGTACGTGAAAAGATGTTCAAAATCATTAATCAGGGAAATACAGGTCAAAACCACAGGAAGATATCCTTTCAAATTTGTTAGAATGGCTATTATCAAAAAGACAAGAAATAGCAAGTGTTGAAGAGGATGTGGAGAAAAGGGAACCCTCGTACATTGTTGGTGTGAATGTAAATTAGCGTAGCCACTATGGAAAATAGTATGGAGGAACCTCAGAAAATCAAGAATAAAACTACAAAGTGATCCAGCTATTTCATGTCTGGGTACTTATCAAAAAAAAAAAAAACGCACAAATTTGAAACGATACATGCCTCCCTATGTTCATTGCAGCATTATTTACAATAGCCAAGATATAGAAACAACCAAGTGTCAATCAATGGATGAATAGATAAAGAAAATGTAGTGTATATACACAATGGGATACTACTCAGTCATTAAAAAGAAGGAAATCTTGGGTGACTCAGTCAGTTAAGTGTCCAACTCCTGATTTTGGCTCAGGTCATGATCTCATTGTTCATGGGATCAAGTCCTGAGTTGGGCTCTGCACTGACAGAGTGGAGCCTGTTTGGGATTCTCTCTCTCCCTCTCTCTCTGCCTCTTCTCCATGCATGTTCCCCCCACCCTCAAAAATAAGTAAATAAACTTTTTTTTTTAAAAAAAAGAAGGAAATCTTGCCATTTGTGACAACATGGATAGATCTTGAGGGTATTATGCTAACTGAAATAAGTTAGAGAAAGACAAATACCATATATTTCTCTTATTTGTGGAATCAAAAAACCCAAAAACAAATGAACAAACGAAACAAAACTCATGGATACAGAGAACAGATGGATGGTTATCAGAGGGGAAGGGAGTTGGGAGTAAATGAAATGTATGATGTCAATTGCATGGTAATAGATTGTAACTAGACTTACTGTGGTGATCATTTTGTAATGTATACAAATATACAAATATCAAATTATCATGTTGTATATCTGAAACTAACAAATTATATAACAATTCTACCTCAAAAACAAACAGGGGCACCTGGGTGACTCAGTTGGTTAAGCATCCAATTCCTGATACCCGCTCAGGTCATGATCTCACAGTTCATTGGTTCAAGCCATGCATTGGGCCCTGTGCTGAAAGCACAGAGCCTGCTTGGGATTCTCTCTCTCCCTCGCTCTCTGCCCTTCCCCCACTTGCTGTCTTTCTCTGTTTCTTTTTTTTTTAATTTTTTTTTCAACGTTTATTTATTTTTGGGACAGAGAGAGACAGAGCATGAACGGGGGAGGGGCAGAGAGAGAGGGAGACACAGAATCGGAAACAGGCTCCAGGCTCTGAGCCATCAGCCCAGAGCCTGACGCGGGGCTCGAACTCACCGACTGCGCCACCCAGGCGCCCCACTGAGTCTGTTTCTTTATGAAATAGGAATAATAATACTATTTGATGACGAGTATTCTGATCATTCGGTGTTACCGTGTGTAACGTGCTCTGCAATATGCCTAATACACTGTGAATTGGGGTTAAATTACTCAACTTGGAAAATACTTAACTAATGCCTAATGTAGCTAGATACTATTTAGGAATTATTCTTAGGAATTAAAAACAAGGACAAGATACAATCCTTGCCCTCAGGAAGTTTCCAATTTACTGGAAAAGAGAGACATGTGCACATTTATAAAACAATGTGATAAATATTTTACTAGTGTAATATTAGAATACCTGGGAAGCCCACAGGAGGCATTGTATAATAGTACGACAGTAATTAAAAGTTGTTGGTGTATTTGAATTTAACAAGAGGGTCACGACACTGTAAAATAATCATTTAGGGTTACCATATGGTTGAGTCAATGGCCAATGGATAATTTCTATCTTAGAATCACAAGCATGTAGCCAGAATCGTTCTTTTTTTTTTAATTTTTTTTAAATGTTTATTCATTTTTGAAAGACAGACACAGAGCACAAGCAGGGGTGGGGCAGAGAGAGAGAGAGGGAGACACAGAATCTGAAGCAGGCTCCAGGCTCTGAGCCGTCAGCACAGAGCCCGACTCAGGGCTTGAACTCATGAACCACGAGATCATGACCTGAGCTGAAGTCAGACGCTCAACTGACTGAGCCATCCAGAATCATTCTGAATCAGAAGTGGATGCATTAAAACAGCAACATGGAAAACACCCTCAAATTGGCAGTGAGTCAGAAGGGGAATGGAATGGAATTCACCGTATCAAGACCCAGTTCTGTTGACTGCTATCTACCCCAAAGCAGTCTCTCTGGTTGGAGGCCATGTTCCTGCGCGAGAAGGAAGAGCAGTTGTTTCAGGCCCAGTGCTGAGTCGTGCCCCCTCTGAGAATCTGACAAAAGCTGTGAATTCTTTCCAAGGAAGTCATGGACTCGCAAACAAACAAAATGGCCATGGTAATCTCTAGTGAGATTCTTGCCCTTCAGAAGTTCAGGATAAGAGTTTTAAAAGAAACTCTGTTTTAAAAGAAAATCTGTATGCTGCATCTTCTCCCCTCTCCAGAGAACTAAGAAACAGTGGTAGCATTATCAGTTGTGTTACCGTATTAACACTGATGATCCCAAGTCACTTCTGGGTAGTCCACTGAGTTTGGCACAACTTTTTCTTCCCGTCATCCTACCTGGCATCTCCCAGTGCACTTAGGAGTGAGACTTCTCAAGATGAAAGTCTTACATAAAACCCAACTGTAAACAGGTTAGACCCTGACCTGGTATTTATCAAGCTCTCTTGAGAGTAATATATCATATATTGCAAGCATACCTAGTTGTATGGTGTTTCGCTTTATTGTGCTCTGAAGACATTGCAGTTTTTTACAAATAGAAGCCTTGTGGCAACACTGAGCAGGTCTATAGGCATCATTTTTCCGACAGCATTTACTCACCTCTTGTCTCTGTGTCATATCTTGGTAATTGTCACACTATCTTAGACTTTTTTCATTAGTATTGTATTTGTTATGGTGATCTGTAATCAGCAATCTTTGATGTTATTATTATAATCATTTTGGGGCACCATGAACCATACCTATATAAGGCAGCAAACTTAACCAATAAATATCATGGGTGTTCTGACTACTTCACTGTCTGGCCATTCCCCTGTCCCTCTCCCTCTCCTTGAGCCTCTGAATACAGAGACACAATAAAACTGGAATTAGACCAGTTAATAACCCTACGACGTTCTCTAAGTGTTTGGGTAAAAGGAAGAATCACATGTATCTCACTTTATTTTTATTTTTTTATTTAAAAAAAATTTTAATGTTTGTTTTTGTAAGAGAGAGAGAGAGAGAGAGCACAAGTGGGAGAGGGGCAGAGAGAGAGACACACACAGAATCCAAAGCAGGCTCCAGGCTCTGAGCTGTCAACAGAGAGCCCAATGCAGGGCTTGAACTCAGGAACTGTGAGATCACGGCCCTGAGCCAAAGTGAGATGCTTAGCTGACTGAGCCCCCCAGGCACCCCACACATAGCTCACTTTAAATCAAAACTTGGATATTATTAAGTTCCATTGTTTTTTCATACATAATGCTGGTGCACACTTCATAGACCACAATAGAGTGTAAACATAGGTTTAAATGCACTGGAGACCAAAAAATTCATTTGACTCACTTTATTGCAATATCTGCTTTATTATGATAGTCTGGAGCCAAACCTGCAGTGTCTCCAAGGTATGTCTATACTATACAGGAGCTACTGCTATCACTGATACTAAGTGTATACTACTATTTTTCCTTCCATGACTTGGAAATTAGACTGGAGAGGTAGGACCCATAGCTAACAAGAACGAACTGCTCCCGTCTATTTGCTACTCCTTAGACTTATGGAGAATTCAGTCTTCTCCCATGACCTCCTTGTGGAAGTCTAACGGGCTATTTTGTTTCATGTCTCATCAGCAATTTCCTGAAGATACAGTGCCTGGAGGGTGGCATCTGGGAGCAAGGCAGCTGCGTTCCAGTGGTGTGTGAGCCCCCTTCCCCTGTCTTTGAAGGCATGTATGAATGTACCAATGGCTTTGAACTCAACAGCCGGTGTGTGCTCAGCTGTAACCAGGAAAGCGGAAGGGTAAGATGACTTGAACTTGGTTTTGGAGCAGGCCATGCTCTAATCCTGATGACCCGTCCAAGAATGTTCACCAGAGATGATCTAAATGAATCCCAACAGGCAGGTCCTTCCTAAGTTGGGGTTCTACCCAGTGGTGTTGCTATTATTTGATGGAGAATTCAGAAGAGACCATGTTTTTGGAATAGTTTCTCCTGAGTTTAGAACTTCCTCTTGGATAAAAGGAAAAACCGGATGGGTTGGGTCCCTGGGTAAATTCCAGAAATGCTGGGATTTTGATTTGGCAGTCAGTGTGATTTCCTCCCATGTATGGCCACTGACCTAACCTGGCTATGAAAGCTGGTATCATGTTTTTCAACAGAACGGAGTCCTGAACAGAAACACAAATTCCTCGGCAAAGGCAAGGCAAAAAGCACCGTTTGACTACCATTCTCCCTAGGATTTTGGCGCAAGAGGTCTCAAATGAAAACCACAGTCTTATCGTGGTTACATGATTAAAATCAATGTCAGGTTTGAATCTTTTCAAGTACCACACACATACATGAGGCAGGAAGTTAGGCAGACTTCCTAGGCAGAGATCAATGACCTTGACTGCTCTCCTGGCCCATGTCTATCTCAGTGTCCAGCACTCCAAGGTAAGCACTGCTGGACAGATGTGGAAAGAATATGCCATGAAATGAGACCCCAGAGAAATCAAACACATCCGTTTGCACGGATTGTTTAAGGCCTCAAGGAGTTGGCCCTGGATGAAGGGAGAGTTATCTACAATTCTAAAACCTTGCTTCCTTGGGTTTTGCGATTTGCTGCTATTTTCTCTGTGATCTGCATATAGTATGCTTTGTGATCATTGGGGCTGTAGAGCCAAGAGTTACACAAACCAGCACACCTATGGAGAGAGGGAATAAAATTTTGGTGAGATCAAAAGCAACCGTGATGTGCCCATTCAAGCAGAAAGGCAAAAACACCTTCATAAAGATTATGAATTGGCTTCACTGGATCACACTCCTCTTGAAAAAAATCTGACATTTGCTACAAGCAGCATTGGTGTGATAGTATGGATGAATCGATGCAAAACAACGCCATCTGTGGAAAAAAGTCCAAAAATAGCTACGAATATGTGGGCTACAGTTGACAACTGTCTGAATCCTTCTATCCGAAGGAAAACACATTGTTAATAAATTTCATTAATGACAAGATTGTTCATGATTTCTTCACGTCAACACGCCAAAAAAAAAAATTGTCTTAACTTTTCTCATTTTTTATTTTTATTTTGTGGTCAGTTACAACATGGTTTATTATTTCAATTGTGTCTTTTAGTCCAGGTCCTAAAAATTGGGGAACACTACCATTTAATCGGACTTCTTTTTCCCCTTTGTTCTAAATGAAATTAACAAAATAAGAATGGAAATGTTTACTTCTGATATTCTAGGTTCCTATCCTCTGCACTAAGGAGGGACTGTGGACTGAGGAGTTCAAGTTGTGTGAGAACCTACAAGGGGAGTGCCCACCACCCCCGTCGGAGCTGAATTTTGTGGAGTACAAGTGTGAACAGGGATACGGGATTGGTAAGTTTGGGACGAGATGCTGAGTTCTGCTCCCAAGGCATCCTTTTATGAGGCCTCGCTGGATTTGGAGTCAGATCCACTGTCCTCCCTGAGGAGTGGTTGGAGGTGCAAGTTGACTCTTCACTGCTTCAGTAAAAATGAAATTTATGGCAAATGCATCCGTTTTACTCTTGCACATGTGTGTGCCGTTGGTATTGGTGCTGCTGCTGAGCTGTTTGCAGAGTGTCTGCTCATGTCACCCACTTAGCTGCAGGCGGAGAGTGGATTGATTTGTGGCAGGAGTTGAGTTGTAGTCCAAGAGGACAGGCGGGAATGTGTGGCCACATACCACACATGTCCTGAGTCCCTTCTCTGTCATTTCTGCCCTTGTATCTGGAGCGGGGCGTTCCCTCCTGAAAGGGCAGCTTGGAGATTGCAGGCTTGCATTGCCCTTCGGCCATTCTTTCTCTACAGGGGACCAGGCTCCGGAGCCTCTGGGCAACTTCTGAATCAAGTAATTGCAACTCTGTGGTCGGAGCTGATCTATAGAGAAGTTGACTCAACTTTGCCCTGGCTGGCCATAAGCATCATAGAAAAGAGATGCTGTTTGTGGCAAACCTTGTAAGGTTAACCCTGAGTTCTGAACTGCATAAGTAAGGAGTAATTTTATGTCATTCTGTGTCACGCCAATGGGTATAATTTGAGTGAATGAGAAAGCTCATTAGTTTCTGAGACGGTTCTTTATCATCTTCAAGCTGCTCTTTGCACCAAGATATCTCCTGGCCAGGCACAGAATAGTAGGGTGCTCAGACTGGGCCTCTTGAATGGTATTTCATGAGCAAATTCTCATCTCCCCACTCTCTACTTTCTGCATTAAAATGTCAGGTGCTCACATATATAGAGCTCTTAAGAGTCATTTGGCATTTTGAGTTATTTCATAGGTTTGTAAAAAACATAGAAATAGAGATAGCAAGAGCTGCAAAGAAACTTGGAGATGAGCATATCTATAGATGAGGAAACGGAACCCTGGGAGCAAGCTGTCTTTGAATAGAATTTTCTAAGACACTTGGACCCACATACAAGGGAGTAGAGCAAGATTTTCCTTCAGAAGGCTAACACATGACCAAAATCTCTGCTTCTAATTTCCTGTTGCTTTCTCTTTTAAACACATAGGTTTCTTGGCTGCCAGCATAATGTTCAGTGGGGCAACAGACATAAATCTGCCTTCATCATTTCTGGGCCATTTTCCCCCCAGCTAGTACACTTCTTAGGTGATGGCTGCTGTAATTATCAGCCTTCCAGAGATCATATAAGCAGGAATGATATTAAATGTGCTAAAAGGCATCGGCCAATCAGGATAGTCTTTGGCTGGCCAGCGTCCTAGAGTGGGGTCTTGGGAGTCTGCAGGACCAAGAGTCAAACTTTTAATTGCTGGATCATGCAGGGGTTCAGAGATTGCAGAGGAGGGGCTGTTCTGGACCAGAAAGAGGAGTGGACATCGGGTCAAGGGGAGTTAACGTGGAGCAGTGACCTCTGTCGCAATTAGTGTAGAAGGGTCTCTACAGGTACGTGGTAGGTGAATGTCAGCCCTGCCTATAACCATGATTATGTGGTGACCCATAACATAGAAATTAATTGCCCTTAAAAAATCAAAGCTGTCGATTCCAGGATGAAAAAGACTGAGATCTAGGAAGTTCAAGTCTCTGCTGTAAATTTCTGTTCCTTCAGGTGCTGTGTGTTCCCCATCATGTGTGATTCCCCCTAGTGACCCTGTAGTTCTGCCTGAGAACGTCACTGCTGACACGCTGGAGCACTGGATGGAACCTGTCAAAGTCCAGGTGAGGAAAGGGACATTTTTATGTGCCAAGGACGTAAGAGGGCTGAGAAATCCACAACTGACAGCATATTCCCTGGAGTAATTTCCGAGGCTTTCAAAGTATCTTTAAAGCAAACAACCACACGGCTCATTCCTAGAGAGAAAAATTAAAACTCAGGAGGAGAAAAGAGGACACTTGGGAAAAAAGATGGCCCCTATCCAAAGGACAGTTTAAAAGATAATCTAGAAGGAGGACTTGGAGACATAAGAGAACGGTAATTCAGGAAGGGAAATTGAAAGAGAAAATCACTGCTAATGAAAAGTAGGACAGGAAGACTTTGAGGAAGCCAAAGAAATGAATAAAGATGAAAGAAGGGTGGAGAGGGAAGGATGGCTTGGAAGAGATGGTGATGAAACTGGAAACGGGGAAAGAATGACCACAGGGAGTCCGAGAGAGCTGCCTTCCCTGTCTCTGTCCCCACCCTTTCTGAACCCCGAGATCCTCTCCCAGGGCCATCTGGAGTCCAGTCAGTCGTGGGTAGGACCCAGTACATCGGCGGCCTCTTCTCTGGGCTCTCCATTTGTTTGCATTCTCAGTTGAAACCCCAAGAATGCCCATCCCTGCCTTTTCTCTCCTCTGGACCTAGAAGAAGGGCCGCTGTCCACCCCCCCCTCCACCCCCGCCCATCTCCTCAGTGCCATTTCCAAGCCATTACCCTGCCTCCTCCCTGGAGTCACCCACATTTGAATCTAATGCCAAAGGAGCAAATCACTCACCACCCTCATCTTCTGTCATCCTCTGACCCTCCAGTCACCTCCTCTTCTCATTTCTTAAACATTTTAGCTGCTAGGTCATAGTCGTGTGAGCTGCTATTCCTGCATAACTCATTGGTTTCGGTATCCATACACTTGATCCTCCCAAAACCTGGGTTCTCGGTTCCATGGCCTCCTCTCCTCCAGTGATCACCTGTACCTTTCTGACTTTCTCCCCTGCACGCTTCCCTTGGCTCACTCTGATCTTGCCACAGTGGCTTCCTGGCTGATTATTAAACATGCCAGGTACACTCCCACCTCAGGACCTTTGCTCTGCAGTTCCCTCTGCCTAGACTGTTCTTCTCCCAGGTATCTTCACGTCTTGCTTCTCTGCTTTCTTTAGAAGTTTACTCAAATTCCAGGCCCTCTTTGACTGTTCTAGCTAAAATTTTAACTCACCTAACACTTTCTGTCCCCCTTTCCCTTTTTTACTTTTTCTCCTTAGGACTTACCATTACCAGGCGTATTATGTATTTTACTTATGTATCTTATTTAGTATCCCTTTCTGTTGCTATAATAAAAAGCCCAAGGAGGGATTATTGTCTGTTCCATTCACTACTATATTCCCATATCCTAGAACAGTGTCTAATATGTAGTAAGTGCTCAGTAAATATCTGAGAGGCGAATAAATGAAAAAGAGGAAGAAAAGGCAATACAAAGTCAGGATGGAGAAGATCCTATGGTACCAGGATTTTGTATTGCCTAACTTGCGTTAGGTATCTCTCCTTAGAATGGGAAGGGTGGGGAGGACAGGGGGTCTGGGAGCTTGGTTGCCTTATTAGACTAACAAATGAAATCCTTAGAAGGCTGCTCTCCTAGAGTGACCAACAGATGGATTCTAGAGATGTACTGCATTTCATCTGGAAACCGTCCTCAGATTGCTTCTTTGTTCCTCACCAGCTAGTGGTGCTATCTTATCAGCAGGGATTTGTGTCAAAGCAAGAGGATCAGGAAAAATTACTCTTATGTGTGACTCAGGAGAGGGGGACGGGAATGGCGTGCCCCTACGAATTCAATCAGTTATTCATTGGACAATCCTTGATCGGAACTTACTGTGGACCCTGGAATGGGGCTGAGTGCAGGGAATATGGAGATGAAAAAATGATAGTCCTTCTATTTACAGGACTTAAAATCTGGCCATGAAAACAGACATTTATAATAATGCAACACGGGAGGTGGTTTGTTTGTGGTAGAAGGTACTGTGGGAACACCCTGGAGGAAACAACTAATTCTTCTGTTTAGGAGCTTCAGGAAGGATCAAAGGATGAGGAGGCTTTTCCTCTGGGTCATAAAGTATGATCAAGAGAGGAATGTTCTAGAGGCTTGGGAATGTAAGAAGTTCTCTGTGGCTGAAACCAGGGTATGTGCGGGAGTGAGGGAGAGGGAAGATGGATACTAGAAGGCTGAGATAGGGGAGAGACGGCCGGGCAAGATCCTGCAGGGCAGGCCACCGAGCAGGGTGGAGCTCACCAGGAGCCTGAGGGCAGCTTGAAGACCGGACTGGGGTGGGAAGGAGAAAGCCAGAAAACACCTTGCCTGGTTCTCCCATCCCTGGCCTTCCTAAACTTTCTGTGCCACTCCCCACAGTCTAGAATTGCAGTGCCTGGAGGAAGAACTCTGGCCTCATGTTTCATGGAGCTCCAGATGGTCTAGACCTTTTCCTTCAGTCCCTTAAACTCAACTTCCTGTGAGGAAAGCCTTCTCTTCATTAGTAGCTCTAAAGGGGGAAAGGCTTAGGACATTTCAGACCCTTCTCTTCCTCTTGAGAAATCACCTGCTTGAGGAACTCTTCTCCACCCACTTCACCATGAAGGCATCCGGTGGGAACTTGGAAGGCCAGAGTGCAGGCCTTCCAGTGAATGGGGGTCTCCTGCTTCCGCTTTCCAAGTGGGACCTTCAAAGAAGAGCAGTTCAGTTGTCTTCATGAAGACAGCAGGGGCGCCAAATACAGCGACTTTCCTGTTTCTAAACTAGAAAATAATATTCTCTGTTTTCTGAAAGCCTCCTTTTTCTTAACTGTCCTACACAAGAGTCGTTATTAGTTATTCTCCCTTTTTCTGTAGCTTTTTGTTTACATTATATTCCTGGTAGCTTTTCCAGTGCTGGGAACCTTGTAGGTGTCTTATAAACATTGGTGGAATGAGCAAAGAAATTCTTGTAGCGCCATTTTCTACTTTGGAAGTGTCTGTTTCCTCATCAAACTTCAAATTTCATCAGATTTCAGCAGTTCTCTGTGACTATGTGACTGTATGTCATCACACCCTTGCCATTTTCAAGTTGTCCACCCCAGGAGAGGAAATGCAGAATATTTTTTTTTTCTCCTTAAGCCAAACGTCAAAATCACTGCATATGTCTTGAGTATGGTCTAGTCAGTAAATCCAGATTTTGAAACAGGTTATCCAGGTATGGTTTAAGGATGATAGCATCACAGAAATGTTGTAGACCTTAGAATCCAAATGTGTTAAAAACTGGGGCACCTGGGTGGCTCAGTCAGTTAAGTGTCCACTTTCGGCTCAGGTCATGATTTCACAGTTTGTGGGTTCGAGCCCCGCGTCGGGCTCTGTGCTGACAGCTCAGAGCCTGGAGCCTGTTTCTGATTCTGTGTCTCCCTCTCCCTCTGCCCCTCCTCCGCTCACTCTCTCTCTCTCTCTCTCTCTCAAAAAGGAACAAACATTAAAAAAAATTTTTTTAATGCATTTTTAAAAAAAGCCGAGTTTTTACTCATGATCTCTGTTCTTCCTCAGCTGCATAATTTTAGGCAATTTTACTGTTCTGCGCCTCTGTTTCTTGTGTAAAATGGACATAATACCTATTTCAAAAGGTGAATGTGAGTATCAGATGAGAAACGCGGGTAGAACTTAGCTTTGTGCTTGATGAAGAACAATCTTTCTTGATCAGTTTCCATTCTTACTGGAGACAGATCGCTTTTCCTCACCACTGTCTGCTCTTCCCATCTGTAATGATACTGCCCTGTTCTTTATGATTTGGGGGTACAACTATACCAATCACAATTTTCATACTGTTAGAGGCACTATTATTTTAGTGGTGCTTTTGAGACTCGTGTCCTATTCCTGTGTGAAAACAAAGTGAATTAGCTTCTTCTAATAATGAGGAGGAAAAATTGAGGTAAGTCACAAAATGAGCTTCATCCTTACCTTGTAAGACTAATTCGTCCCTTAAAAAACATCTGAAGGTCAGAATTTCAAAAGCTGGACACAAATGGGGCGCCTGGGTGGCTCAGTTGTTTAAGTGTCCGACTCCTGATTTAGGCTCAGGTCAGGATCTCACAGTCATGAGATTGGCTGATCTCATGTGTGGAGGCTGCTTAAGATTCTCTCTCTCTCTCTCTCTCTGTCTCTCTCTCTCTTTCTCTCATTCTCTCTCCTCTGCTTCTCCCCTGCTTATGTGCACGTGCACACAAAGAAAAAAACTAAAAAAAGTTTTTTTCTCTCAAAAAATTTAGTAAAAAAATGGAACATATAATTGATAACATTTTCTCCTGAATCCCCAAATCAGTATTCTTTGTGCCAAAAGAAAACCCAGAGTTAATCCAGTAGTTCACATGAATTATCATAGAATGGCTAAACAAGCTGTCCTTTGCGCATCTCTCAACAATTTCATGGATATAATGGAATAAAGGAGTATTGCTTACAAAAAAAAGCTTACATGGGATGCTGTTTTTCTTCCTTTAAAAAAAAATTTTTTTTGAACGTTTATTCATTCTTGAGACAGAGAGACAGAGCATGAGTGGGGGAGAGGCAGAGTGAGAGAGGGAGACAGATTCTGAAGCAGGCTCCAGGCTCTGAGCTGTCAGCACGGAGCCCTACTCGGGGCTCGAACCACAAACCGTGAGATCATGACCTGAGCAGAAGTCGAACATTCAACCGACTGAGCCACCCCGGCGCCCCTTAGGATATCAAAACTTTACCGTAACAGAAAACAAGAGAAAGGGGTCCGTGGAAGCACTGGGAATGGGGACGAAGTTATTGTTCTTATGTTCCCAGGTCCTCAGAAGATTATACACCAGCCACAGATGATTTCATGATGTCTGCTATTTTGTGGCACCCAGCAGCTCATGAGGGGTGGGAAAGCTAACTTTGTCCTCATAAATAAGAAGCAAAGCAGTTGTATTAAATGAAAGTCTTCATCAAGTAAAATCCCTATAACTTACATCGAATCATCTTGGGGGAGGGTCCATATTGTACTCGATGTAGAGTATTGGTGTCCTTAAGAATTCACGTGGGCAGTTTGTAAGAGGAACAGAGCTGGGTTCCCCCTTCAGAAAGGCTGGTGACGCCGTGGGGCACACCAGGTAATTCCGCTGGAGTGCTTTGGGAGACACTGCTGTTACAAAATAAAGTGCTGACAACAAATATTTTAAGTACAAGCACGCTTGTTTGGAGCCTGGCTCATTTGTTTAGTAAGTGGTGATCTCCTTATTTCGTGCAAATCCCTATCTCCCATTCTTCAAATACCTTTTTATCTGGCAGGACTACAGAGCAAATGAATTGAATTGTGTCATCTTCTCTAGTCTGCTTCCAATGACTTCATTCTTTGTAATAAAAATGATATCTTACATTTGGATAACACTTTATTGTTTTCAACGTTGTGTATATATATAAAATATATGTTTTTATATATTTATAATTTCATTTTAATCTTATCACAAACTAATAAACTAGGAAAGCAGAATTTGATTATCCTTGTTTTACCGATAAATTTGATGTTGGATGACCTGTCCAAGCTTGCACAGCTAACAAGCAATGGAGGAAGCACAATCGACTTGTCTGATTCCAAATCCAATGTGATTTTCCCCCGAATCACCCTGTTTGCTGTAGTCATTTCTTCCCTGCCTAGTATGCGTTTGGATCAGCAAGTAGAAAAGAAGTCAGTCCTCTCAACTATGAGAACCCCCACACTTCTCTTCCTTCTACATAAAGTCTAACAAAAATCATTTAGAGAGACAGTTCCCTGTAACACTATTATTCCTTGTTGGGAAAGAGATTGTTTTTAAAGAACAATCACGTATACTTTCTAGATACCCACAAAGTTTATTTGCCTTCCTCTGGGAAGTTCTGCTGGTCTTTATTCCTGCAAATGATACCTGACTCCTAGAATCATATACTTTTTGGTAAAGGAAGAATTTCTGAGGACTTAGGTATCCTGGGGTTTTGATGAAAAACAACTCTACGTAGCAACTGGCACGTAGAAGAGTGAGATCCTTCTGGGTTCAGGTACTTACCCCTCGGTCGCTTCTGTCTGTGCATCAGGGAGGGTGACGATAATATTATCTGTCTTGCAGAGCTGTTATAAGAGTCAAATATAACACTTTTGAAATGTCTTGCATGGATTTTAGCATATAGTTCTGAATTCAGTAAAAATGAAATTTCACTTCATTTAGTACAAATCTTACCTTTGGAAATTTCCTTCATCTCTGAACAGATTTACCAGCTATCTCTATGAAAAAGAAACGTATCATTCTATGAGTTCTGTACTTTGCTTATTTGTGTGTGTACATGTGTGTGTGTAGACAGAAATGTATAGATCATTTGTCTTTAAAACAGTTTTTTTAATGTTTATTTATTTTTGAGAGAGAGAGAGAGAGAGCAGGGGAGGGGCAGAGAGAGAGGGAGACACAGAATCCGAAGCAGGCTCCAGGCTCTGAGCTGTCAGCACAGAGCCCCATGCAGGGCTCGAACCCACGAACTGTGAGATCATGACCTGGGCCCAAGTAGGATGCTTAACCAACTAAGCCACCCAGGTGCCCCTTGTCTGTCTTTTTCCTGTCCCTTTTACAAATGGGGCTGGGAAGAGAACTAATGGCCATTTATTGTTTCCTATTTGAACATTGGCTAAAGAAGCAACTTCTAACAGCTTTCGTTGGGAGACTGAAAGTAAGGATGAAAATTACTGTGACTTCTAAATGTTTCAGGAGCATGGTGGCTGTGGGGAACAAGAGGTAGGGATGTGAAAGGCTCAGATGGACTTTCTGGGTCTTTTGTTTTTGTAAAGGTATCTTGCTCCTTCACTTACTACACACAGAGCCCTAGACCTTTCCATGGTGGCGACATCAGCAGAGAAATATCCTGGCAGAAAGAGAGGACACCAACAAAAGGGCTTCTTGGCAGTCAAACAAAGGCCTGCCAGTCAAGGTGACCGAGCAGTGGAATCTGGCAGTTGGGATGCAGGGGACAGCCATATGCCCAATCGGTACCACTGCTCACATCCAGGAACCAGAGCTTTTGCCCCACTGCCTCCCGCATGTCTCAGGCACTGTGTGGACACCCGACTGTCTGGGGAGCCTGAGCTGAGCGTGTGGGAGGAGCTCTCCTCAGACTTTTGCTGGGAGCACATCCCTGTTCTTCCTCATCTTCATTTTTTCCTTCCTTTTTCTTTTTTTTTTTTTTTTTTTTCTGTCATTCTACCCCTAAACGGTAAGATTCTCGAAGGTAGGAATGATCTGCTCGGCACATCGCTCTTTTCATCCATTGCTGGATGAAGAGAGTGGCTCCTGGCTCCACAGAGCTCTTTCTCAGGGCAAACCTTTTGATTTTTCCAGAGGCCTCTGTAAGGTTGAATTTTTATGACTGTCTTTAACCGCTGTGCTGAGAGGGTGTTTTATTCTATCTTGAGACTTACCATTTAAAGTAGGAAAATTAACATTTTGACTTACGCTGTAAAGCATTGGTCCTTCAAGAATCCGATTTCATGGGGAGGTGATTTTTTTATACATAATGTGGCAATTGTTTGCATGTAAATGAGCTTTTCTAAATTATACTTGAAAGTGTTCCGTTCTGAAGTACAAAAGCATCCATCATAACATCTCATTTCCTCTGTTGGTTTGCTTCATAAATTCATTTTGTCACAGACCGAACAATGCTTTTCATTTCTTTCTTTAGTATATCACGTTTAGGAATTAGTGAGGTCCAAACTAATGAGATTTTCCTGTGGCTACACATGTGAGGTTTGCAAAGGTTGTCAACACTGCAGGGAATCCCTCCCTCAGCTCCCCAACTCTTCACTAGAATTGCTCGAGTCAAAACAAATCTTGTAATTTCTGACTTTGTTTTCCCAAATTGGCCCCCAAAGGATTAATAATTCCTTAAACAAAAACAAAACGTTTTAAGAGGGAGAGAGAAGCAGGAAGAGAGAAAGAAGACGGTGCCCTCCAGCAGCCATCGTGTCTGACTAGCTCGTCTCACCCTCCTGTGTGTCTCATGTCCCGATCCTTGCTCTCATCCCCCACAGTGTCCTCTCGATGGGCACAATTGTGTAAGAGCTCCAGTGACCCTTGCCATACACACATTAGCGGGAGAGCAAATCCCTCAGATATGAGTCATGAAAAAGCCTTCTTTTTCATCAGTTTCAAGTATGGAAGTATCTGCTTTCAGTTTGAGTGAGTCTCGAGGCCTCGAGTCCAAGATAGTCTTGGGGGGGGGGGTGCAGAAGAACTTGAAAAGCAAACTGCAGGGTAACGTGCTACTGTCCAGATAAACAAGGCAAAAACAGTGCTGTGCTTCACTTAGGGTTGCATACATTTGTAGTCATAAGGAAATGGTCACAGACCTGGGCAGCCGCAGAACTTTGTTGGGGTGGTGCAATTAGCCCATTCTGTCAAGTAACTATTCCTGATAAAAAAAAACAATTGAGCAATTCTGTGTTAGACCTTAATGTTGGCTAACTATCAGTCTTGTGACCTTTAGTGAGATGTTTAACCAGGCAATAGCCTTCAATTGCCTTATGACCATCCTAATAACCCTTAACTGGTCTTCCTTTCCTTCTTCTTCCTTCCTCCCTTCTCTCTCTCTCTCTCTCTCTCTCTCTCTCTCTCATCTCTCTGTCCCTCTCTCTCTGTGTCTCCCCCCTTATACTTTCCCTTTGTTCTTCCCATCTTCCTTTTTACTTTTAAAAATTTTTGAAATGGCCTGAGAGAAAATCTTTACACTGGTTTTCCTCGTGACTGCTTTCCTTTTGGAAAGTTCAAAACAAATCTTTGTTTACAATCAATTCACCTGAAAAGTGGCTTGCTAATAGTGTCATAGCAATAATAATCATATAAAATTGTAAAGAAGTAATAACTTAAAAGTTCAGAATAGTTATGAAGCACCTGGGTGGCTCAGTCGGGTAAGCGTCTGACTTAGTTTTGGCTCAGGTCATGATCTCATGGTTTGTGAGTTTCAGCCCCGCCTCGGGTTCCATGCTGATAGTACAGACCCTGCTTGGGATTCTCTTTCTCTCTCTCTCTTTATTTCTCTCTCTGTCTCTCCCCTGCTCGCTCTCTGTCTCTCTCAAAATAAATAAATAACTGAAAAAAATTCAGAATAGTTGTTACCAATAAGGAGGAAGGAAGGAGAATGAGGTTGGAGGGCTACATGTAGAGGACATTAATCGAATCTCTAGCGACTTAGGTTCTGGAAGCAGGTACAGCAAATTAAGATTTGATAAGGCTCAACAGAGGATATAAGGACATTCTTTCAATTACTTTCTATAGCTTTTCTTTTTAAAAAAAATTTTTTTTAACGTTTATTTATTTTTGAGACAGAGAGAGACAGAGCATGAACGGGGGAGGGTCAGAGAGAGAGGGAGACACAGAATCTGAAACAGGCTCCAGGCTCTGAGCTGTCAGCACAGAGCCCAACGCGGGACTGGAACTCATGGACCGCAAGACCATGACCTGAGCCAAAGTCGGACGCTCAACCGACTGAGCCACCCAGGTGCCCCTAGCTTTTCTTTTTTTAAAGTTTATTTATTTATGTGGAAAAAGAGAGAGCACAACCAGGGGAGGGGCAGAGAGAGAGGGAGAGAGAGAATCCCAAGCAGGCTCTGCACGGCCAGCACAGCACGGCCCGACATGGGGCTTGATCCCACAACCCATATGATCATGACCTGAGCCGAAACCAAGAGTTAGACGTTCAACTGACTGAGTCACCCAGAGGCCCCAATTTCTATAGTTTTTCAAATGTAATATATACTATCACCATTTGTCAAAAATATTCCAGAAAAAAAGAAAATCATAGGGAGCTGTTAAAAAATAACTTGAGGCATATGAAAAATCTTGAGTTTATTTGAGCAAAAATCTGTTTGAATTAGTCAGTGTGAAACTAGAAATGGTTAGGAGTGCCTCACCAAGAGGAGCTCAGGAGACACTATGGTAGAGAAAAAAGGAAGGAAAGTAAGGAAATCATTGATTGGCTGTAGCTTAAAGCCTCGTTGGCTCTTTGTGATTGGTTGTCCGTAGTTTTTAGTTTCATAATCTTGAAGCATGTATAGGCTTAGATCCTGGGTCGCTTACGTAGACCACCATGGCATCAGAGACACTTCAGTCTAAAAGCTCCCTTGTTGAATTAAGTTAACTCATCCCACCAGGAGCTAGCCCTTCTCCTTATCTTCTTACTGTTTCATTCCTCTCTCACACCTCACCACCACAAACTTGCCCATAAACTTTAAGGCCTGAAGCGTATTTGAAATTCTCCTCCCGTTTCGATCAATAAGTAGTAGTTCAGTTAATGGCACATGCACATCTTTTCTTACGGGATGAACAATGTTCATAGGCCAGAAGATAGAGGAGAATTCTGGAGCTCTAACTATTTAGTGGTTGACAGATGCTTGTAAAACATCATCTCTAAGTCACTGAGGTAAGATGTAAGAGTGGGAGATGGTCCCTATTCTCAAGAATTTTGCAATCTAGAATGGTCTTAGACCCAGGTACCAGAAGCTTTTGCAATTTTATAGAGATTAAGGAAGAAGCCAGTTTGAATTCATCTCAAGAAAGAGAGAGAGGGAGAGCAAGAGGGAGAGCGAGATTAAAGAATTATTGAGATGGGTATTCTCAGTTCTACTATCATGTATTTATTCTACAGATAATAGTTGCACGTGTGTGAAATGATTTATACATAGCACTGTTTGTTAGAGCAAAAGACTGTAAATCACCTAAATATCCATCAGTATGGGCCTGGTTAAGTATATGAGATCTTCTACATGCAATGAAATACTATGTAATCAATGGAATGCAACATTCCAGAACCCCGAGAAACACTGTGAAGTGGAATAAAGGCAAGCAAGCAAACAACAGACCAAAGTACAAAATAAAATGATAGCATCTTAGAATTTGTGTGAGGAGATAATTTCATACATATATGTATGCATATGCGTAGAACGTACAGATGTATGCATCTGTAATGATACAAAACACAGAAAATCAAACTGAGGAACTTGGGTGATTGGGGATCAGGAGTAGGAGGGAGACTGTGCACCTTTCATACATTTTATATTTTATTCTGTGAATCTATATTACACGGTAATAAAATTACATAAGAATACAAAGATAGAAAACATCAGTCAGAGATAATAGGACAAAAGAGCATCGAAGAAAACGCATCAAAAGTAAAGACAGACTCTTTTCCTTTCTTTTAAGTCCCTTTGCAATATATCCTTAGAATTTCTAAAGTGTTATTAACAAGCCAACACTCCTGCATTTATTTATTTGCTTGTTTATTTATTTATCTATTTATTTATAACTTAAGTTTATTTATTTTGAGAGAGAGATATAGAGCAGGGGGTGGGTAGAGAGAGAGAGAGAGAGAGAGAGAATCCCAAGCAGGCTCCATGCTGTCAGCACAGAGCCTGATGCGGAACTTGAACTCACAAACCATGAAATCATGACCTGAGTAGAAATAAGAGTCAGACACTTAACTATCCAGGCACCCCCAAACTCCTGCATTTATAGAAGAAGTGATTGGGGTAGAAGGTGTAGTGGGCATAAGAGAAGCTGGCACAGTCAGTTCAGGGTGTTCTGGCAAGTTCTGGCCATAAACATCATGTGAGGCTGCCAAGGCTACGTATCCTCTTATGGGGAAGCACTGACAATTTTTCCAGCTACCTTCCCCACAGACTTTGACCTCTTTGAGGGCAGCAACTCTGGTTCCTAGTGAGTGAAGCATGTATACATTTCAATGTCTGACTGTTAAAAATGGGGAATTGGGATCCTTAGGGAATGTGGTGCTATGAGAAGGAAAATATGTATTGACATTTCAAGGGTACAACTTCCTGTTTGATGCTATTAGCATTATCTGGTAACAACAACGGAAGCATAAAACATTGATATTTCAAATACTAGAAATTGAATCCCTTGCTAGCTAAAAGAGTTCCACTGATACTGGGTTTAAAACATAAACAAGAATCCTTTCTAGGCAGCATAGCCATTGTTTATATGCAAATGCTGCTTAAGTGGCTGTTAGTGCAGAATACATCATTTTTTAGTAGGCTGACCCCCCCATTATGTATTTGTATAATCCTCTATAATCCCTTTTTTCCCAGTGCAATGAAAACTTAAACCAAGCCACTTTCTATAATTACAGTGTAGAATTTAGAATATCAGAATTCGTTAGGATTTATGGTATAACCTCCCCTTTAGGGAGGCTGTGAAAGAGAAATTTTAGTTTATACTAGTACAACTCTAGAAAAATCTTGCAGTTTCCTATTCTCGTAACTACAAGGTATATATTCATATACCTACATGTTAATATATGCAAATGTATCCAATTTGATTACCACATAGTCTTAACATTCTAGAACATATAATTTCTAATTACTAGGGGTGCTATCTTGCGGAAAGCTCATATCTCACAATGCATTCTTTTTCTTCTGATTGCACTGTATTCCTATCACACTGAATTAAAACGTGAGTATGAAAGTCTACAAATGGTTTGGGTTGATGGGCTACAGAGAGAATCAATCTCCTTTACTCCCTGAAGCCTCCTATGAGACTTTTTCTTTTCCTGAAATGTTTCTTTTGAAATTTTAAAATCCAAAAATTAAAAGGGAAAAGCTCAATGAAAATGGGTTGTAATTATTATTCAACACAGAGTAGATGAGTATTTGTTTCAGCGCACATCTGGAAATGGCTGTTGGGACAGGGACAGTCACTGGTGTTTAATACGAATGAATGTGTTTTTGCTCTCATCAGCTTTATGCGGGCGCCATTTTGAGCCGCAGTGGTGTCCCATTAACTCTGTTTGCCCAGCAGAGACCTTTTATTTCCTAGGAGGAGGGGATAAATGGTGCTAACAGGAGCTACAGATTTGTTCCACTTACCCTCCAGCCCCTGCTTGGCACTCACGTCTTCTTGCCTAGGAGTCTTGAGATCCGTGTTTAGTTCAAGACTCTTCTTGTGAAGCTATACTGCTCAGGCTTTAAAAATCCATGGTGCTTCCTTGTCAACCCAGCCATCTCACAATTTCTTGTAATGTTATTTAAAATTTCAAGACAAATAGAAAAAAAATACTATGCCTGGAACCAAATTACACTCATTGCAACACTGAGGATGCTTTCTAAAATTATACCTGCACCTCTCTGGAAATTTTGATACCTTGGGTAGGGTGAAGGAGGATGAAGAGTATGAGAGTTCCACCTTGGCACCATCTGGCAAGTTTAGCACTTCCACGGGCAAGTCCGGCTGGCCTCGGACCCCTGTGTGGGGTACAGCTGGGGTCTCCCTCCTCAGGGAACGGGATCGGGCTGGTGGGGTGAGCTCAGGATTTTCCCCTTCTCTTACTGACCAGGGGTCCTTGTTTTTGTTTTCTGTTCTCTCCACCTTCCCCTTCAGAGCATCGTGTGCACGGGACAGCGTCAATGGCACCCACCCCCCTTCCTCATCCACTGCATCCAGTCGTGTGAGGTAAGACTCCTGCCCCTCCCAGACCCACACCAGAGTGGTCTGGTCTGCTTCACTCATGGGGACCTGAGTCTTTCTAATGCAAGGTCTTGCTACTATGCCCTTGGTCTAATCTCTTAAATTTAGCTCTCTAATTTTCAAATTACAGATATTAGGATTTCTTTCTTTCTCTTTCTTTCTTTCTTTCTTTGTTTCTTTCTTTCTCTCTTCTTTCTCTTTCTTTCTTTCTTTCTTTCTTTCTTTCTTTCTTTCTTTCTTTCTTTCTTTCTTTCTTTCTTTCCTTCTTTTCTGCAAAATCTCCAGAGTCTCATTTTAAATGACCTAATAAAAAATAAGTTAAAAAGCAAATCAGAATGTTATACGGTTTTGAGATTCTGTAACTGGACCTTATTCGAGCTTAGTTAGATCAGAGTTTTGCAGACTGATGGTAGCCTACAGACAGGTTTATTTGGCCAGCACCGTCTCTGAAAACAATTCTGTTCTGGTTGCCAATATTTAAAAACTGGGGTTTCGCATAACATTTGTGTATGTATATATAACATCACACACCCACGTACATACATACTCCAGATAAAAATCAATATCAAACACTGCTGATATGTCTCTTGGAAAACAAGACTATCTGGCACCGTGGCAATAGTTAGCTAGACCTGAGTAACAGCTACAGCCCCAAAAGGCAGCTGCTCTCTCGGTGAGCAAGATGCTCCCCTCTCCCTGCGGCTCCTTACCTAGTGGGCATCCCTGGTTTATGTCAACTGCTTGGGGCGTGCAGGCATCTGTTTGCAATGTCTGAGGTAGACCTGTAACCCCCTGTTGGTTAACTCAAACCAGACCTTTACTTCCTCAGGGAATCCTATGTACTTCTTCACACAGGTTCCCTTAACTAGATTAACGCGAGTTATTGCAAAGAAGAGTCAAGACTGAGGCAGAGCCTTACAGACAGAGAATGACCCAGGTATCCTGGCATGGGGAAGAGGGGACACCTCTCTTCTCTCCCTACCCCCCCCCCTCACACACACACACACACACACACACACACACACACACACACCATTTAAACCCTCTCACCCCAGGAATGGCCACTCAGTCACAGTAGGTTTTGCCATTCAAGTTTCTCACTGCGAGTAATTAAACACTTAGCAGTGATACTTGGGTAATTCTGGTTGCTCCTTGTGTGCTAGCGAGAGCCATTGAACTGCCCCTGATTTCTAACACCCTCCCCCCTACACACGCATCCAACCCACATGCTTATCTATCCCTCGATTCTTCTGTATTTCTGTTTCTCTTTATCCAATTCTGGGAAACTGGGATCTACATGAGGCCAAAGAGGGGGAAAGGGTGGGGTTTGAGACAAAGGGAAAACTGGGTGGGGAAATGATACCAATAAAATAGCATTCTGAGAGTCCATCAGGAAAAACGCTAGTGGAGAGTGTGCTTTGTTACGGCGCGGGCCAACAAAACAGCTCATCTTCTGCCATCATTAGAAAAACAGATGGCAGTGGGGTGGGGAGGAGGGGCAGTGACTCATCCACTGGGCAGGGGGTAGAAAGGGGGAAGAGGAGGCCAAGGGAGGAGGGAGATAAACAGACAGAGGACTCAGAACTGGGAAGACATCAAAGGGATCCTGAGAATTCCCTTCTGCTGCTTCCATGTGTGATGGCAGGAGGGAGGGTGGGTGACAGGGCTGGGAGCTGGCTTCCGTGTTTCCCGGAAGGTTACAACACAGAGCTTTCCTCGTGTGTCTTCCCCTCCTCCCTGCACCCCCAACGCATCCTCCCGATCCCTTATCCTGAGCTTCCTAGGCTCCTGTCAGTCCCTTTGTTGATGTGACAAGGAACAAAACTCCACTCCCTCCTCCGATTCCCCTGCCCACCCACTACCACGCACAGCTGAGCCTCAAGTGGTTCTCAAAGTGTGGCCCCTGGACCAGCACAATTGGCATCTCCTGGGAACCTGTTAGAAATACACATTCTCAGGCCCCATCCCACACCTACTGAATTGGAGACTCTGGGAGTGGGGCCCAGAAATCTGTGTTTTTAACAGGCCTCCAGGTGCTTCTGAAGAGTTCCAAAGTCTGAGAGCCACTGCCGTGGCCACCATGGGAGGAGTCAAGAAGGTTCCCAGCCTGTGGAGCCCCAATTTGAAGCTCTCTTTGTCCGGGAGTAATTCTAGCCAACATTAATTCCATTCTGAGTATACTACAGTATTTCCTGGGGCTCTCTGGTTAGGAAAAGGTTTGAAAGGATAAGATTTTGCTTCTGGTGTCCCAGCAGAGGCTAGGAGGAGGAAAAAAAGAAAGAAAAAAAAGCCACGTAAGGGTGGGAGGAAGAAGCAAAGAAAAAAGGAGTATCAGTGCCCACCGGAAAGGAAAGGAATCGAGTCAGACAGGGGAGGAGACGGGGAAGAAACTCTGAACAAGTAAGTAAGAGATGCAGAGAGGGGGTGAGACTGGGAGAGAAAGGGTGAGAGAGGCTGGAACTGGTCACTTGGCAGAAACCTAATTCTTTCCTGGAAAAAGTCGGCTAAATATATTGGGGGCAACTGAAGAGCGTCAAAGACAGACGGAGGGAAAACAGACGCAGAGGCAAGATAAACCAAAGAGGGCTCGGTGGATGAGAAGTTTTTAAAAAGTGCTGCACAGAAATCTGAGCTCAAATTAGACATTGGTTCCCCAGTATCTAGAAGGAGTTTTCCTTTTTTTTTTTTTTTTCCCCCTCTACGATACCGAGTATAACTGTGAGATGTCCCCTTCAGACATCCCGCCTGGGCAAAGCTGAGGACCTCACACTTCATTCCGCTCAGTGAGCCCAGGACAGTGAGACCATCAGCTTGCTAGCCTACCAACCATGTCCCGCTTCGTGTCATTTCTGCTCCTTGGTGCCCTGTCCCCTTTGCCACGAGCTTGGGCTTTCTGCCCTCCATCATTCTATGCCTCTTGCATTCTTTAAGAGACAGCTCTGAGGTTTTCTCTGCCGGCTCCTGTGTAAATAACGCCGCCTTCTCATCGTCACCTGTGTTCCCGTTGTCTGAGCCGGAAAACGTGCATACTACGTATCTGCAGCCCAGACCTGTTCGTACATTAAATTAGGGTTTTCTGGTTGTTTCTTGAAACTCAACCTGAGCCTCCTGGTGTTTTCTAGTTCTTTTGTAAGCTACGCATGAGCAAGGAATGGTCGCTTTGTGGGTGGAGAGATTTTGGACAGCGTAGGTTCAAATCCTGGGCCGGCTGAGCGGTGTGAGCCTTCGAGTCTTAATCGGTGTTGGCAAGTGGGGACAACAAAGCTGTTTTAAGGAGCGGTGGCAAGGAATTAATGTGATAATGTACATGAAGCGCTTAAGCATCTGCCCTGTCTGGTTCATAGTCAGTGGTTATAAAGTAGTGGCATTTGTTGGGAACCATTAGCCACTTTGTGAGCACTCCCTGAATGAGTAGAGCAGAAAGCACAAGGCTGAAGTGCTGATGTGGTCTCTAGAGGCGTAGGTGCAAAGTCTGATCGGAAAAGGGACAGAACAACAGGAAGGAAGGGAGACCGGCCATTCCCGTGGGAAGCCCCCTGAGATCCATAAGTCACAGACCGCTTGGAGACGGCTGCCGTGTCCAGTCAGTCACCAGGTCAGTGGTTAGCCGATCATCATGTGAGCAGCTCTCCACACCCTGCTGTCGAGCCCCTCAGCCCCCCTCGCTAGGGCCTCAGCATTCCCTACCTGGGCTACTGCATTGGGCTCCTAACTGTTCTTCCTACTCCCAGACCGGTGCTCATTAAAATTACAGACAAGTATACAAATCGTCTAGGACAACTGTGCAGAAAACAAACACTTACTCTGCCAAACACTCGTCCAATAAAGTGTACTCTTTTCCTGGCATGGCAAGAGAAAGAGAGAGGGAAGGGGGCGTCTTCATTTTGTGGGTGATAATTCCATCCACGAACACTAGGATACTGTCAGATCACATGTGTTATCCTCTCTCCCTCCCCCCCCCCCGTTCCTTCCTTTTCTTCCTTCTTTGCTCTTTCATAAAGTCCTATTTATTAATTCTGCCAAAGTCCACAGCCCTAGGTTCCACTTAGACTAAGGACACCTTGTGTTCCAGGGAATGCGGCTGGGAATAAAGACCACACTCGCGGCCCCTTTTTGGGTAGAAAAGATTAATTTCTTTCCTGCTGGATGATTAAAATTGAGTGCCCATTGACCTATGTTTTGGGGCTGCTTTTTCCACAAGCATGTATTTCCTGCAAGTTTATTGTCAGCAACCCCCATTTGGGATTACGGTTTCTGATATTCTCTCTTCAGCCCTTTGCTGTTTTGTGTAGAGTTGTGCCCTTCCTGTTCCAAACGCGGGAACTGTGAAGGACAGAGGCAGAATTGTGTTAGAATAATTAGGATCAAATGCCGACTCTACACTTGCTAACTATGTGGGGACGGGGTCTTATTGATATAATTATATATATATTAAGACTGACGTGGGGCAGCTGCATGGCTCAGTCGGTTGAGCGCCCGACTTCGGCTCAGGTCATGGTCTTACAGCTTGTGAGTTCGAGCCCCCCGTCGGGCTCTGTGCTGACAGCTCAGAGCCTGGAGCCTGCTTCGGATTGTGTGTCTCCCTCTCTCTCTGCCCCTAACCCACTCGCATTCTGTCTCTGTCTCTCTCAAAAATAAATAAACATTAAAAAAATGAAAAAAAAAAAAAAAGACTGATGCAACAGTCAGCTTACACCCGGTTTCTATCGTTATGAGTGTTTATTATTTACTATAGGTAGCCATGGTTAATTGATGTTCCTCAGGCTTCCAGTAAACTTAGGAAGCCTTTTAAGATTCCTAAGGAATTCCTTGGGAATTTCAAGGGAGTCTCTCTGGGCATTAGCTGCCATTTCTGCTAACAACTCTTCTACACACACTTGCAAATGCCTATCACTTCACTTACCACATCGTTTCAAGATTATTGGATAGATCCATCCTTCCAACAGACTACAAGCTCCCAAGTGGTCAGATATGTGCTTTATTTCCTTTTGTATCCCTCTGAAACATATAACCTAATTCTTCAGTGATACCTGCTTCTATGCCCCGAAAGGCAAGGACAGAGATTTGAAGGTTGAACTTTGACTTTCAGAGTCTTAAACTGAAACAGATTGGATCAGGCTTCTGAGAAGCAGCGCAGTGGAGGTAAAGGCAGGGAAGAAATAGGAGAAGTGAAGAACAAAAACCCTGCCGTGCACAGAATCCAAAGGGCTTGCGACAGATGCGGTGAGGACCACGTGGACTAGCAGAAGAAAGGCCGTCTGGGGCTTAGAGGCAGGCTTGAACCTCGTTTCCATCCTTTATCGCACGACTCCTTGGGCAAGTGAGCTACCTTCTCTGAATCTAAGTTCCCTCAGCTTTCAGTTACATGGATGTAATTTATCTTTCAAACTTGTTGGTCAGAAAACTATGGAGGCGCAACCCACGGGGATGTAGCTTGGGGCCTTCCGAGAGGTCACACTTCAGTAGAGTGTGGGTCATGCTAATTCAGAAATAACTGCAACCCTCCCCCGCCCCCCCACCCTGTTTCTGGGAATTTGGGATCTGAATCAAAAGATTAAGATTTTGGTTAGATGTTTGATCTTAATCGTGCCCACGGGTCCTTCTCTTAAAGAGCCACTCTTCCGGTTTGTGGCCTCTTCGGTTGGCCTTGATGTCTTACCCGGTGGATGGGTTGCACTTTGGGAATCTGTTGGCACTGTCCTTCCTTGGCATCAGTTCCAGGCCGGTCCTGCTTTTGGTTTTACTACTTTCATCCTGGTCCCAGCTGGCAAGAGAAAACTCAGACTAAGCTAGGGTAGATAGGAGAGTCGGAACATGATAAAGGGTGTGCAAGCGCCTATTGTATGAATGTTCATTAAACAGCAATTGAGTGTGTGATAAACGTTAATGGGATTTCATCTATCTGTAATACTGAGTGGCTTCTGTTTCAGAAGGAAAGTTATGGTTTTTGCCACTGTTCTTTTTCTTACGCCAGTGACGGTCAGGACCCACGGCTGTGCATATACCCTGAGGGGGGAAGGGGCCAGGCAGATCTGGAGGGAGATTTGGTTAAGGATTGCTGATGAAGATTCTCTGATGCCCTATCTAAGCCATTCTGATGTTCTTGAAGGAATGAGGAGCCCTTAGAAAACCGGAAGCGAAGCTGTGTGGTATATACTGTTTCACTCAACCGACTGAGCCACCCAGGTACCCCAATATATACCGTTTTAAAGGCAAAGGGGGTTGTACAATAATGGCTATGTGCCTGCAAGTGTGATTTTCTACTGGTAACAGTTCTAAGTTCCAAGTCCATGTCCTATACTGAAAGGAACATGCCCTCCCTTCCAACTGTCTTGTTTTGTGACAGAATGATTTGTCAGAGAGATAAAGGAGAAATCACTTCTTTTGTATTCAAAAATTTTTTTTCATTTTATTTATTAAAGAGAGAGAGTGAGAAGATAGGGGCAGGGGAGAGAGAGAGAGAGAGAGAGAGAGAGTCTTAAGCAGGCTTCATGATCAGTGCAGAGCCCGATGCGGGGCTCGATCCCACGACCCTGGGATCATGACCTGAGCTGAAACCGAGTTGGACACTCAACCGACTGAGCCACCCAGGGGCCCCAAGGAGAAATCACTTCTTAAACCTAGCAGATGTGTCATACTAGGTCAAATGAGGTACTCCCTCTCCCCCATTTAAGACGGCAGCTAGGGAGTTTGACCATGACACGGATCGTTACTGTGGATTGTGCCGAATGGGGTGGTGCATTCAGTGGAGCACTCAAGGCTTCTTTTGGCTGCACCCCCACCTTTACTGATTTCACATGGGCAAAGGACTCGGTGGGTCGTTTTGATTAAAAATGTGCTTAATAATTACCTGGGGTTCTTTTAAAATGCAGATTCTTAGGTTCTGCCCCTACCTCCTCATTCTTACATATCAAGTCTGGTGTGAAGTCTAAGAATTTGCTTTCGTAAAAAAATTTTTTTTAATGTTTATTTATTTTTGAGAGAAAGAGAGACAGAGCACAAGCAGGGGAGAGGCAGAGAGAGAGGGAGACACAGAACCTGAAGTAGATTCCAGGCTCTGAGCTGTCAGCGCAGAGCCCGATGCGGGGCTCAAACTCACGAACCGCGAGATCATGACCCGAGCCGAAGTCGGACACTTAACCAACTGAGCCACCCAGATGGCCCAGAGAATTTGATTTTTTAAGTTTTTTAAAAATTTTTTGTTAACGTTTTATTTTAGAGACAGAGACAGACCATGAATGAGGGAGAGTCAGAGAGAGAGGGAGACACAGAATCGGAAGCAGGCTCCAGGCTCTGAGCTGTTAGCACAGAGCCCAGTGTGGGCTCTAACTCACGAACCGTGAGATCAGGACCTGAGCTGAAGTCAGACGCTCAACTGACTGAGCCAACCAGGCACTCCGAGAACTCCAAGAATTTGCTTTTTTTTAACAAATGCCCCAGGTGCTTCTAATACAGGCAATGCTTAACTGCGCTTTGAGAAACACTGGGCAGGAATAAATTAATACACTCATAGATAATAGTATCCAACAGTACCTTGTATCTTGGGACAAAGGGTGTGTCTTCTGATAGTTCCTGAAAAAATGAAGTCACCTGAAATAGGATGCAGTTCAGAAAGGTCCAGGATAGAGGTACAAGCATCTGGCCAATAGTAATAAACTAAAATCCTTAGAAGCCAGAGAACACTGGAGGTTGTCTTAAAATTAGAGTGAAGAAAAATTTTAAATTCTGTCTCGTCAGGGGTACACAGCACCTTAAAACAACAAGCTCTATGACAGTGGGTGGAAAGGGGACCAGCGGGAAACCTGAGGGTCTCATTGTCTTTTGTATTCTTCTCACCACTGCTCTGATCCTATTTTCTCTCTCAGTCTAGCTTCTGTAGCATAGCCATTAGAAAATCCTGAACAGGTTGAAGGTAACAAAAATAATATCAAAAGCTTGATAATAACTCCTTTGGGGAAAAAAATCCAAAGAAACTGGGATTTTTAAGCCTAAGAAGAGAAAGATAAAGACTCATGTAGTAAATATTTTCTCTACAGAAGAGTTCACAGTCACTCCCTCCCAGTAACAACGGCACAGAAAATAATGGGTTTGAGAACCGAATGAACTATTTAAGGCTGCGTGAAATATCCTGGAAGTGTTAGACTTTATACAGGGTTATAAAGACCTGTGTTTAAAAGGCATATTAGCCTTGGGAGCATTGAAAGGGGATGTGTATTGTCCTCTCTCTGACACGGTTAAGTTTGCTGCTGCCTCGAACACAGAACATGGTTTGGTATTCTCTTTCCCTGCAGATCTAGCATGCCATGGATTTAAATGTAAATATATTGGAGTTTTCTTAAAGCAACTGGTAGTGATATTTTTGTGTATCGTAACTGTAGGAGTACACCCTTGATTGGAATTTGTATAGGAGGGAATTGGGAGGTGGAAAGACCCGGTGAGGAGGAGTTGGGGACGAATTTAGCTTCTGCAGAGTGGCTGCATTTATTTAAATGTAGGTGGGCAGTTGTATTTTTTTTACACATTTAGTAGTTGATGCCGACAATGCTTCCATCACTAATTCCTTCCATCTGCTCCACCATTCCTTGGATTCTTTCTTCTGTGTTGTCTTGGACCACTCCCCCCGCCTCCCTTTCACTATTCGTTATTTCTATTCCAGATGCTAGCCCTGTTAGCTTGTGCTTCTTGATCGCTCATGGGCACTGCCTGGCTTTACTGCTGTCAAGTCTATGGGATGCAGGGGCCAGTGTGTAATTCATGAGGTGGAAATGGTGGCATGAAAATCAAGGTTTTATTGTACCGTTTTTTCTTGCCCAGAGTTTGAGCCAAGAGAGAGGCACTCGAGTCCGACTAAAAAATCCTGTTCTAAGGGATATGCTTTATTCTGGGGCTCAGACTGTGTACAGCTCCGATTGAGATGATCTGAGGTCAGGGATGGGAGAGGCTGGCAGTGTGTGTGTGTGTGTGTGTGTGTGTGTGTGTGTGTGTATGTATGTGTGTAAATAGTGATAGTTCTTCATATCCGACCAGGTGAAGCTCCACGGCAGGGTGGCAAAACCTATCACCACAATCATAAATTTGAGGGATCTTTATTCTTAAAGGTGAAATGAAATGTGTGAGTGTCTGGGAGGCTCCAGTGCAGAAATCCCACATTCCCTGTGGCAGCTAAAGTGGCTGGCCCTCCTGCAAGAAAGCAGGAAGGAACATTTTCTCCCAAGTGAAATATTTGAAGACTGAAGTGACTCAGACAGTTTTGTATTTCACCCATAGAGCTCTCTGAGACTCAAGTGGGGCAGCGTGGGCTGGCCCGGCACCTGCAGAGATCCAGAATACACCAGGGCCCCGCCTGAGGTGCGCCTGGACACCTGTCAGGAGGATTCTCAGCTCCCACTCTGGGTGCAGATGCCCTGGGGAGGGGGTGGGCAAGCAGTTGTGCAGGCCCTCCGGGTGGTTCCAGTGCACTTCCGGGTTTGAGACCTGCCTGCAGAGCTGGAATAGCTCAATAGTGACTGTTGTGGGGGCTTGAAGAACGTACCAATGCCTGTCTGATTTGAAACCTCTCTCCTGGGGCGCCTGGGTGGCTTGGTCGGTTAAGCGTCTGACTTCGGCTCAGGTCATGATCTCATGGTCCGTGAGTTCGAGCCCCGCGTCAGGCTCTGTGCTGACAGCTCAGAGCCTGGAGCCTGTTTCAGATTCTTTGTCTCCTTCCCTCTCTGCACCTCCCCTGTTCATGCTCTGTCTCTCTCTGTCTCAAAAATAAATAAACGTTAAAAAAAAATTTTTTTTTAAAAAGAAACCTCTCCTTTCTTCCCCTCAGCCTCATGGTGAAACCTGTCCAGCCATTCTTTTCTCATTTCTATCCTTAAGATTCATCTCTAAGACTATGCTCTTTAGAAACGCCATGCCATCACCAGATAGTCACAAATTACTTTTAATAAATGCCCATGGCTTGAACTTCGAAGTGTGACCAGGTGGGATGGGTACTGGTTCTTCAAAAAACTCCAGAAAAAAAAAACCCAAAATCCCCAAATTCTCACTTGAGTATGTCTTTATAAATTCCTTAGTAGAAAGAGAAAAATGAATCCTTTTTAGGATATCTGTATGCAGAAATCCAAATGTTCTATTCCAACTTTATCATTTGCGCCCTGTGTGGTTGTGCCGTAGTTTAACTTCTCATTCCCTTTCCATTTATATTTTGTCATTTAAATAATAGCCAGCAATTAAACTTCTCCTTGCCATGTTTTAGCTGTTTACAGATCAGATATAATAATCATTCCTTCCCTGCTGGTTCTCAGAGGACACATCATATGGGCTTGCTTGTCTTTTGCACTCTTGCCAAGTCCTTTAGGATCTATGGGTGAAAAGGGACCATAAAAATGTTAATTATGGCAGGAATAATAACAGCCCAGATGCCAATAGCAGGGACAGCCACCCCGCTTCTGGTAGGGATAGTGTAGGTTCTTACAAATCTAAATCTAAATATGTGTTAGCCGTGTTAAAATCCAGAGAAAAATGGAAAATTAGCTTAAGTTGGAGCTGCCTTCCAGGCACAGCGACTGCCAAATTCCGATCCCCTCGAGATTTGTTTGTGAACGTCGCTGCCAGTTTTGTGCAATCTCTGCACGAGGCTGAAAAATTCGGGCATGTCTTTGGGCTTGTCCAGAGTTCTATTCGGTTCAGGGCTCTACTTCAGATCCTCCAGCTGGAATCTCTGAAAATCAGACTCCAAATGTTAATCAGGACTAGGTTTTCATTTTGAAAGCTAAAACCATTGCGTTTTCCCTCCCCTCACTTTTTAAAAGAGTGAAACACGGAGAGCACGACCCATGCAAATTGTAAAACCTCATCTAGATTAACAACATTCAGGAGAATTTATGCCTCTCTTAAACTCCCCTGGAGCCACGCCTTGCATCCTGGTGGGCTTTTTAAGGGAGTGCCTTTGGCTTTCTTTGTCTTCTAGGCTTCCTGGGTGGCCGGTTTTCTCCCTCTGCTAATTCTCTTTACGACATACATCCGGGTTGTCCCTTTGTCTCCTCCCACCGCACCCTTTTTCTGATTTCTCTGTGCTTTTCCCCTTTTTTTCTGTTCTTTTTCTTTATCATCTCTAGCCTGGGCTTGAAGGCAATGTAAATACTACCCGCCTGCAACACTGGCATCACAGAAATGCTACCTTCTTTTCTTTAACCCGCCCGATCTTCCAGATTCTTCCCGATGATTATAACTGAGGTTGGAATTAGCAGCAAGCAGATATAATCAGGTTCTATGCATACAAAACTCTACCCCTTTTCACTTTGCACAGAGACATTGTTCCCCTACCACTTCTACGTGTGCTTCTAAAATGTGTTTTAACACAGTTAAGCACGACTCAAATACATGCACTGAGACTGTTCATGAATCTATGGAGCATTGGTTAGTATACTATCTACCACCATGATCACTGGCACAACGTCTTTATTAAATAGTCATAGAAGCAATCTCTTTCAGAAAGTGCATATAGTTTGAGTCATTTCTAGTTCATTCTACTAAAATCCACATTTCTTTCAGGTGGAATTATTTGATTATATGCTTTATTGTAATGACTGAGTGGCAGCAAGTTATGCTATTAGACATCTTACTTTTTAGTCTCTAAAGTACAGATGTGTACCTATACGCATGTTGTGTGTGTGGGTGTATGTGTTTGTGGGTCTGTGGTTCTGACTAACCCGGCAGTGAGTAATGACAAAGAGGGTGACACTCCCAAGTTGATTATTTGCAAATTGCAGCCAGCACCGCGTGTAGAAGAAAAGCTACACATCTCAACCCCAGACTAATGGGTTTGAATCTCAGCCCCACCCTTATTTGTTTTATTTTTGTGTAATATTTTTTAAACTGAGCTTTAATCCTATAAAAGTAATACCTGCACCTAGTTTAGAGAGCCATTTGGCACCTCTAGGTTTATTTGGAAGATGAACAGTACCTGCCCCTCTGCCATCTGACCTCAGGCTCTCTGGGCAGAGGGGATCCTTTCGTGTCTTCTTTCCTTCTTTGGTTTCACTTCTTTGATTTCTTCTGGAAATTACATCTGTAAATATCTGTATCTACACACACATATCTATTTAATAATTCTTCTGCTAATCTTGATTTTCTTTTTTCAGTTAGGACATTCTTAACTGACTTCCTAATACGGAAGATGAGTTTGAGCTCTCTGAGACCATCGCTCACACATACACACGCACACGCACACACACACACACACACACACACACACACACCTGTACTGCTGCCAGTAGGGATGCCTGACACTTCTAATTCCTTAGCTTTTCTGGGGTTCTATTTCATTTCAGACATTTAGGTATCTGTTTTCTCAAATTTGTGATATCAGTTCCTGCTCACCCATCCATTTTCTACCCTCCTACATGTTGAATTCTCGATTGGCTATCATTCTCTCTCATATCCTCTTTTCTTTTGTAAGTTCTTACCTTTTTGATTCCTTTCTGGTCATTTGAGTGGGGTGTGTAGAGGGAACTGATATAGAAACAAATTCAATTCCTATGTTTTACCAGCAACGAGCCTGGGACATAGTACGTGCTCAGTGAGCAGCAGACTCTTACTACCAATTCCTTCAACAGAGTTTATGCCTCTGTGGAAGGAAAAAGGGACACCTGGCAGAGACCACATATCTTTTTTGGTATCTTTTCCTTGCATTGTCTTTTCTAACTTCTTATTTCAGCCTAAAGCCAAGCAGAAATCTCTTTAAAGGTAGCAAACTCCTGAAAGTGTAAGTTTTAGATTAAGAAGCACTAATTCACAGAATAGACATTTATTGCATATGCATAGTATGAGACTCTAGGGATGTGAAGTGAAATGAGACAGGGCTCCTGTCTCCTGGGAACCCCCTGTCCGATCTGCGGGAGAGGCATGCTCAACATGCTGTGGGAACAGTGCAAAGAAAGTGGTTGCATTTGCTTACAGAGCGGGCAGGAAGTAGGTGGGACATCAGATTTGGGAACAATTTTATAGCAAAATGGCACTCCTGTGGGGCCTTGAGGGATGTAATAATTTCATCAGTTGGAGGTGAAAGCCCTGTGGGCAGGGAGGATAGTATAAGCACAAGGCACAGGGGTTGAAAACACAGAGGATTTCTGGAGAAGCACCAGAGGATGGGATATGTGGAGACTACAGGTGAGGCTAGAGAGGCGTGGGCTAGATTAAAAAGAAGCTTGAATGCTGCCATGTTTTGGATACAAGCTTTATTCTGGAGGCATCGAAGAGCCTCACTTTTTTGTTTTTACTGGAGACAGCAAGATCAGATATGATATACTGTTGGAGATGAAGCCCGTGGAGAAGAGACAGGCGATCAGTAGACTGGTTAGGAAACAATGTCTGTATTTTAAGAGAAGGGATGAAAGCCCAGACTTGGCTCCTGGGTGTAGAGATGGAAAGAAGTAACCACTGAGGGGTTTCCTTTGAAGGCATCAAACTGATTCTAGAATCACATCCTGCAGGGAAGATGAGGTTCTGTATCCAAGTCACCCATCCAAGATGGGTGGTTAGTGAGTGCCATTAACCTCTGTAAAGAAAAAGAAGTGGGCTTGTAGGAGGGGATGATGGGCTTGGGCTTTAGACGGGGTGAGTTTAGTGGAATTGGAAATAGAAGTTCAAAAACACAGTCTCAGTTGGTGACTTAGGTTGAGAAAAGAGGAAAGTAAGGATGATGATTGAAGGTGGCAAATGGATGAGGTCATGCAAGGCATTTGAATGGGGACAAGAAATAAAAAGACCTGGCAGGAGGCAGGTGATAATAAGGAAGAACAGAGGAAGTGAAGCTAGTCAAGGAGATAGGAAGAGGATGATTGGAAAGGTAGAAGGAAATGAAGGAGAGAGTGGTCTCAGAAAAACTGTGAAAGAAGAGAGACTTCCGGAGAAGGAGATGGTGAATAGTGTTAACTGCTACAGAGTAGACAACAAGTTGAGTATTGACATGAGACCACTAAGTTTGTGATTTAAGCACTCACTGAAATCCCTGGCACAAAGGTAGCAGTGGGGCGGAGGAGAGGGCAAATGGGTTGAGAAACAGATAAGAAAGTTGGTGCAGCAAATAAAAATTATTGTTTCCAAAAGTTGGCCACTAGAAGAAGTGCCATGGGCTGTCATTTAAGTGGAAAACAGTGTCCATGGAAAGACCTTTGATGTGGACGAGACTTGAATGTATTTATTGGCCGTGGGTAATAATCTGGTTGATGGACTGGAGACCCAAGGTCTCCAAGAAAGGATAGAAGGGATTACAAATGCTCTGAGTCAGGTGAGAAGGCAGTAACAATGAATGACTAAAGACAAAGTTTGTAGAGTAGCAGGTGGAATTCTAGAATCCAGGGATTCCATATACAACGGTTTCTCATTTCTCTCTGCAAACTTTCCCATCTCGACCGATGCCAACTTCATACTTCCAGTTGCCTAGGACAGAACCCTCGGTGCTATCTTAATTCCTCTCTTTCTCTCACCCTCCACATCCAATGCATCAGGGAATCCCAGTAGCTACTAAAATGTATCCACAGTTCATCCACTTTTCGCTGTTCCAACTGCTGCCACCCTGGTTTGAGCTGTCATCATCTGCTGCCTGCATTGGGGCAACCGCCTCTTGGCTGGTCACATGACCACCGCGTGGTCCCTTCCCAGCTCAGCAGCCAAAGGATGCTGTCAACATGTACGTGAAAGCTACGCAGGCCTCTGCTAAACCCTTCTAACCATGCTCCTTTCGCTCAGAGTGAAAGCCAATGGCTTACGACGGCTCACACAACCCCCCAGATGTTCCCCCTCTGACCATTGGGTTGAAAATTACAGCTATCCTGACTCCCTCATTCTCACCCGTCCCCCAACACAGAGCAGTCCTGCTTCCCTTACATTGTCCTGTTTCCTATAAGACTTTCTAATTTATGAAATAATGACTTATTTGTTATCTTTAATGTCTATTTTCCCCCACTGGGATTTGAGCTTCACAGGGCAGAACTTTTTATTTATTTTATTCGCTGTTGTATCTTGTGCGTAATAAAGTGGTAAGGTGTCTGGAGCATGGTAAATGCTCAATAAATACCTTCTGCACGGATGAATGAGGTAGAAAGTTACAGGCAGCCACACATGTAGGAGAGAACTAGCAGTGGCTTAACAACCTTGAGCAACTTGATTACTTAGGGGAAAAGGACAATTTTGCTAACTCAGGAAGAGTAATAAGGTTGCCAGGAGACCCTAAGTTTTTGATTCCTTTAAGCGTCCTTTCTACTGAACGCTTTTTGGTGTTAAGTCTACAGTCGGCATGGCCCCGGCCTGGGACTTTGGGGATGGATGAAATCTGGTTTCCCAGGATCCCTTCAGCTCTTTGAAGGCTGTTTGTGCGCTGCGGAGAGAAAACTTGGCTCCTCCTCTTACCTTTCCTTGGTTGTGTGACCTCCATCAGAGCCATTTAACTCATACGGGAAAATAGTATCTTCCTTGGTTGGCTTGCAAAGTTCTTTTGGCTCTCAAACGAGATGCTGTTTGTGAAAGCATTTGTAGACACTACATGCCACACGTGAGTAGGGGATTATCATCGCTGTCATCATCCCTGTGTGAGAAGCAAGGCCAGGCCGAGGCATGGCGACGCTGCAGGGGACACATGCCTCACGTAGTGCCAGAGCTCTGGAGCGAGGGATCTAAATGTCTGCGGGCAGGTGTGCACGTAACGTAGCAGCAAAGAACGGACAAAGGAGAAGTGCAACCTCTACTGCTCTCCTTTAGACTCAGTCTGATCCCTTTCAGGAATCAGGTCTACAATTTTGAGCTAAATTTTGTGTCTCTTTGGCTCCACCTTTCCGAGCGTAGGCACCCAAAGTGGACATCAGAGCCTTGTGTAAGGGGCCGACAGCAGCCCTAGCTGGAGGCTTGCCAGCAGCGTGCCAGCTCCAGCCCAGCATCTTAGGGACCCTTCCTCCTTCAGAGGATGACCACTGTCCCTGGAGGATGCAACCCCTCCACCTTCTTTCTCCTGCGTTTCGTTGAAGAGAGTAACAGGGGTAAGAGAGAAAATGAGTCTTCAAATGCTTAGCCAAACTGGAAAAAAAAGGGCAAAACAAAACCATACACCTACTTTGAAAACAGACTTATTACCTCTTTCTCGTCTCAGCACCCCTAGCCCAGCGAGCCCAGTGAGACTTTTCCCCCCGTAGAGTCTCCATAGCCTCTTCAGCCTTATACATTGTTTTCCTTCCTATTTAAGCTCAGTAATGAGAGCTTGGCAGGAGAAAAATTCAAATGGGTCAGGAGGCCCTTGTGGCTTTTCTTGGGCTTGTTTTCCACAGCCCATTCTAGCCTGCAACATACTTCGCAAGAATGAGTTGGCTGGAGATCTAACCCATGGTAAGAGGCCACCACCGAGGGCAGCATCGCAGACCCAGTGAGACTGGAGCCACGAGCAGACTTCCTGAAGCACACAGCCTGGGTGTTTCCTTACACACGCACATGCACACACACGTGCACACACCGGGGATCCTCATCGAGAACAGATGTCGCTCTCCTCTGTGCCAGCCACGTGTCCGGCATGACATTTTCTTCTGTGAAGCTCCTGGCGACTGTGTGCGTCCTTTCTTCTCCCCTCTCTCCACTTTCTACCTCCTTCTCCTACCCCCTACATCCACTGCATGTACACATTCTCTCCTGATTCATACTGGGCCAGCCTCATATTTTTGTTGTTATTATTGTTATTGCAAACATTGGATGCTTCCAAAGCTGGGGAAAAAAATAAAAAGAAAAGAAAAGAGAAAAAGAGAAAGAAACCACAGCAACCCCCAAAGAAAACATGTTCTAACCCAGGAATGTACACTACTTCATGCATGGGAAGCATCTTCCCACCTCTCCAAGCTTAGCTACAGAATCTAGGGCTCCAAATTCCAACACACGAAAAAACAAATCCATCCAGCTTTTCTGTGTGAGCCTCATGCCATTTCCCAATCTAAAAGCTTGCTGCTCCCCCCAATGGCTGGGATTTGCAGAAGAGTCGTAGCCTCCTTTCCCGACTTATACCCTGGTCACTAAGCTACGACCACTGCTTCATACCCATTTATTCATTTCCTCCCTTAAAATATTTCTGAGTGTCCAGTTTGTGCTGAGTTACAAAAGTGATTAAGTTAACTTCCTAACCCAGTCTGTGCAATAGAGGTGAGCAATCAGTTGCTACCCCATGAGTATAGCAACACAGAGATACGTACAAAGTCACGTGGGGACACCGAGAATAAAGCAAATAGCTTGTCCCAGTCACGCAGAGATCTTCTTAGAAGGGTAACCTTTTGAAGGATAAACAGAAGCATGTGGAAAGGCAAAGCTGTGAAAGGGAGTGGTGCAATGCAGTCATCAAATTTGTCCGTAATAATGCTGTATAACAAATAATCAAGCACCAGGGCCTTTTAATCACAAGATGTATTTCTCACTCGTGCATCTGCAGGGTGACTGAACTCGTTCTGCTTTAGGTTGTGCGTTGGGTCCGGATATGCTCCACGTGTCTGTCACTCAAGGTTTCAGGGTCAGCAGCTACTACTCAGGTTCTGTTAACTCTTGGTGGATAGCATGGGCACAAAAGGACCAGCAGAGGCATGCCAGCACATTCAAAACCTCTGGTCAAACGTAGCGTGTATGACACACACTCACATTCCGTTGGTCAAGACAAGCCCCATGGCTAGGTCCAGAATTAGTAGGAAGGAGAATTAGACTCTGTTGATAGAGAAGTCATGACAAAGGAAGAGAGTAGAAGGAACAGTGGACATGTAATGTCATCTGCCAGTCAATCAAACATTTGTTGCATTTAAATTCATTCTACCCGATCCCAAGACACTCCAAAAGTCTTCCCCAATCATAGCATCAGGCTTGAAATCTAGACGATCGTGATTTACTATCAGGTTACAATGTGCTTCTCTTAATCTAGAGCCTGGTGTTCAAGTTCTCTACCTTACACACACCTGATGAATAAAGTGGGGCAGAGAAAAGACACCCACAGTAAATGACCCCTTTCAGGGAGAATAATGAGAGGCACGTAACAGTTACCGGCCTACGACAATTCTGAAATCCCTCTGAGACAAGTTGTAAAAAATCCCTACTCTTAGAATAAGGAGTATCTTGTTCAGTAGCATTTGATTACTCCTTGGGTATAACTCCCAGGGAGTTCTTCATGGCTTTTGGCTCTGCTGGCTTGGGAGTCCTTCATTTTCCATCATCCTTTTAGGCCACAAAAAGGAGCTTTGGAGAACATCCCTCCACTGGAAGCTAAGTGGTTCTCTCTGCCTGCTGTGTTGTCGTAGACTATGGGGGACCCAAAAATTTTTTCATGTTCTCCAACGATAAGTCTCTTTTAATCCAAGCTGATGGTACTTTTGGCAATTCAACTCACAGACTTTATTGGTTTTGTATACACTTAATTTTAGTTAAATCCATATACCAACAGCTATCCTCACAAGTCTTTTCCAGATGTGGCTCTCTCTGTAGATTTAATTAAAGGTATTCTAAGCTTAAGAGGCTTCTCTGGGACAAAGCCCTTGGTCTCTTTTCTAGGAGGCATTTTTTTAAGATTCAAGGATCCCCCAGGTGCCACTTTAGTCCAGTTAAAAGCCTCAACAAAGGGTGTAAAGATCCACCCCTTGATTTGGTCTTTGTCTGAGATTAAGTCTTAAATCTCTAAAGGTGTAAATATGTAAAGCACCCATTCATGTCTTCTGTCTTATTCTTCTGTTCTCTCAAAATGTGGTCTCCATGGTTGCCTCCAAAGGGACGGAAAAGACACAAGAGGGGCCAGTAACTCTTGAGTCCCTTGGAACAGAATTAATACGTCATTTCTGCTTGCCTTTCTATTTCCCAGTACGTGGTCACGTGGCCTCAAGCCCGCCTCAAGAGGGTCAGGGAAACACAGGGGACTATATAGATATCAGGTGAACATTGAATGTCTCTGTCACAGAGAAAACATGATAGGACGTATACTTTAGGAAGAAAGTCATGATGACAAAAACTTTTGACCATTGAAGTCAGAACCTTATCACCTCTAACCTGAGCTAATGTAATAGTCTCTCACTGAACTGAGAAAGTAGAAAGAAAAGGGGCTGAATACAGAACTATTTCTGCAGTAGAATGGTAAGCGTTTGGATGTTGGATGTGAATACAAGAGAGGAGTTGAAGATGAACTTAATTTGCTTGGAAGGGGGGTGCATGATTATTCTGTGGGCTCACCTCTCACACTGATAATCTCAGTTTACTCTGAAGAAAGCTCAACTTAATAGTTTCCCAACATATAATGCTTGAACATCTACCACGGGGAGTAAAGAAAAACTTGGTTCCTGCCTGTGTGGTTGGAGGTATATGCTATTTGTGTTTTTGTTGGTGTAGCTATTTTGAACATCCAGTTAAACCAGCTTCTAGAGGGCAGGGGGCATGTTTAATTCCTCTGTGTTTATATCCACCCCTATCCACCACCCCCCCCACACACACACACTGTAGTTTATTATTAAACATACCATAAATAGTCAACAAATATTCACATGTGGTTAAGTAATGCTCATTTAATTCTCTTCTTTGGCATATATTATTTAGTGAATGCTTTATGCATTGAATGTGGACTGGTGGGGTGCAGAACTGGAATTAGTATTTTGTTTTTTAATTAGACAAACCAAGTAGTAAGTTGAATATGCATTATCCAGATGTGAAAGATCCTGAACAAATGGAGATGAAAGCCATGTCCCCAATGTCCTCTCCCTTGTGTTCTGGCTTGAAAGTTTAAAATGCTTAAGTTTAATTTTCACCTCTAGTGCTCATTCCCCAAGTGACCTTGGGGCATGGCCCTTTGTCTCATTTTCCCCATCAGTGGAATATGGATAATCATATTAATCTGTCTCACCAGGCGATGTGAGGACTAATTAAAAATGAGATTAGATTCAACTGAAGTCTTTCTAATGTGAGAAATATTAAACTTGGTGGTGCATGTCTGCTATGCCGTCAGGTTCCTGGGAATGGTCTCTGGCCTTGGAACCACTTATGACCCCAGTGACACGGCAGCTGAGTCACGAGTACCTGGAGCCTGCCAGGCTTGTTGGCCATACTCACCTGTCCTGTGTCTATGCCCCTTGTGCCCAGCCCGATGGCCAGACCCATCCAGGTTGCCCAGTAACTGAATAGCAGAACCCAGTGATCTTTTAACTTCTTTGGGCTCCCTCTTGAGAGCCGCTTCCTGCCTGTCCTCTCTTACCTTGTTTTCGTGCTCCCTTTTTCTCAGACAGGATCTCTGAAAATCCGTTGTGTTGACAGATCAGGAAAAACAGCTAAATTAATAAATTCACTAACTAAGGCATGCGTGTTGGTCTGCTTGGGCTGCTGTAGTCAAAGACCACAGACTGAGGGACTTAAACACCAGACATTTATTTCTTACAGTTCTGGAGGGCTGAGAAGTCCCAGATCAAGGTGCTGGCTGATTCAGTTTCCTGGTGAGGGCTGTCTTTCTGGTGTGCCGACGGCTGCCTTCTTGCTATGTCTTCACAAGGTAGAGAGAGAGAGAGAGAGAGAGAGAGAGAGAGAGAGAGAGAGAGGGGAAGGGCTGGTATGTCTTCTTTAAGAACATTGATCCCATCATGATATCATCTAAACCTAATGACCTGTTAGAGCCTCACCTCCAGATACCATCATATTGTGAGTTGGGGCTTCAACATACGCATTTTGGAGGAACACACTTCAGTCCCTAACAGCACCACTCATGCTCACTTCACCTGAGTAGAAGACGTTCCGACACATAGAACGAAGTTTCCCAGTTTTCTTTAACAGGTGGCTGCCTGCTCTGTATAACTTTAAGGATGCTGTACATACTTCTGTTTCTCCCTCAAATATTTATCTCCCACATCTGACTTACGAAGTCTCAAAGTTTCCAAAATTAAAGTCATTTTCTCCTCAATAATTTCTATTTTCTAATTTCTGTCTGGTTGCAGATACATATTTATCATTGGCTTCTTAACATGTCAGCTGCTTTCCGGAGAGGTAGGAGACTAGGCAGACACTATGGTAGGGATGGACACCTTGGGCAAGGGGGTTTTCAGAGCGAGCAGGGCCCAGCGTGGATGTGGAGATGGTGGGGGAAAAAGAGACCAGGGACTAAAGACAGACTTTGACACAGCCTTGCTGCTGTACCTCAACTACAACAGAACGTAAGAGAGAGGATTAGTATCAGGTAACTTGGCTTCTGTATTTTTCCTGCCTTACGGCCATATTATGCATAGTTTTTCTATTCCCATACTTGGGCAAAGTAAATGTAAGATCCCTGGGATTACAGGTCGTGATTAAGAGAGAAGAGAATGACCCACCAGGTTATCCCGTAGCCGTCTCTGGGAGGGCTACCGTCCACCTTCACAGACAGGGAACCATCAATACTCAGAATATCCAGGCTTATTGCACTTGGGAAACGGACAAGAAATAGCTCCTGGTTGCATGGTATATATTTTTTTTCAACGTTTATTTATTTTTGGGACAGAGAGAGACACAGCATGAACGGGGGAGGGGCAGAGAGAGAGGGAGACACAGAATCGGAAACAGGCTCCAGGCTCTGAGCCATCAGCCCAGAGCCCGATGCGGGGCTCGAACTCACGGACCGCGAGATCGTGACCTGGCTGAAGTCGGACGCTTAACCGACTGCGCCACCCAGGCGCCCCTGCATGGTATATTTAAGAACATTACTGAGTGTTTATTATATAGCAGGTGCATACTAAGGAATTATTACCCTTATTATCATTCCTATTTTCCTGATGAGGGAACTGAGGGGCTGAGAATTCAGGTCCCTTTGCAAAGCTCCAGAGGTAGCAAATGTGGGATAAATACACAAACCCAGGCAGTCTGTTTCCAGAGTCCCTGTTCTTAACTGGTAGGAAGATTGAAAACAAACAACACATGCATTAGGAATGTAGGACTTGTAGAATACTCAACGAAGAGATGAGCACAGGGTGCTGGCCACCTGTTGGGACAGCTCCCCAGGCTTTGCAAGCTTTAAGCTGGAAGAAGGGGTGTTGTGCCAGTGAACCCTGCTGAATGAGGACCAGAGACCAGGGAGATGAGAGTGGGGACCTATTTGAAACACATGCAGCCGGTCAGTGGAAGAGTGAAAAAGATACACGGACAAGCGTCCCCTAGATAAAGGGGATGTAAACCAGACACTTACACACAGAATAGGTTCCATATGGGTGACAGGGAGGCTCTGTGCATCCACCAATTAACGGAGGACAGAGCAGCGGATTGATGAGTGGGATGGCGTGACAGGTTGAGCTTAAGAACCACAGTAATCAGCCACACAAATTGAGCTGTTTGTAGACACAGGAACTTAGACCAGGGCTAAAAGAGACAAGACTATTGGCAAGAAAATATTCTAGAATAAATATGACACCTCCCTCCTGCTGTTCCTCAACTCAGCCGGACCTGGGTTTTACAGGGGTGACAAAACAGGCCTAAGTTGTGGAGAAAGCCTGGCAGTAATCAGGCAGGAGAGAAAACTGGCTGGGACCCTCTAGGTCTGTGTTTATATGGGAAAAGATATGTAGACCTTATCACTGTGAGCTAGGACAGGGTTTGCTGTTTGCTTAGACTCTGTTTCTTAAGACTGAGTCCTTAGATTTAGTAAGGATTCTTTCTAGCTTTTTTTTTTTTAATGAGCAAATTAAAAAAAAATTTTTTTTAATGTTTATTTTTGAGAGACAGAGACAGAGCATGAGCAGGGGAGGGGCAGAGAGAGAGGGAGACAGAATCTGAAGCAGGCTCTGAGCCGTCAGTATACAGCCTGACGTGGGGCTCGAATTCACAGACTACAAGATTCTGACCTGAGCCGAAGTCGGATGCTTAACTGACTGAGCCACCCAGGCGCCCCATAATGAACAAATTTTTTGAGAAACATTTAGCATGGTTTGAAAGTCAAAATGTCACAAAAAAACCTTCATCTGCATTTGGTCTCCTACCCAAATATGGCCATTTCCTTTGCAGTACCTCTCCTGTCTGTCTGTTTTTTGTTTGTTTTGTTTTCTGTTCCATGTTACACCCAGCCAGTTCTGTTTTCTTCAGTTCATATCTGTTTGAGGTGAACTTCTACCTGCTCTGAATCTGATCCCTTCTTTCCGGAACATTTCCCACACTGTCCCCGGATCCAGTCTTTGAAACATAACTTTTATCCTGTTCTTCTGCTCAAAACAAAACACAGAGAAGACAAAACAAAGCAAAACTTCCAGTGGTCTCTATGGTCTTCAGGCTAAGGAGCAGCTAGATTCCTCAGAATGGAGATTTTGACCTAGTTCCTAACGTGGGCCATTAATACTTGAGGCAGAAAATGACAGATACATCGCTTTCTTTTTCATCTGAAATCTTGGCTTATCTTTGCCCTTCTGCTGTGATCTTTCTCCCCACTTCTCTGCCAAATCCCATCCATACTCAAAGATGAAATCTAATCCTATATACTCCATAAAGCTTTTGTGAAATGTTGCAGACCCTTTCCTATTCTGAGCCTTCTAGATCTTATTGGTGCTATTAGTTACTTTGAGAATTAATTCTCCATTGGCCCATGATTTCTTTCCTATTTTCTCAGACGCTGTTCAGATCCTTCCTTATTCAGTGCTGATGACACCGAAGCTGCTTTAAGGCGGACGTTGTCATACACAGAACATACCGTGTTCCTTGTACCTAGAAGAAGACACACTAATTATGTATAGATTTATGCCTGGCTCATAGTGTATGTTTTGAACTTAAATAGCCTACCCGATCCGTTTTTCATGGATTTCTATAGCATTGACTTTTCCTCAGAGAGTGGCTTTGCATGCTCATAGGTGTGGTGAGAGATTGGACCAGGTTTGCTACTGAGAAGTGGAGTGTGACGTATCATTATGATTTGGTGACAATACTGGCGGCAGGACGGATACATCAGGATGATTATAGCACGAGCCTGGCCATCGGACAGTGGCCGTACGTCTTTTCTTCACACAGGTTCCTTAATGGCTCAAGTCCTTGGTGTTTTAATTGGCAAAATGGGCATGATAATACATACCTACCTCACTGAGTGATGGTGAGGGCTCGGTAAGATCATGCATAGCATCCACATAGCACAGTGCCATGTCACAGAAAATGCCATATATAAGATAAAAATTGCATCTGGCTTCTATATAATGGCTTGTAGTTTGTAAAAATATTTTTGCCTTTAGGTACATTCCTTATACCAAGGAACTTACAGAGAAATTGTATACGTCTCTCTGTGTATGTATATATATAATAAAAACACATATTTTAATGTTATATATCCGTAATATACATGTTATATATTATTACGACACATGTATCTTCTATATGAATATTGTATATATCATACGTACCATATTTATGTGTACGTGTGTATATATGTGTCTGTTTTATCTGTGTGTTTTCTGTGTATATGACGTGTACATAATAATGTATATATATACATAATATATGAAAGAAAGTGAGAATGAGAGAGAAAACAAGTCCTGTGAGTTAGACCCCACGAGTACTTGTGAACACTCAAAACAACGTAGCTTTAGGTTTACTCCAAAGTGCACCATGTTTGGGAAGAGCTGGGCGTGGTATCAGAATGGCAAAATGTTCTGTCACCTGCTTTGATTCCTTTAAATAGCTCTTTCCACCCCAGGAGTGTCTGCTTTCTCCCCGAAATTTCTCCCAGTGTGCTCGGTTGCTGAGGAGAGAATGAGAAAAAGAGAGACTAGGAGAGAGGGAGGGAGGGAGGGAGGAGGGAAGGAATGAGGGAGAATGGGGAAAGAAAAAAAAAATACGACGCTCAGCAAACAGCAGGAGGGCCAAGAAAAATATTTAATCCAAACAATGAATATTGTCGTTTCCTCCCACAGTCTGCATTCCCAGTCATCTCGCACAGGCAGGCCTGGGGAGCCAAGAAATGCCGAGCTGCCTGGCATGGGTGTGCGTGTGGCGGGGCGCCGGGGGGCGAGCACGCGTGGCGGGCTGCGGTAGAACATTTCCATCGCCAGCCCAGGCCAGCCTCAACCTCCCATGAACTGCAGGCCGGCCAAGGAGTCAGAAGACGGGGACAGAGGGAAGTAGAGGCTCGCGGTCAGAGTGGGACCCCGGCAGTCTGCCCTGGGGTCTTCTTCCCGATGCCTTTCCAGCCCTTTCTGCCAGCTGTTTCCTCCTCCTTCCTCCTCCTCCACCTCCCAGAGCGATGTGAGCCCTTGAGCAGAGCAAGGCTGCCCACGGTGTCCCTCACGGGGGGTGCGGTCCCGGCACAACAGCTGGAGGAGAGCCAAGAGAGGAGGGGCTGTGTGAGTGACTGCCAGCAGTGGTGATGCGGGCAGGGCAGGTCCCGTCCCACCTGCTCAGCACGGTGGCTGCCATGGCCTGAATTTCTGCTCCCAGGTTCGTTCTTCTGGATCTTTAAGTTTGGTTCCATAAGGGTCTACCGTCCATGAACCTGTGCCTGGAAGCTCATGCTGAGCCATTCTCAGGTGACGTGTTAGGGAGCATAGTTGATGGCGAGAACAGACACCTGGGGTGGTTGGGAACAACAGAGGAAAGGCACCTTACCTTGGAGGAAGGGCAGGAGGAGTGGAAAGCAGAAAAATATTCTGCCTTCTTAGGTTAGAAAGTGTCTTCTGGAGGGGATCCATGAGTCTCGTGTTAAGAACCCCGTGTGCTGTGTTGGGCACTGTGCTGCCGTGGGGGTCTACCGCTCATGGAAAGAAGCACGAATGGAAGTGTCCCTGCCCCCGGGGGCCTTACCGAGTCCAAACCTCTTGTGTTCAAAGTCTCTATCGTTGACCTTGAAACACGTAGGCTGGCTCCGATTAGCAGGAGGGGAGACAGGAAATTCCCCCGGACAGTTGCTGATGCATCCCTCTTTTAGAGAAGAAAGTCAAATGCCGTGCAAGCGAGACCGTGGCAGGAGACCTTGCAGGCCACCTCACCACCTCTCCCAGCCCCCATCCAAACAAGAAAACAAAATCATGACAATCAGCGGGCCTACCGGTCTGGCAGTGGAGAGGCGAGCGAGGTCTGATGGTATGTCATTACTGGTTCTTGCCGGGAGCCCAAGCAGACATTGCTACATCAGGACTCGGGAGAGCTGCCGTGGTTGCCACCAGACAGCCTCTTGAGAGGCGTTGCAGTGTGGTTCGAGAAGCAGGGAGGGCAACAGCATAAGGTTGGGAGTCATTGGCATAAAATCTGGACCAGCCAACTGCTGGGGAAGAGCTGCGGCCGGGCCAGAGGCGAGCGTGGAGGACGGGAGTCAGAAGAGAGGTTTGCGGGGGGCCTTTGTGGACATGGAGGCCAGCTGTGGCCCTGCAGCGACCTTGCGCGTGATTATGGAGACGTGACCGAGGAATAAGGACGGTGGCCCGGTCTCATGCAGTTTGGTCAAAGGCAGCTGGAGGTCAGGGCCGGAGGCACAGGGCTTCTTAGCCTGGGTGAGGCCTCCCAGGACACACTCCCATCAGTAGCAGTGGCTCACTACTGTGGCATTTCTCCACAGAGGGGCAGGCCACAAATGTTAGGAGGGCCGTCTCATTTGGTTTTTGAGCCCCCAAGACAGCATGATAAGGGCCCATGGGAGAATGTTCTCTTTTGTCTCTATCTCTTGGGAAATAGAGCCCTAATTTCGAGCCAACGTTCTTCTGGCACAGATGAATGCAGACTCGACCCGAGTGCCTCGTCTTCACCATCTGGGGCTCTTACCCCCACCCCTACCCCTGCCTGGGGGTGGCTGAGAAGTACCTGGCTCTGTTGGGCCCAGAGGCAGGCCAGCGGGGAAGCGGGCTGGCATACGTGTGTAAGTGAGGTCAAAGAGTCTGCCGTACCGGGTCTTTCTTTGCAGTGAAATGAAAGGGGCTGCTAGGAGGTTGTTTTTGGCCGGAAAGTCAGTCACAGAGCGTCTTCTCACTTTCCTGTTTTCCTGTGGTGCACGTCAGGGAAGAGGTGTCTGTGGTGGTTTGGGGTTTTTCAGAGGCTAAGACACTCAAGTCACCACCATGGTTTTGAGGAGAGCCTTGCTTTCCAGAAGCCAGTCAGGCCTCTCCCACTCTGTTTTTATAATTTCCAGACCCATTTCCCTTGTCACCTGACTCCTTCATGACTCAGATGGTGCGTTTGTGGTGAAAGTGAATGGGGCAGGAGGCGTGGGGATGAGAACGTCCATGGCTTTGACTCTGAAGTATTGCTGGTAGAATCTCAAAGCTTTTCTGACCAGGGTCTCTGTGGCGGGAACTCAGACACCAACCCACGGCAGTAAAAGCAATGGTAGTATTCCTGCCCCCTTCATAAAACTAGGATTCCTTGAGGACTTACTGTGTACCAGGTACGGGGCTAAGTATTTCACCTCCATTGGCTCATTTACTCCTTACAACAGTCTATGAGGGAGGTGTTATTCTCACTCGCAAATGAGGATAATGCTACTTAAAGAAGTCCAGTAATTTGCTCACATCTACAAGGTGGTGAGGAGCAGAGCTGGGATCCGGGCACAGGTTTATCTAACACCGTATTCCAAGCTCTTTATCACTGCACTCTACAGCCTTATCATTTTCCAGAGCAGAAGGTATTAAGCCCCATGTACCTTGAAGGAGATGAAAATCTTACAAGTCACTTGACCTTATTTTGTTGTCCTTCTTTCCTATTTGCTTTCCTTCTTTCCACTTCAACTCATCCCCACTATCTCTCTCGGAAGAATATGGGGTCTGCACCATTTGATTATTTCTGTTCCAAGACTGTGCTTTGGTCGTGGTGTCGCACATAGATAAACTCGTCGTAATCGGGTGTCTCTTTTGGACCCTACAGAGTGGCACATTTGCTTTTCCTCTTTTTGCGAGTCTGGGGTATTGCACAGGCCGAGGTTTGAAGCCCTACACAGAAGTCGTGTGAGCTTGCCCAGACCAGTAAAGCACAGTGGACCATAGGACTGCACCCCAACTCCTGATGTTACTCAGGGCCACCAAATGGGGTGCTTCCCTCTGCCCATCCAGCAGAATGCGTGTCTCCATTGCCTTTCTTTCAATTACATGTTGCTCATCTATTATTTGTGGAGCAGACCTTTGGCGTTCGAGGAAGTACCATTTGCGGTTTCAACTGCTACCCTGTAACTCAGCAGGTCCTTAATACCTTAGCAATCGGTGACTCTGCCGAGGCTGGGATTTGCATCGTCTGGTCTTCAGGGCTGGTGGGCACGAACCAGTCTCCCAGTTCCAAGTGAGCCAGGGTACCTTGTACGGCATCGCCGTATGACTGTGTCATTCCATATCCGTCCTCACAAACCCAGTCTTCTTATTAAAATACTAACAGCGTCGCTTACGAGTTCACCACCTTCCTTGCAAGGGCCCGGGACTTGGGCGCCTACCCCCAATCAGCTGTTAAAACCTAACCACTTGATTACAGATATTTGCAAACATTCCTAAGACAGCCATGCTTTCACTCCCATCCTTCTGCTCTGGTTTTTCAGCTTCTTTTTTGTTTTTGGCCCCCTGATAATTTCTCTTCCTTTCTTCTTATCCCAGCTCTGGAGTTGAGAGGATATTGTTAAATTTTATCCAACATTTTTAGATGGCTTATAGAAGGAGAACTTTTAGATGGTGTATTCCACTGTCTCTTTCCACTCTTAAATAAGTATATACCAATGCTCTGTACCTAGTAGGAGAAGAATAATAAAAAGGACAGATCTGGTCACAAAGTATGCTAAGGAAATGAAGTTAGCCACCCCCATATTTATTCATTAAAAATATGTTTTTAATGTTTATTTTTTGAGAGAGACAGAGAGCAAGCGGGGGAGGGGCAGAGAGAGAGGGAGACACAGAGTCCGAAGCAGGCTCCAGCCTCCGAGTGGTCAGCACAGTGCCCGACACGGGGCTCGAACCCACAAACCATGAGATCATGGTCTGAGCTGAAGTCGGACACTTAACCGACTGAGCCACCCACACGCCCCATATTCATTCCTTGAGAACCTCCTGTGGCACCAGACACTGAACGAGCTGCTGGTGAAGATGGTTACGCTCTGAGTGAGTCCTCGACAGTCCATTCAGAGTGTCGAGTCTTAAATAATGCAAATATGGTTAAAATATACCATAGTAACGCACAGCTAGGGAGAGTTCTCTGGGTCCAGGGAGCCAGAGGAGATTTTCCAGAGGAGGTTGCATGTAAGAAACTCTTCCTGCAGAATCCATCTCAGGGTATCTATTCTAATTTTACATTTTCCAAGAAGATTGTGGCAAACCCACAAATGTGAGATCATTGGCACCCTCCCACCCCAAGGGGTGAACGCTGGAGGAGGGGAACAGCTCCGTTTCCTCTTTCCGTCAGATGACTGCAATGAGCAGAAAAATATCTGGCTTTAGCATTCTGGGACCCAGAAATAAATGTTTCTGGGTTGCAGGCATCTGCTGATGGGATGGGAGCAGAGTTACTGCTTCCTCCTGGGGAAATCAGCCTCTAGGGAAATATGCACTGACCGAGCCCCGGGGCCAGAAGCAGTGATCGCGCCTGGTCGCTTATTGGGGACAAATTTCGACCTGCAGCTGGGAAAATAAGAAGGGAAGTTGTTGGGGTTCAGGGGAATTGAGATGATATATATAAACAGTCCTTTTTTGTTTCTGTATTGGATTGTTGGGTTCACTTCGTTGTTAATGCTGTACCTCAGCCATTTCGTATAGAGGTGCCAAAGGAATTAAATTACCCAGAATTCCCCATAAATTAAAAGATCGATGATTTCATCAGATAGCGGTAGCATGGTATAGTAGACAGAACATCAGATCAAGGATCCAGAGATTTCCTCCTCATTCGCAGAATTGCCACCCACTAGCCTGACAAACAAGACATTTCTTTTTTTTTTTTAAGCATCCATTTTATCATTTGTAATATAAGAGTTTTGTACTAAACAGTCTTCAAGGCTCCATCCAACCATAGAATTTCATGTGTCTGTGACCCTTTCAAAGAAAAACAAAAAGCAAGTAGTGTTCTGGTCACCAAGGCTCCTTGAGGGGCCTCGAAGGCCTCACAGGTTTTGCCTGTGAAATTCGAAGAGTGGCCTTGCAGTGAAGCCCAGGGAGTATGGACACAGCAGGCAGATCTTTGGGATGAAAGAAGAATCAGAATCAGGCCGGAGAATCGGGCCAAGCACTCACTGGAAAGCCAGAGAAAAAGAGAAAATTAGCACACGTTCTTGTACGTATTCACAAGAGGCTTTATCTACCGCCAGGACTGTGTCCAGCAGGGCAACATAGTGTCCCTGGCGAGGGGCTTCTTTGGGGCCTGAGGCAGCCTCATCAATATGAAGAAACGGATGTGGGTCTGATTTGTCCTTCACATACCTAGAGGGTTTTGGTGGGAAATGGTGTGGGAGAAAGAAAACAGTGTCAAGCATTAGGCATAAATGGTATTAGCAGCTTCTCCTGGTCTGAAACACTCCTCAAGATGGTAAATCAGGGGGTGCCTGGCTAGCTGAGTCGGTTAAGTATCCAACTCTTGGTTTCAGCTTGGGTCACGATCTCATGGTTCATGAGTTCGAGCCCCACATCGGGCTCTGTGCTGACAACACGGAGCCCTCTCTCTCTCTGCCTCTCCCCTGCTTGTGCTGTCTCTCTCTCAAAATAAATAAGTACATATTTTTTTAAAAAGATGGCAAATCAGGATTTTGTCTCATGCCTTATCTCTAGGGATATAGTCACTTTTGGCTGAGATCCCAGCCTGTAGGTTAGCAGAGCAGAACATCTAAAGTTCAATGCTAACCTTTCTAAAACATCACTATGGTCATGAGTTCTGCTGCAAGCTATAGAAGAAAAATGCTCTTGATGTCATTCAAGTAATAGAGGTATTATCAGCCAATCAGTTGATGTTCATGGAACCATTCCTGAGGGCGGGCCCTGTGATAGGCAGTCTGAGACCACCTGTCTCTCTATTTTCACCCTCTTTTTTCCCTTACACAGTTCCCTCAGGCATCCCCTCCGAATCATCCAGTCCTAACCTCTCCTCCACAGGGGCTAGATGTAGCAGAGCCAGCCCCTAAAAGTTCTTACAGATCCCCACCACCAAAATCTGGATTCGGTACTTTTCTCTCCTGTCCACACCCCTATGCCACACTCATCATCATAAGCTATGCTTGTTTGCAGTGGGTTCTCTCCAGGGTCACAACCATGTTTTATTTATCTTTGTATCCCCTTAACAATGCCTGGCACATAGAGGTAAGGAATAAAGGATGTTGAATGAATGAATGAATGAATGACTAGATAGGGCCACCATCCCCATGCCTAGTTTTCCAGAACAACCTTAATCAGAAAATAATACAACATAAAGAATGTAGATGACATAATATAAAGAAGAAGTTATCTTTACTTTTGAGAAGTTTCCAAAGTTGTACAGTTTCCATAGTCATATGGTCATAGAGACTGATAGCCCTTCCTCCTTATATTTCGTCATTCACACACAGCCATTTATATGGCCACCTCATCTGACCAGAGCAACAGCTAGCTGACCATAGATAACATCAAGCTCCTGGATCATAAAAAGAACAACCACGCCTCTCTCTCAGACCTAGGTACTTACTTCAGGTATAATTCTAAGAAGCTTGACTTATGAAGTGTGTGTGTGTGTGTGTGTGTGTGTGTGTGTGTGTGTGTGTGTGTTGAAGGGGGCTCATCTAGTGAAGGGACAAGTGTCCCCATACAGAAAGCCTTCCCATAAATGGAAATGAAAAATGTTCATGTGGATGAATTTGTGTTCTATCCAAGTTATTAAAAGGCATGATAAGAGGAATTTTATAGTTTTTTTTCTTTTGCCAAAATGGTTAAAATGAAAATGAAAAAGTGTCTCCTGAAGAAATAGTCTTCAGGTATTTGAAAAATCCACTTAATGTGAAGCACTTTGTTTTCTGATGTTACAGGATAAATGATTGTATGTATGGGTAGTGACGATTCACCTATGGACACGTTGTGCAGAGAAACCAAGCCTTGTGCCCTTCCTTGGGGAAAGTTTCCTGTGGCAAGTCTGACACCTTTCCATTATTGAGATTTTGATCTAATCTATATGCAGTCTTCAGATGCTTTAAAAACTTCGAATCAATTAGTCATTTTTCCCTTCCTAATTTTTCCATTGTAACTTTGGACTCAAGCTGTCAAGCTTCCCAGGCACATGTTGCCATTGGAGACTCTGTTTGTTTAGGGTGGAGCAGTTGTTTTTGGCAGGTTGGGGGAGGAACAATTAATTCTAATAGGTATATAGTGAATTAAATGCTTGGGTCTTTCCAACCTTTCCTCCGATTTTCTGCTCCTTTTAATAAATTCCCTTTTCTTCCCTGATGACCCTTTGAGAGCAGCAAAGAAGCAGTTTCTAGAAATCGTGTTCAGGCTATAGCAGTGGACATCCATCAGGAGGTAGAGAAGGTCACCTAGACCATTTCTACTCTTTTCACCCTGTCTTCCCTAGTGTTCCTAAGGTAAGAAGCCATCCTTGGGGAAGACTTTGGGAAGGAAGATCTCCCTGGATCCTTTATTAATTCATTCTTATGTTTAAGTTGTTCTTACAAAAAGGAAGCTCTCCCTTTAATCCTCCATACTGAAGACCATACTTTATACATAAAAAAAAAAGTATTTTGGGTGCTCTTTGGATTTTTATAGACAATAACATGAAAAATAAAGGAGGAACAGATTAAGTTTTGCCAATGAGTCAGTCAGGGTTGGAAAAAAAGTAACAGATGCGGTGTTAGATGAGGAAAATACACTCCAAACACTTGAAAAAGAAAAAGAAAACTCTGGGGGAATCTCAGTAGATGTATCTGATCCTCCTGGGAGGACCCAAGAGCATTTAGAGATGTTAAGGATGCAGCTGGCTGTACGTTGACTCCTTTTATAAGGCTGCAGTTGTAGACCCAAGTCCTGATGGTATAGTTATCCCAAGTTCTGCAGAGCCAGAGTGACTGGTTCTAGTGTTAAAGACAAATGCTCACCTCAAAATCTTTGTCTCTATCCCAGTGAGGCCCGTGTTGAAAACAGAATTCATTTTGACTTCCTGCTCTCAACCGACATTGCTGGACAGCTGTGCAACAGCTGTTGAGTTCCACGCCACAAGTAGCAACTTTTCAGTGATTGGCAAACTGGTATACATCTGGAATGATGTTCAAATGACCTCAGGACCCCATAGAATAAATCAAAACATTGAAGTAATAATTTGGATGAGCTCCTTCTGATGTAATTCAATTGCTGAAAATCATTTAATGGCCTTTTTTTTTTTTTTTTAGTTTAGTGATCTGTCTCATCAAAGCCCAGTGAAATAGGGAACAGTCCGTCTATTTGACATTTAAGGAGGGTTGGGGGAGAGAAAGTGATTTAAACATGTAAACTGGAAGGCGACCTAAGAACTCAAAAGTCTACTGACTGTCTTGTGGTACAAAGAGTTTGACCACAAGATGTTTCCTGAGGCTTTGCAATTGGGCATCCACTCAGGATGGGAAGCAGCCAATGCGATTGAGTAGGTGGGCTGGCTGGCATGCCCTCCAGGATGCTGTGGGACACTGTTTTTCTCCAGGAGGAGTTCTAGGGAAACGGCGCATTGGGCTTCTGAGCTTTTATTTTAACCGCTTATTGCTGTTCTTATCATACATTCCCTTTTGGGGAGAAACACTCCATTAACTCTGGTTTGGCCTGGGCCCGTTTCCCATTTTGGTTTCTGTTCACTTGTAGCAGTAACAGGAATGAATGGAAACACTTCAGCCAGCTCTCTCTGCTCTGTGTCTAGCTGCTGTGCTTTAGGTAGCTGTACATGTGAGATGATTCATGTTCTAGCGCTAGTGTCCCAAGCCCCAGGACCCCTGCATTCTGGACAGACATCATTTGGGTATTCACAGCACCTCAGGACCACCAGGCTCTTTCAACACAAGTGGCAGCAAAGGGGTGGTAGTTATGGTTCTTAATCTGGGAGAAGGAACAGAAAGTCAAGATGCGTGACTTCTAATCCAAAGCCGGCTTGACCCTAACTATCCAAATCAGGACAATTTTTGTCATCTCTGTGCATCTCCGTTTCCTCACTGATCAAATGGGAATTCTAAAGCCAACCTGGCCAGCTGCACAGGCTTTTCCACGGAGTTAAAATGTGTGAGAATGTTTCGTAACCTACTTGACACAAAGACCTGTGACTACATGAGGGTGAAAAAGCTGACCAAGGAGTTTAGATGAACCATTCTGGATCCTAGAGCTGGTGAGAAGCAGAGTTGTTGAGACTAAAATTTAACAGATCCTTGGGTCTAATGGTCTTGGGACTTTTCAGCTTCTTGAGAACGTTGGGTCAATTTGTATCCTGCCCTTTGGGTGCTCTCCCGTAATATCCCTGGAGTTCCACGGATTATGGTGGGGTGAGGATGGGTGGGAGAGCTGGGCAAAGCCCAGCAAAGCTGTTCTCAGACGCTGACCTCTCGTGTCTTCACCAGCCTTTCCAAGCCGATGGGTGGTGCGATACCATCAACAACCGGGCCTACTGCCACTATGATGGGGGAGACTGCTGCTCTTCTACTCTGTCCTCCAAGAAGGTACGTGAACCCGCCTGCGGGTTACAGGCTGGGCAGGGGCTCCAGGAATCAGCGCAGGGGCTTTGGCTGGTTCTCCTTCCTTCTGTACCATAATTGGTGCTTGTTCAACACTCAAGAAGGAATGATCGTGAGAAAACATTGAAGCTTCTATGGTGGCAGGATGAAGGGCAGTGATTTTAGGTGAGGTTGTTAGAAAACGCTAATTCTTTAAGGAGCACCTTCAAAAAACCTATGGCTTTGCTACTCAAAAACTCATATCTGCTTATAATTGTCTGGGATACACTTCTGTTGGCAGGGAATCATGGCCTCTACATCCCCTGGAGAGGCAAGATCACCAATGAAGTGATATCCAGTTGCTAGTAGTTAAATTAATTTAATTAAGTTGGTTTGTAATTAATACATTGTAATTACATTGATAATCCTGTATGGTACAGTATAACCATATCTCAAATGTATGTTGAGTGGCCACCACAGGCTGCTTTCAGGACTCCCTAGACCGATCCTGAGCAGGAGTCTTTTTCTCGGTTTCTCTTTTATCCCTGTTTCTCTTCGGTGAACCTGGACTAGTATACGATACGTCCATCTATTTTTTTACCTCACTTGATTTTCCATGCCCAAAGGTTAGAATCCTTGCCAGTTTTTACATCAGGTCTCCCAAGATGCCCCGTTTTCTCGGAAGCTAGTTAACATACACTCAAAAAGTGTGTTGGTGGCAATGCAAGCCGGTAGAGAGGAACTTTTGCTGGATTATTTTGGCATGGAGCGGAGACAATTACATAGCAGGGAGGCAGTCCAGCCACAATAGGTAGAGAGATGCGTTGTCTCACCGAGCCAAAGTATATCCTGGGTTCAAGATGGGCAGACTCTCATGCTCATGAAGACAGCAAAGATTGGGGCGCCTGGGTAGCTCGGTCGGCTGAGCGTCCGGCTTCGGCTCAGGTCATGATCTCACGGTTCGTGGGTTCGAGCCCCGCATCGTGCTCTGTGCTGACAGCTTGGAGCCTGGAGCCTGCTTCGGATTCTGTGTCTCCCTCTCTCTCTGCTCCTCCCCTGTTCATGCTCTGTCTCTCAAATAAAAACATTAAAAAAAAATTTTTTTAAAGACAGCAAAGATGATCTTATGGCTCTAAGAATACTAAGAAGTAGGAGTCATAGAACTAGGCTGTAGAGCCTTAGTTTTCTGGATGGTAGTGTGACCTTAAGTTATCCAACCTCTCTTGGCCTTCCGTGTAAAAAGAAAATGCCAACATTCATCTTACCTACTCACAGGGATTTTGTGAAGAGAGCAATAGCAACAAAAACATTAGCAGAAGGTTTTGACATTAGTTTTAATATTAGAAGCAGTAGTAACAGGTGGTATAGGTGCCGGGAAATGTGTGTTTTATATCCATCATTTTATTTAAGTCACACTAACACCCCTGGAGTGGTTACTGTTGTCCTTCCACACACATAAAAGTGAAGCGAGGAGGATTTGCCTTGCCCAAAGAGACATGATGTGTAAGTGAAAGAACTGAGTGTTAATTTCACTTCTGTGATATTAACAGTAATCCCACACTTCCCCTGGGACCACGTGAGAAAAGCAAAAGCCGGTTGAAAAGTATGGAGCTTGGCATGAAAGTGGGTTATTTCAACTTCTCTTTGATTTCCACTAGGTCATTCCATTTGCTGCTGACTGTGACCTGGATGAATGCACCTGCCGGGACCCCAAGGCTGAAGAAAATCAGTAACTGTGGGATCAAGCCCCTCCTTCTACTGCCCTGGAGGCAGTAAGAAAGAGAGGCCTCCACAAAAGGGCACAAAAGGTGAACAGAGAAGAAAGGTCACGAAACGAAGGAAGGAGGAAGAGCATGAGGATCTCGTAGAATGCAGGATGTTTCTAGGTGCCGACTATTGCATCAAGAAGCCCAAGTAGGGAAGAATCATGGGCAAAAGTTTCTTCAAAGGGGCAGTTGATTAAAAGTGGAAGGAGAAATATGATAGATATACACGGACCCTCATCCCCCATTTATATTCTATTCAACCCCATCCCCGCCTCTTGCCCTGCTCCCCACTCTGCACCCTGCCAACTATTCAACCCCACCCAACTTGCAAACCAATACCAAAATACTAGAAGAGAAGTTGCCAGGGACACTCTGTAATACCCGTTTTGAATGGATTGCCATCTTTCAGGGCTCTTCTGCTCTAAACTGGCTCCCTTTCTTTTGTGTAGTCTCCCTTAGTAATGATGAGGTTAGTTATTAATTCTTTATAAGTATTTAAACATAATTATATAAATATATTATATATATTATATTTTTTGCTGTCTACTAAGCTAAAAAGTATACATTGTTCCACACATGCTGCTGTGAAGTTCACATCCAAAATGAATACTGAGGATTTGAGGACAGAAAGACAAGTTCCTCTGCCATCGTTCTATTGATGAGAATTGGCAGGGTGAAAGGGAAGTGGAGAAGGAGAGAGAGAGAAATTAGGTGGCGTTCTTGATACATGTCAGCTAATTTACCTTTTCAGGAGCAGGAAGCTGGACCCCATTTGAGGAGGTGGGGGACGGGGACGATAACATTAAGAGATGGCAAGTTGGGTGGGAGTGCCCATTAGCACTAGGCCCAGGAGAACCAGAGTGTGGTTCTTGTGTATCTATCCAAAAAGACTGTATTCACTACTTTTCACTTCTCAGAACTCTTGTTTGGAGTTGACGAGACCCAGGATTCTCTACACTTTCAAGTGTGGCTCTTACTAGTCAGTCAACAAATTTGTACGAGGGCTGGGATTGCCAGGATTACAGGAACTCACACATTCCTCATTCTCGGCCTGTGGTCTCACTCCTTCTAAGTCCCCAAGCCTGGCCATCATTCACAGACACATGACCAATTGTTGATGTTCTGGAGGAAAAAAAAATGTCACGGACATGACATGGGGAAAGTGGGAGGAGGTGGAAGAACGGGCAGAAATGGAGGAGCCTAGGGAGGCCATAGTGGTGGGAGAGGCCATGGGAAAATCACGGCCTCGGGCAGGAGGGTGAAACAAGTCACAGATTCAGCCTTGTTCCAAGTCTCCAAAACAGATCAGAGGGGAATCCGTCAAGCAATGCGGAATCTGAGGTAAATTCTATTCGGGTGCAACATATCAGATCTGCGACCTAGAGCTTTTCCTTTGAGCAAGCTTTGGAAACACGTGGAGCAAGGGTGACACTCTGTGGGAAAAGAGAAGAATTTCAACTATTTAGGGTCCATTTTGTTGCCATTATCCTCTCTTGTTCAGTAGATGGACTGTAGGTAAAATGACCACCGTGTTAACCTGCCTGCATTCACGTCCCAGGCTTACTCTTCTTGCTAACGGTCTATTGCAGTTGTTTTTGGTAACAATTTCTGGATTAGGCCTTTGGGGAAAGAGCGTTAACTTCTTGCTCAACACTTCAGTTTGTCATCTCAAGAAGGGCTGGGAGTCTTGCTTCCCTCAAAGCTACTTCTCCAATGGAAGCAAATAACAGGCCAAATTAGCATGCAACCTTGGTCTCTGAATCATCTGCTCCTTGGCTCTGACCACAAGTCCTCCGCTTTTCCCACCAACACTGGAGCAATGGCTTTGCAAATAGGAAGAGGAAATGTTACTTACCGCTATCTTGAGCCAGACTTCACGTGGGAAGGAAAATATTCTGGAATGGGAAAAAAAAAATTTATCTCCAGGGATATAAAATGAAGGTGGCATCATCACTGGGGAAAGGAAAGAGCAGACTGCCCATCCGTAAAGCCCTTGTCCTCTATGTTTTTAGCCCCAATGGAACCCTAGGCACCTACCGTTCATTGGATTCATATTTAGTACCCCAAGAAGAGAATAAATATTTCTGGGATTGTAGTAGGCTTCGATATGGAAAGGATGATGAAAAAGTTTAGATCCTCCATTTTTTACAAAGTCGTACAATTGTTTTCTTGGGGAGAATATCCAAATTCTTGGAAGTGCATCAAGCTTTGTGTCCGCGAATGCTGCTTTGAGATTGAGGCAACAGAATAGGTATGTTGGGCATTGCCCAGCTCAGGAAGGCTACAGCCCCCCACGAGGATGTGAGCCTGCGGTTCACGCCAGTGTGGGTCTGTGCTCAGTCTCTCCACAGGGGGAACAGTGAGCACACTTCTCTGTCATACTTCATTTACAAATCTTTTATTCTCCACTGGCGATATCTGCAATGCACCACCGCCCTGGGAAGGTGAGAGGGCAGTTCCTGTGGTGTCTAGAAAGTCCTTCTGGCTGAAGGCTGCCCGGCGCTACTCAGCGATGGCCATTCAGAGATGGCAGGCTCTTCCAGCCCTTGTCCCTGGACCCTAATGTGTTGAGCCCTCATGTCACTAATAAAGTGGAAGGACTGAGCCACCGTGGTCATAGAACCCCGGGAGATATCAACTCACACTCCATGTGGTGGTCTGCACTTGGCTGCTCTCACCCATCCACGGGGTAACGGAGGACCTCTCCCAAAGGCCCTTCTATGTTCCAAAGTCACTTCTCTGCTTCTTTTTTTCCTAGTAACTAGGGGCTCTGGTGTCGAGGTTGCCCAGGACTAGGCTGACTCTGGTGGTTCGTGTGACAGTCTCCAACCAGAGAGATGAGAGGACAGAGTGAGGACAGATGGGCAGCTGGCAAAACTGTACATGAAAGGGAAGAGTTATCTTGATTGTCTCCTTTGCTTCCCTCCATCACAAGGCATTGCACTTGGCATTTGCTCTATACTCTGTGAGATCACTATTGAGTGCGTTAGTTAGCACCCCAAGGGGATGGCTTGTTTGGGAACACAATGAAAGGAGCTGATCTACTGTATTGTAATGTAAAACAGCTACAGCCAGTTATTTTGTAAGATTATAAGATGTTCATTAAAAAATCAGCACAGAAAATGTGAAGTGTCTTTGGTGTCTTATTCTTTGTTCAAATCAACCACCACTTCCAAATCGCTTCCCATTCGCTTGGGCCAGTCCAAACGTCGTCATCAAGTTAATTGATTGATGGATTCCTTTTGGTCACTTAAGAGTGATTTATTAAGTAAGCGGCACATGTAGACAAAATAAACATGAAATTTTATGAGAGGAGAGGACGCGTACCAAAGCAGAGCGCACAGTAGTGATGTCAAGTGTCTCGTGGGTTGTAGAAACAAAGGCCGACATTTATGGGTCAGAGGAAGTAGGCACCACTCCTGGATGCCACAGATGCATAGCGCTTGAAGGATGGTCTGAGGAGGAGGCATACAAGCTTGGTAGACAGAAATGGGAAAGAGGAAGAGGATAGTACAAGCAAAGTGAAGAGCAGGGCTGAAGAGAGGAGGTAGGTTTGGGGAGAGGCTGGGTGATATTGGACATCACTGAGGCAGCCAGGTTAGCTAGAAGGCAGAACTTGGCCAACATGTGCCATGCGTTTGGCAAACTTAATCGCAAATCTGCACCCTCCATATTCTCATTACATCGATAAGGATAGCAAGTGTCAGCCTGGTGAGGGAAGTTCCTTAAGTTCATATGACTGGTCTCTGTTTTACGCCTGGTTCTGTGAGACATGGAGATGTGAGAAGGAAAAGAAAAATGGTGTTGAAGAGGACATGAAAGGGAAGGGGGAGAAGTGGAGAGATGTCAAAGGTGAGGGCTTTGCGTTAAGCCTTGAACATTAAGCATGGACCGTTGAACATTACTGTCACTGACAGAAGGGGGAAGCCAGGAGGAGTGGTCTTTGGAAGAAAGCACATATATTTGCGATTTGATAAAATCAGTTGGAGGGCCAGGTAGATAATTACTTGGAAATTTCCTGTGAAGTCGTGTTTAGCACCCAGGAAGAGGCCTCTGCAGCTGGGGGCAGCCTGCCAGGGTCTCTGGTCATGCCAGGCACCATTCCGGTGGCCTGAAGGGCTGAGTGGTTGTCTTCACACGCATGTTAGCCATTTGGTAAGACCCATGGAATAGATAGGTGGGAATGTGTGCTTGGAACTTGGGGGAGAGGTTTGTGACTAGAAATAAACACTTGAGAGCAAAAAGAAAAAGTTACCTGACATTTTCTTTATCTCACAAATTGCTTTCTTATGCTTTATTGCTACTCGTGGGTAAGTCAGAGCAAAATCAGCTTTGTCTGTTTCCATTTTACAGATGAAGAAACTGAGTGTCAAATTATTGAAAACTTCAAGTTCATATAACTAAGTTCAGCTTGGGATGGGAATCCAAGTTTTCTGTCTCCGAATGCCATATGCATTCTACTCCAGGATGTGGCCCACTAGGCCCAGAGCAAACCCATACCTGTTTTAGGTGGGAAAGTTAAGGGTCTTTTTACCTGTTTATGTTTCCAGGTGCTCATTGGTTTCCTTGTGGCTTTGTTAGTAGCTGATGGTAGGAAAACTGAGAGTTTTCTAGAGTGCTCTTCCAGGGCCCTCTCCTCATGCCAGGCCCTGAGTATAAGCAGATGCCCCTGCACATGCCAGTTAGGCCACAGCTGGCCTGAGACTTCTGGCAAGGCTGCCTTCTCCCTAATAGCTTCCCCAGGGATAGTCCTGGAGAGAGACTTTGGAGCTCTGGTTTCCATTGACTGACAAACTTAAATGACATGATGAGTCACCCGTTAGCTGGGAGACTCACTACTCTTAGATTCAGGCCAACCAGATGATGAGGGGCTTAGCATGGGGAGGATGGGAACGAGAAGGTTTTCCACTTACAAATAGCCCCATGGCATCTCCAGAGCTGGCTTTGGGTCTCTTTTGAAGTCACCCCAGAAAGACCACTGATTCTGGATCCATAACATTTCAGGTGGCCCGATGATTAGCTCAGACACAAAAGAGTGTGGTGGTGAACATCCGGTATCTCATAATAGTCCACGCCCATAAAATCTACCTACGTCTTGTGTATTGGAGTCTGGAATGAGGTAAGACTAGTTTAGAGAATAGATGGCTATTTTCAAGTCTGCCATGGTCTGAGTCTACATGGGTCGAATGCACATTCTTCTGGTCAGAATCCAGTCTGGTGGTCAACTCATTGGGAAGTATACGTGATTGGCTACATTCAGCAACCTGCTAATGATCCCTTGGGTACATTCTTTTTTTTTTTTTTTTCAATTTTTATGTTAGAAAGAGAGCATGAGTCTGGGAGAGGGGCAGAGGGGGAGAGAATGAGAGAATCTTAAGCAGGTTCCACGCTCAGCACAGAGCCCAATGTGGGGCTCGATCCCACAACCCTGGGAGCATGACCTGAGCTGAAATTATGAGTTGGACACTCAACCAACTGAGCCACCAAGGCGCCCCTGGCAGGGTATATTCTTAAAAGAATCTACAAGTCTGGTTAAAATCCCAAGTCAGTATAATAAAAACATTTCTAAACCCTGAAAGTTAGTCCAGAGTAACTGCAATTTACTAATATTCTTTGAATCAAATTTCCTTCTGAAGATAATTTAATATAGACAGCTTCCTTTTCTTTGTCTTTGTCCACATGAAAGTCATTTATTCAAATGTAAAAAAAGTTAAATAAAGGGAGAGTGTTGACTTTTTAATGACCACCAATCATGTATCAATTTGCTTTTCCTCCCCATAACTGCTATCAGAAGGCAGTTGCCTTTTCAAAAATGTTTACACACGTACAAGTCATATATTTAAATCTCACAAAAGGCTATAAAAGTTACAGAATTTCCCCGTACCACAACTCCATATGCACAGGTCAGAGGGCTTTCTGAATAGTAAGTCACATTGTGTTAGGACACAAATGACTTCGAGGAATGATTTTGTTGGTGGTGAATCAATCACCTTAAGAATGACCTGTGAGAGGGGCGCCTGGGTGGCTCAGTTGGTTAAGCATCCAACTTCAGCTCAGGTCGTGAACTCATGGTTCATGGGTTTGAGGCCCGAGTCGGGCTTTGTATTGACAGCTCAGAGCCTGGAGCCTGCTTCGGATTCTGTGTCTCCCTCTCTTTCTGCCCCTCCCCCGCTCATGCTCTGTCTCTGTCTCAAAAATAAATAAACATTAAAAAATTTAAAAAAAAAAATGACCTGTGAGAGAGATCCCAGAGTTTCTTAAAGTGTCCAAGTAGCCTCCACTCTGGGAAACATTGCGTATTAACTCTGCTAATGCCTTTTCCACTTTGGTGGATGATCTGGAGGGAGGCTAGGGGCAGGGATGACTGAGTCTGGACCTTGAAGGTTAGTACCTATGGTGCATTAATGACTCATAATCTGTGGACAGCAGCATGGTGATCTGCAAGGGGCTCAAGCTTTTGTGCCCAACAAATCCGAATTTGAATTCAGACTATACCGCTAACTAGATCTGTCATCTAGTTACTTAACCTCTCTGAGCCTCAGTTCCTTAAATATCTACCTTTGCAGCCCTATGCCTAGCACATTGCCTGAGCAGTGCAGACAGGAAGAAGGAAAGGAAGGAATGCCAGAAGCAATGTGTTTAGACTAAGCTGTCAAGTTTGTCAGTGGAGAAGATGAGGGAAGTGCCTCTAAAAAACTATTTTTTAATGTTTATTTTTGATATAGGCAGAGCACGCGTGCGGGAGGGTACAGAGAGGGAGACACAGAATCCAACAGAAGCTCCAGGCTCTGAGCTGTTTGCCCAGAGCCCGACGCAGGGCTCAAACCCACCAACCATGAGATCGTGACCTGAGCCGAAGTCAGACGCTCAACCTACTGAGCCACTCAGACACCCCGAGGGAAGTGCCTTTGAATGGCTTTTAAAGACGCTTCAAATCCTCAAACACTGTGATACTTGGACATCAGAGGGCCTCCGAGATGTGTGCCATGATTATTATATTCTCAGGACAGGGCAGCTAAGAGAATCCCGTGTGGTTTGGCTGTCAGATGTCCTAGCCTACTGATTCAGAGAGAAGCAACGTGGATTGTAGGGAGATGGTGGTAAAAGTGGCACTGAGCAAAATGAAGTGGGCTAAGGGGAAATCTTCGGAGTTGGCAAAACTACTGGGAAGCTCCAGATATTTGGACTATGTCTGGAAAGTTGCACTAGCTATGTGGAATGCTGGTTATTGTCTTAAAAAAAAAAAAAAAACATTAAATTGCTGAATGCATCAAGTTTGTAGAAGAGTACAACTTTCTACAAGGATGGAAATGTTCTCTATCTGCATTGTCCAGTGTAATAATAGCCATTAGTCCTGTGTTGCCATTGAGCGCCTGAAGGGTGACCAGGACGACTGAAGAATTAAATTTTAGATTTTACTCCGTTCCAATAATTTAAATGTAAATAGTCGCATGTGGCTAAGTGAACACCATATTGGACAGCACAGTTCTAGATCGTCACACAGATGAATCATTCACATTTGCTTTTAAAATATGCTTTGGACATCATTTTTTTTTTAATCATGACACTTATGTCCCATGGTTAAAGTAAGGGTACATCACGCCTAGCGAAGTATTTGATTATATTATTCTACTTTAGGAGAATTTCAATTTAATAAATCGTATACAAATTTATACATCCAGAAATCTCAAACCAGCAATAAGAAAAAGCAAATAAAAGGTCTCTTACTGGCATATAGTTTCCATAAAGTCTATGCAGTTTTTTTTTAACAGATCAGGTAACAGAGTCACCACTGGGACGCACACTTTGGGAATTCAGACAGTAACTGAGGAGTGGAATACTTAACGAAAATGGGACATGAGAAGTTTTCAGAGAGATACACAGAGGCCCAAAGCAGCCCGGCTAACAAATGGCAGGGTCGGGATTTGCACCCTGAGAGTCTGACCCTAAGCTCTGTGCGTTAACCCACTAAGCTCCGATGGAACACCCCCGTCTGGGGAAACCACACACGTAAAACCCATAAACATAAGTACCACAGTACTTAGTTTTGTAGGTTCTTGGGCATGAAGGGGTCTCCAAAAGACTGCTAATGCACTCTAGCATTTTCCTCCATGAGTTATCCTGCTTTGTCACGAATCAATCTAATTACGAAAGAACTCACCATCGCCTAGGGCCATATATTTTACATCCGGACTGCTGTGACCTTCGTGAAACAAAAAAATAAAGAGCTGGTGATCCTGTTTTATTCAGTAAATATTTACTGAGCACCTGTTCTGTGCCAGGCACTAGGGATACAGTGGTGAACAAAACAATGTCTCTGTCCTCATGGAGCTTGGAAAGAAGTGGGAGACAGACGAGGCAGCTGGAAACGTATATGCCCCTGGTGAGGAGTTCCACAAAGGAAACTCAGGTGCCGTAAGGCGGCAAGTAGTGGCTGGGGGTGGGGGGAGGTGCCGGTTCATGTGGGGAAGGTGAGAGCGTGCTTCTTGGAGACACGTGGAGGTGAGAGAGGGAGCCCCGGTGAATACCTGGAGAAGACCAGTCTGCACAGGGAACGGCAGATGTGAGCTGGGACAGAACTCAGCATGTCTGCAGAAGAGCACTGAGGTCAATGTGGCCGGGGCAGAATGAGGGAAGGGATGGGGGGATCGGGAGGGGTCCTGGAGGGTCTCCTTGGCCACGACGATGGCCCTGGCTAGTCCTCAGAGGGAAAGTGTTTCCCACAGCGGCTCGTCTGTGTTTGCACCTAAGCCATCCCCTTTCCTGTGGAACTCTCACTTGTCCTCCTCCTTCCCACTGGCCTTGCTCTCCCCCTGGCTGCCATCGCCTCCTCAGCAGACCACAGTGATGTTCCCAGGCAAGTTCCCCTCTCCTGCCTCTTACCCCCAACCCACTGGCACGTGGGGTCCACGTCATCCCTCAGCTCCCATCAGGTCACCGATGCCTCAGTGAAGTTACGTCATAGACTCTGCATGTCCTTCCTGGTCAAACTGGTGTCAAGACGGCCGGCACGCTGCACTGACTTCTCACTGTTTCTGATCCAGGGCTCCCTCCCTCCCATTGAAGAGTAATGTCTCTGTGGCCCCAGAACCTCACAAGCAATGCCTGTGCTTGTCCTGTTCCCTACCCTGGACTGCCTTCCCTCTGCCTCCTCGTGTCTCAAACTTCATTTCCTCAGTCTTCTCTGCCATTCTCCAACTTCACGAAGCTTTTCTTCATTCCCCTCTTTGATGAGATGTATTGAATCCATGAACCCTTCCTGTCCTCTCTTACAAGAGTCAATCTAGTTGACTGGTGTCCTGTTAGCTGTGTTCTTGTCCTTTCCCCCCAGATCAAACTCTTTGAAGGCAAGTGAACTCAGCGGCACTAGGTCATTTGATGACTTCTGTAAGAAGTAGAAAACAGCACGCTTTCATCTGAGTGAAAGCCAACCAGCATCAGAGACCATGGCTTGAAAAAGGTAGGCCAGGCCTGATTTCTGGCCCTGGGATCAAGCAACCATGAGCAAGACACAATATCACATCTGTCCACGGTGGTCCTGGAAGCACTATCTTACTCAGGTTGGAATCTCTGGCACTGCCTTGCACAGTGCCCTGCCTGAATAAAGCCTTGGAATTTGCTAGACTAAGTTCAACCCTGATTTTTATGGATGTGAGGCTCAAAAGAAAAGAGGATGCTGTGTTTGGGGTTGGCGGTGGGTGGGTGGGTGGGCCCGTGGACCCTTGAAATTTATGCTTTGATTGGTTCTTTAACAATAGCCCAAAAAGTGATGGTGAGAGCAGGGCAACACAGAAGATTGTGGATTGTGAGAGCATAGTACCAAAATGACTCATTTTCAAGTTGACTGTTGAACTCAGGGTTCATCAGTCAGTTTTCTGTTGAGGCCTGCTTGAGCCCAGCTAACAGATATGCACATTTCAGTCTTAGATGTGTAGTCCACAAGGATTGGGAAGAAGCAGTAACTGCTGATCAAGCAAGAGAGAGAATCTAAGAGGCTACCAGGCAGATGAAATTTAATGATCTTGAGCAAGTTATTTAATGGATGGAGACTCAATTTTCCCATCTTTAAAATGGAATGATAATTTTCAACTTAAAGAATTTTCATGCAGATTTACTCTAATGAACATAAAGTACATGCCATGGAATTAGCATTTTATATCATATATGTTTGTTGTAAGTATTGTTACTCAAGGTAAACAGAAGTGTCCCTGATACAGAAGAGACCAGAAGAAGCAGAATATTGAGGATGATGATTGGTGATTGGCTGGCTTTTGAGTTTCCACGCACTTTCTGGCCCAGGATGTGAGTTATTCTAAAGGGCTGCTTGATATTGTGCACTCTCTCTCTCTCTCTCTCTCACACACACACACACACACACACACGTGTGTGCATGCGTGCAATTAAGTGTTCTATGAACCTTTGGCTAGGTTTTAAATTTAATTTCATTTACAGCTATGCTGTGTGCCAGTTTGAGGCCTCAGATTAAATAGTTAGAATGTGACCCCAATTCCAAGTATTAAAGGAAGGAAAATTTTTTTTTAAAAAACGATGTCAGCAAGACAATGTAATTTATCCATGATTTCAGAGGGTAATGCTAATGCCAGAGCATGTCCCAGAACTCTGCTTGGGAAGCATGCTCATTAAATGAGCAATCTGTCTCCACCCATAATAATTTTAGAGTTAGACAATTTACCTTCATGCAATAAAGAGGGCCCCAGGCAATGCTCATGGCTTGGGGAGAGTAGCAAGTTTCCCTCTAGATATAAATGAAGCTCCCAGAGGTACGAAGGCATCGTGTATTTCAAGCCTTGACTCTCTCAAAGTACATTCCAGGTACTTACATATTCATGCTAGCTCTTTCAAAGAGTATAGACTTCCGAATCAAGACTTAGAATGGGCCCCCAGCTCATGGAGAACTTAGAAGACTGAACCGTTCAAGGCTCATTTGCAAAGTGGGGGATGAGTTTATATTGCAGAGTTGTTATGCACATTCAATTGGGTAACATTTGTAACCCTTGAGAGCGCTTGGCACGTAAAGTGTGCTCCATGTGAATTCCTTTCTCAAAGCATAAAATCTTGACCTGAGATGAAGTGGAGTGATGTTGAGCAAGTTAGTGGCTTGACACTCAGTTTTCCCATCCGTAAAATGGAACCGTAGTTCCCAACTTAAAGAATTTTTATGCAGACTAACTATAGTGAACGTAAAGTATGTACCACAGAGCCAGTTTACCTGGAGTGCAATAAATAATTATTAATAATCAACATTTGCTAATGAATGAATTTCCTTCTTTACCAAGGAAGTGCCAAATATCACCCTATTAGCATTTCAGATACACTTAAAATATCACCACTTACTTCCAGTCTCCACTCCTGCTATATGTTGCATGGGAATTTCCCCTAAGCTAGTTAAGGCTTAGGGGAAGAGGGAATAGGACAGAAAAGACTTGAATTTGGAGAAGGGAAGAGTTGCAAGGTCTTGCAGGTCTTGCAAGTCTTGCAAGACCTGGGGGTGAAAGCAAGGTCACAATTACCAACTGCCAATTCTGGCAATATTTGTTTTCCAGGCTTTAGCGGGCCTTCCAGGCCTTCTTTCCCATAGACAACTTGGCCGGCCAGCCATTGAGCTCACGGTCACATTCTTACCAGGTTTGTTTCTTTGTTTTCACGAATCTCCTTGCTAGCAAAAGCCTCATCTAACCCCTGGGCCTTGGACACAAGACCCTGCCTTGACCTCAAGCTTTCACATATTCTGAATCCACTCCTCGTGTCCTGCTGGCCTCACCCCGTCACTGCCTTTGTGGTCTCGTCTCTTCTGCCTCCGCATCTCTCCAGACTTGCCCCTTCATCCCACTGTCACCCACATTCCTGTTGCCCACCCGTGCCAAGACCCCGTCTTCTGTTTGGTCAGACCGAGGGTTTCGAGATCCCAGGTCCGTGTCCCCGGTGAGAACACCACTTTGGAAGAGGAGGGCAGGCAGCAACAGGCGTGAACGTTTGCAGGGAACAACTCTCAAAGTGCCTGCTCATACCCTAAAGAATGTCAGCCTCAGAGTTTTGGGGGAAAAAAAAAACAATTTGTCGATCAAGTCGCTTTTGGCTCTCTGTGGAGTTTTCCAAATTTCTTCTGGAAGGCCCCCATTCTGTGGCTGGGGGTAGGAAAACCCACACCTGGGAGGCCTGCTTGTCTTTTCCACGCCCGTCTTCATCCTGAGCATTCCTGAGAGGTACCGGCCGTCCTTGCTGGTGGCCTGGCCCCGGGCTCTGTGGGGAGGAACGCGGCCACACTCAGACATTCCAGCGGCTGCTCCAGGCCGGTGGCACTTCGTGAAGTCCTGGACCACACCCTCTCTTTGGAGTGTTTGCTGGTGTTGCCATGGCAACCAAACACCCTTCCGTTATGCCACCCCCCTCCCATTCCAGTCAGCTCTGTCACCAACACCTCCGTCACGGGCCTCCTCACATCCCTCCCCAGTTGCCCGGGGACACAGAGCCTAGAGGGTGAGGATCAAGACCTCTTCCCCTGGCTGATACCCTGGAGTGAGATGGCTTGGAGGGTCCAGGGGGCTGACTGGCCTTTTCAGTCAGACCTTGGTGTAGACACAACAGATAACATGGTGCAGCCACAGAGTGCCGTGGAACGCTTCCCTTCTGTAACTGTATAGACACCCGAGCAGCCGAATGGTCTGTCTGAGAACACCACCAGGCTAGAGAGTGGGGATGAGACCTACGCCTTATACCAGTTAGATCAGAACCCCGTGGGCTCAGAGGGGAGTTCAGGGAGGAGTCCCACTTCCACGAATGCCAACAAACTCGTGTCACAAGGAGCCTTGAAAGTGCACAGGCCCTGGGCCACCGTCATGCCTTCTCCACGGCAGGCACTGACTCCGTGCCAGAAGAGGCACGATCGGACGTGTAAAGATTGCCGTGTGTTGTTCGTCAGCTGTGCCGGACGCAGGAAACACCGCAACCCCCTCATCGGCAAAACAAAACAAGACAATAGATCAAAGAACGGTCAAATTTTGCTGCTAGTTCAGTTCGCTCACCGTGGTGACCTAAGACAGATTCCAGGTTCCAGGGGTGACGGAAAGTGGCTCAAGCGAGCCACACGGCAGCATGCGGTAAAAAAAAAGACACATTGTGAGGGGCGCGTGGGCGGCAGCCTGCTTGGGATTCTTTCTCCCTTTCTGTGTCTCTCTCTCTCAAAATAAATAAATAGACATTAAAAAAAACAAAAACAAACCAACAACCCAAAGATGCATTGTGGCTCGCATACTTAGCTGCTGTGTGGCCTTGGGCAAATTACTTACGACCTCTGAGTTTCCTCTGAGTTCAATGTAGACAGTTGCAGCATCTGTGCATAGGGTTCTCGTTGGGGTGATTAGACAAGAGAAGCCATGCCAAGGTGCTCAGTGCTTGGGACATAATAAGCAATAAACACACGTTACTTGCTGTTAAAAACAAGAGCCTCTTGGGGCACCTGGGTGGCTCAGTTAAGCATCCAACTCCTGGTTTTGGCTCAGGTCATGATCTCACGGTTTGTGGGCTTGAGCCCCGCACTGGGCTCTGCATTGACAGAATGGAGCCTGCTTGGGATTCTCCCTCTCTTCCTCTCTCTCTGCCCCTTCCCCGCTCACTGTCTCTGTCTCTCTCTCAAAATAAAGTAAACCTAAAAAAACAACAACAGCCTCTTTAGCAACAAAAGAAATCTCACTAAACAGGATAAACCCTCTTAGAGGAAGCTCCGTTTCGAAGATACGAAAGGATCTTTTGTCACATAAAAAAGAATGCATAAATCTGAACTTAGAACATGTTTTCTTGCCATCCTATGTTGTCGATGTAATCAAGAGAAACCTACTGATAACATCAGGGACAAATCTGGCTCCATTTTAGTGTCCAAGGGGCACAGAAGAAGGCCAGGGAGTACCCCTGTTGATGCTTACGAAGTGTGTTCCAGGCATTGTGCTAAGTGCTTTCAAAAGCATCCTCTCCTGCAAGCCTCAGGCTGCCTGTGTGGTTTTTTAGCTACTGTGTCTCAGCTCAAACCCACCCTTTTGTATCCTGCTTTGCAATGCTGCTTTTGGAAAACTGCAAACATGGCTTCCTTTTTGTCTGTCAGTTCCATGTTAGGTTTTGTCCACAGGGGGCAGGAGAGGAGACTGGAAGGTGGAGGGAGATGGGATTGGTTCCTTCCTGTCTGCTTGCTGTTTGTGTCTATGCCATCCTACCAGTGGCTTTTCACCGTGGTAATAGCCCCGCGTTATGGTCTCCATTATCTACATGTGCTCGAGGAACCTGCCTCGTTATGTTCTCATAAGAACCTTCCAGCACTGGGTAAAGAACCACTCCTCCTCGGGGGCATCCAGTTTCTGTTAAACCAACTTCCCCTCTTTGTTCTTCTAGCCCAAGGGTAGGGGCTGCTTCCTACAGTCATTAGTACCTCTGTGCTATTTTGGGGTTTCAAATATTTTTGCTTTTCTGATCCTCCAGTATCTTTTAAACAAATCCCTATATTAAATTCTCCCTGTTGAAATCTTAACTGAATCCTAACTGATACACTGCTCAAGTGGCAGAAACAGATGAAGACTTTGAAATCCTTCGTCTTGGGGCGCCTGGGTGGCGCAGTCGGTTAAGCGTCCGACTTCAGCCAGGTCACGATCTCGCGGTCCGTGAGTTCGAGCCCCGCGTCAGGCTCTGGGCTGATGGCTCAGAGCCTGGAGCCTGGTTCCGATTCTGTGTCTCCCTCTCTCTCTGCCCCTCCCCCCGTTCATGCTCTGTCTCTCTCTGTCCCCCAAAAATAAATAAAAGTTGAAAAAAAAAATTAAAAAAAAAAAAAAAAAAAGAAATCCTTCGTCTTATGCCACCTAACATACCAAATTAAGACCATTAAGACTATCTTAAAATACAGATTTAGAAATGAAAATGGCCGTTCAGAAAACATAAGTAAAATGCTGTGAAATTGATTATGTAGTAATGGGGCCAGAAGGCCTCAGAAATGTGTTTTTTGTTCTCACTCTATTTCCATTATCAGTGCACAATGAACCTGTATTCACTTTCGGACGTATCATAATTTATATACGATATATGATGCATACATCATAGATTTTCCTAAATAGTCCTGATTTCAGATAGTCTGTGCCAATTCTGCTTCGGCTAATTAGGGTGAACAAAAGAACGGCACACATCTTACTATTCACCATTTCCATACCCACGTGAGGCACTGATCATGGATCTCATCACTCTCTCTGGCTAGATACAGATGCATCCTCAGAATTCTTTTCAAATCACAGGCAGCCACTACCACTTGGCCAAATTTAGCACTCAAGTAGAAACCTATTCTCCAACCCTGTAATCAATCTTAGGGTTCATAGAACTTTTACTTTTAGCATCAAAATTCCATCTTCCAGATCATCACCCTAAAGAGCTACAACATTCCTGTGCCAAATGATATATATGTAATAATTTTTAGTTTGAAGTATATATTAAGACCCAGTCAGGAAACGGCACACATTTTAGGTAATGCAACAGAGGAAGTTCCAGTGAGAAAGGTTTTGGAATAAAAGAAAGGGCATATAGAGAACTGTGGGGAAACTCAAAGATGAGCAGCAGCAGGAAGCAGCTCGTACTTTAAGATTAGATAGTGCTGCCGAAGCCCAGGAGGTGGCTCCACCGGAAGGGAGTTGTAACCATGGCAGAGCCGGAGGAGTTCTGAGACCAGACAGGCAGCTGGAATCATGAGGGAGATGCTAGAGACACTATCCAAGTCAGAGAGGGAGAGGTACCCGGGCTTGCTCCCTCTCCTCCTGTCCTCCAGTCTTCCCCCAAGCGCCTCCATTGTCCTGGACCCCCTCCAAGTGTCTCTATTATCCCACTGGACTGGAAGCCTATTGACATGAGAGTCTGGGAAATGTAGTTTATAATAGAGTCATCTCTATGTGACACGGAGCAGAGCAGCAGAAGGTTGGAAAAGGGACCTGAGGACAGACAGTTGGCTTTTGAGGACTCTAGGCATTACCATGTTATACTCAATAGTCACCAGGACAAATGCAGCGAGGGCATGTCCAATCTAGCCTTACTCTTGGGCACTTAGGTCCTGCGACATCACCAGGGCATTGTGTGAGGTGGTTTCATCTCTAAGCCGGTAGGTCTCAGAGCACTGTCTGACCCATGGGGCAGCAATAGCCTCAGGGTCACTTGACATTTGAATCCTTCTAAACAAAGGAAGTTGTTCCCAACTGTTAAGCACAGAACATAGCTGAGGTTCTCCTACCCGGAAAGGTTGTAAGGGATCAGTTACACCCGATTCACAGCGCTGTGTCAACAGGCATATTCATAAACTCTAACAAAGGGCACTTTTGGTGAAACATGATGTCAAAACCTGCCCATTCTTACAGGAATCAATCCAATTATAGCCTACACTGCAAAGTCCCAGAACAAGGAGAAATTTTTTTTTTTCCTCACTTTGGAAAAGTGCAGACATGAGCCAAATCCTGGAGTCCCACATATATCCAGAGAAATTGTCAGCTATCCTACAGAATGCTGAGGTTTCATTTGACACTAAACCGCTCGTTAATTGGCACAATAAATTAGGCACTGTTGACGGGAGGAGGGTTGGAGGCTGCAAGTTATCAAAATCAGAGCGGGGCCTGAATCAACAAGCCAAAGGATGCTGCCCTGAAGGGGCAGGAGGTTTTTCCCCAAGTTCTCTCTCAGATATCGGGTGTCACCATGCACGTACGTGCAACACAGAGACCAGGCCAAAGAACCACTAAAGCCCAATACAGGGCTACGCCAAACAGACAGAGCAGGAGTCACAATTTTTTTAGCTCTGCATTACAGTCATGTGACAGACAACACACCAAGCCGAGACCAAATAAACAAAAAGAGACAATGTGCTTCGTTTGCACTCTGAGCTGTTTTCTTAATGGTAGCGGTTAAGTTTGCACTGATCCAGCCACCTTCTCTCCTACTGCCTGAGATAGGGTAACAGGCCAGTGACCTGGAAAAATCTCAACGGGAGGAGTTTTTCCCTTTCTAGGAAACACAGTGAGAAACAAACTCCTAGGAGGCAGGGGCAGTATGGTTTCACAGTGAGAGTCAGACACCTGTGGTTGAAATGCCTGTATTTGCCCTTAGCTGTGACCTTGGGCACGTCGTATCAAGTCTCTGACACTCTGCTTTCCACTTACCTAAGAGTAGTCATTTCACAAGACTCCCGTGAAGACTGAAGACTATTTTGCAGTGAAGTGTTTAGCACAAGTGCCTGGCACACATTAGGTGTGGGATATGCACATCACATCCGGGAAGTTCCAAATGCAAAGGGACAAATACTGTCGTTGGAAGAAACCCTTCCCTTCCAATCGTTCTTTTTGATTCCAAATTGCCTTCTCCTTTCTCTCTCTTTCTTTTGCTGGCCCTGGAGCACTCATCCCCACCCCTCAACCCAGGGTTTCCATGAAAGTTTCTGAGGTTCACCTGCTCAGATGTATTGGGATGAAGTGGCCATCTTTCTTTTTGCTCTCCTCTGTCGGAGCAAAGACTCAGCATGTTATGCATCCATAGCCCAACCCGCACTTTCTACACTTTCTACTACACTTTCCTCTCCTTTTTGTGGTGAGTTCATGCCTAGGGGAGGGCAACCTCCATGCTCCGTCACTGGCTGGCTGGAATAGGTTGTTTTTGGCCACTGATCCGATCCCCTTTATTTAACAGACCCCCTTAGTGGCTTAAAACAATAACTGTTTTATTATGTTGCATAATTCTGGGGTCAGGAATTCAGGCAAGGCTTGGCAGGGTGATTCTTCTCTTCCATGTGACATTGATAGAAGTTGCTGGGTGGTATGCAGCTGGCAGAGAGACTAATCTTGAGGGTCTAAGACAGCTTCAGTCACATGTCTGGTGCCTCAGCAGGAATGTCTAGAAGGCTGGCTCAGCTGGAGCCGTGGATCACAGTGCTTACACGTGACTCTCCAGCATGGTGGCCTCAAATTTCTTATGCGGTGGCTCAGAGCTCCAAAGGCAAGAGTTCCAGAGAAGGAGGCAGAAGCCCCAGGGCTTTTTATGACTCAGGCTGGGAAGTTACAGCATTATTTCCATCGTAATCTATTGGTTAAAAGAGTCAACCTGCCCAGCTTCAACGGGAGAGTCCGTAGAACACACGTCTAGGGGGAGGGTTTCGAACAATTTGTGGCCATGTGTGAAAACTGCCACAGTCTTCACCTCCAGATAGTTGCTGCTTGTATGGGGGAAACTGCTCTCATCACTACTTTGTGAGAGGGCCTACTAAGTGTGCAGACATTTAACGTCTGTTTTTTGGGGATAATGGGTGGCAGGAGAGAGAACATCTATTTAAAGTTACATGGTAGAGAGGGAAAAAAAGTGGTCGAGTGCTTGGGCTGAGCACCATGAAGCATTTCATCCCGCTACCCTACCCCAAACGCCTCTACAGAGTCACAAGACAGGCAAGTGTCAGGGAGGGCCTTTTGCAACATTGGCCTTAAACACCCAAAGGTAAGTTTCGTGACTCCCACCATCCTGTACTTCTCTCTCGTGGTTCTCTTCGCCCCGGTAACGATGAACTCAACGTCTGACTTTCCCCAGAAGATGCCAGGTTCTGCGATGAAGAAGCAGCTTGTTCTACTCAACAGCACACGCTGGGCACCGGGCATCGTGTGTGAGATAGGGTAGACACTCAGTAAATACGTTTCATTGGCTAATTATCTGGATGGTGCTAGAAAAGATGAGAATCACTACCGCCTAACGACACATTTATAATTGGCTGTGAGGTGTTTAACTTTTTGTTTTGGTTAGGATGGCGGGCTGTAAGGCACCTGAGGTGTAACGTTCGAAACTGGAGCAGTTCCCCAGTGGGTCCCCCCAGATCACTCTGACTGTTGACAGACACAAGGGAACATCCACACACCTGACACTTACTAACAGCTTTGTTTATTATTTAGTTGATTATTCCATTTTTTTATAACCGTACAATAATTCTCTTTGAAACAATACTGTTATACCTGAAGTTGGTCACATGATATCCATTCTTCCTTCTATCGTAGTCAAGTGGGTTTTTTCCACACTCAGTGTTTTAATAGAACATCTGAATCTCAAGAAGTGTGCTTAACCAAAAATAATGAATGGACCGAACTCCATGGAAGATGATTGCATACTCAGTTAAAGGTCTAATGCTATTACGGTGGGTCACGTATGTTTAAGGGGAAATGCCAGGGTCTCAGGGGGAGCCCAGAGCCAGGGGAGGGTTGGCGGGTATAAGTGACTCCCTAAGACCTGTTTGTCAGCTTGGAAATTTGAGGTTTAATACTGGTCTGGTACCGTCACCCTTTTTAGTCAGGATGGGTTCCTCCAGGCACGCTTTGGGAAAGGTCACAAGGGCACGATCAACAGTGTTTTCCCAGGAGCCAAGATCCTGCAGTTAAATCCTCAGAGGAAGTTAGAATCCTGCCCCACTCATGTTGGCCTTCCTTGTAACTTGAAAGTGGATGACGGGACCCAGCCATAGCGTCTGTGTGTCTAGTGTGTGTGTAATGTATGTGGATAGTGTGTGTGTGTGCATGTGTGTGTAATGTAGGTGTGTATAGTGTATGTGTGCATATGTGTGTATAGTGTATGTGCATATAGTATGTGTGTGTAGTATACATAGATAGTGTGTGTATATATGATGTGTGTGTTATGTATGTGTGTGTATTGTGTGTGCATAACGCATGTGTGTGATGTATATGTGTTGAGTGCGTGTGTATAGTGTATGTGTATATGCGTGTATGATGTATGGGTATGTATAACTTTTGCACATAGTGCACGTGTATAGTGTGTTGTGTGTGTAACGCGTGTGTGTGTGCACATCTCGTGTGTGTGTGTAAATGTATGTGTGATGAGTGTGGTACGTGTGTGTGATGTACGGGTGTGCAGGGTGTGTGGTGTGCGTGTGTGGAGGTGTGTGTGCAAGCACACGTACGCGAGGAGGGCACAAGGGGACACGGAAGGAGGAAGAGAGTCATGGAGAAGGAAGGGATGAAGGAGGCAGGGTGGGGCCCGAGAGGAAGACGAGAAATCGGATGCAAAGCTGGAGGGACCTGGGGGAGGAGGAGGGGACACTGGGAGAGAATGAGTTTTTATTAAAATAAAATTTTATTTTAATAAAAGAAGGGGGGGGTCAAAGAAGTGTGACCCTGACGCCACTCACTGTCCTCCCTCCTCAGCCCGTTGGCTCATGGGGCCAGGGAGTCAGCGCAGCCCTGGCAGCCCCCACCACGCTGCACAGACCCCGTGTTCCGGGCGGACTTGAACAGACGGGGTAAGACGGCCTGTCTCTCAGCCTCGCCCACCGGTTGGGGACCAGCTGCCTGTGGCACTGTCCTCCCTGGCGGAGGTCAGCGATGTCCCTTTAGGCATCCCACCTGCGGCCCTGCACTGCCCATGAGCGGGAGGGCCGACTTTTCTGCTGGCCTTGGCTCTGGAAGTGGAGGAATTTCTGAGGCAGGTACCTTCCAGAATTCGAGACAAATCTTTCAGTCTTTTTACGGGAAGACGCAGGGTGGGCTGTGAGGCCTCCCGAACCCGCAGCCTCACCCCAGGCCCCGCCGCCAGACCCCGGGGGAAGCTCGCTCCGCAGACCCCTTGGTCCCCAGGGGTGCTCCAGTGGCTGAGTTCAGGGTGCACCGTGGGCACATCTGTCCCAGGCAGGTGTGGCAAAGGGAAAGCTCTCTGGGTGGGTCCCTGTGGAGCTTAGAGAAGGGACAGCTGCATGCCACAGGCAAACTGGCCTGTTCCTGTCGGGGCCCAGGCAGCGGTAAAGGAGGCATCCGGGGCAAACCGCCTAATGGGTTTCCTCTCTTTGCCTGGGGTTCCTCATCACTGAAACGGAGGCGAGAACAGCACCTCCTTGGTGGTGGGGGCGGGAGGCTGTCCTGAGGATTCAGGGATGTACGAAGTGCTCAGAGCAGCTCTGACACACGGTAAGCACGAACGGGATCTGTCATCACAATTTGGAAAAAACCCAGGAGAGTTCCGTATCGTCCTGCATCTCTTTCCTGACCTTTCTCTTGTGTTTCCAAATGAGGAGCCCCGGTCAAAGGCAGGGTGACTGGAAGTGTGTGTCGAGGCCTCTGAGGTGTGTGGGCCACATGGCCCTCAAAGCTCTTACGGAAAGGCTGGCTTTCCTTTCAACTGGGCCACCACTTACATCTGTGGCTATCACACTAGGGTCATGGGACAGAGCCAAGGGCCCGGCCTCTACTTGCCTACACAGAGCCTCGGCTACTCCCGGCAGCTGGATGGGAGGTGAAAACAGTGGTATTCTCCTGTGGATGGCCATCCAGAGAAAGGATCTGCAAAACTAGCGACACAATTAGGCAAATTTAGCAAGGGAGAAATGGACATTGGTTGTGTGTGTGTGTGTGTGTGTGTGTGTGTGTGTGATCAGTAAGAGCTTTAGTTCACCGAAACACTGACACGGAGGTATCAGCCCTTCCTGGACCAGAGTGGGTGTCGGTCAGGCCTTCTTTGCCCAGGGTTAAGTGACTCGGACACTAAAGAGAATCCAGGCGTGGGATGTACATATGTGGTCTGGAGAAGTTCATCCTGGAGACACAGGAGTTTTTTAGAATAATCAACTCTATTTCTTTTCTAGAATATGACTGCTAACTAGTCTCCCAGGCAGACTGTTTCGAAGGTGCATTTGACAGGTAGCATTTTGTCGCCTCTTAAAGATCGTATTGTCTGAAGGAGAGGCAGAGATCCACCAGAAGGAGATTTCATTCTAATCCTGTCTTAGAACGGGTGAGGACCTAAAAAATCCCGAAGGCCTGCTGGGACCCATGTTGGAGGCTCAGTTCACCTGAGAGGTGTGAAACAAGCAATAGGAAGGCGTGGGGGAAACCATGAGACCCGCACAGACGCCACCCTCCCAATTTCCTGTGGTCTTTGTGAGCAGAGCTTAGGCTCCCAGAGTGAGATGCTTCCTGAGGAACGCTTGAGGCCGGGGCCCGAGGCCAGTCTAGCAACTCTCTGACCTCATCTCTGTCCCCAGCGAATGGACTCAGGGACTCAGTGAGCACAGGGTGCCTCGACCTGATAGACCTTTCATGGGAAGCATGGCAGAACTCTTGAGCATTTTGATGAACCTCATGGGAAAAAAAAAAATTAAATGAAACAAATCAACTGTAAAACAAGCCCCAAAGTAACCCCCTGCAGAGAAATACTGCACGAAGCTGCCGGATGGCAGCTGTACCGACCATGCAGATGGAGAATGTCATACCAAAGAAGTTCCACCGGGAGCAAGGATCAGTTTCTCCCTGGTTTAGCTATTGCCTCTCCCTGGTTTAGAGGTTTTAATGTTCCATTAAAAAATATTAAAAATCCACAAACCAACCCAGATGTTCCTCTCCTCTCTCCTGCTTCGTTTCGGCAGCCGCACCTTCTGGCTTCATGGCGCTAGATGTCCTTGCTGTCCCCATAGTCGTTGTAAGGGACGCTCAGGGTCTGCTCCTCGCACGTCTTCCTGAGGTCCCGGCTGAGCTCTGACCAGTCAAGTCCGTAGGGCTTGATCTCACTGTAGCGGCAGCCCAGGTACTTCAGGGAGCCACGTCGCAAGCTTATCTTGGGTTCCTGAAGGAGGCCATTGCACCAACTGCTGAGATCGCCTAGCTGGGAAAGGATGAGGCCAGCTTTCCTATGGATCAAGCGTGGAGGATACTACTATTAGTGTGAGACTTCATTATTTCTTTTAAAGCCTTATTTGTTTTTGAGAGAGTGTGAGCAGGGGAGGGACAGAGAAAGAGGGGGGCAGAGGATCTGAAGTGGGATCCACGCTGACAGCAGCGAGAACGACACGGGGCTCGAACTCACGAACCTCGAGATCTTGACCTGAGCTGAAGTCGGACGCTCAATCGGCTGAGCCACCCAGGCAGCCCTCGAGTGAGACTTTTCAACTCCAAGAGGGCACAGCCTAGTGTGTTCTACCTGCTGGTCTAGCGTGGGCACTTAGAACAGGGGTCTTCCATAAATATCTGTCAAGCAACTGGTTGGATGGACGGACGGGCGGATCGAAGAACAGTCTGGCCGTGCCAAGTGGGACAGGCACCAAAACAAAAGAGAGAAACAAAATGCCATGAGGGAAAATAAAGAAGAGAAAATAACTGATATTTTAGTGGGAATTTATGCCCTTTGAAAATCATAGAGTTGGCAGTTTTGAAAGACAAATCAAATCCGTTTTCTTTACAGCCAGCAATTTACCGTCATCAAATGACAAATAATGCATTTGAGTATTTGCCTTTTCCAGGCTATTTCAGAACTAAGCAGAAACAGCTGATATACTGAACTTTGGAGGATATCAATGTAACGAATTATGCCCGTATGGAGGTAGTGGCAGTGAACTAAGGGCCAAGACAGCAATGCCCTCGGGGCACACTGATGCAGGGCCGTTCTTGGGGGAAAAGCAGACTCACGGTGGCACACGTGACCTAATTAGCCTTCAGGTGAGCTCATGCTCCGTTCCGCCTTCTACCTTGGAAGGCCAGGAGGCCATGGTCATTGCGCCCCAATCAAGAGAGAGAGGAACAGGAGGGGATGAGAGGGCACCTGAGCTGCTGCAGATCGCCAGGAGAGAGAGAAAGGAACAGAGGAGAGTGAGCCTGCCCCAAGTTCACGCACACTGGAGTGCAGTGATCCCTCTGGGCCAAGACCAGAGCCTGGGGGCCTCCACGAGCAGCCTCGGGAAGCAGGCTGTCCCCACAGTCCATCTCACTGGAGTACAGCCTTCTTCCCTGGGCCCATTTCCAGTGTCAGAGAGAGGGGCTGCCTGACAGCCAGCTGTCAGACTCACCGCCTCTCTGGGCCCTTAGAAGCAGCAACGGAGCAACATTTCCCTCACTCAGCTGTGTTCCTCTCGTTCTACAAAGGCCTGAGTGCTCAGAGACCCAAGGCATTTCTCGTTTGAAAGAGCTCGTGGGAGGCTGTAAAATGCCGTCGTGAAAAGCTCAGTGAACAGCACCCCTTGCAGGATTTATCAGCGGCTAAGCTAACTTCTCATGTGAAGAACCACTCTTTTCTAATCCAATCAACAATTCTTTCCAGAAGATGGAAGTTTCTGCACTCCGTTCAGGATGACCTTTCAGAGAACAATAGCCACATTCATTTCATTTCTCCCCTCCTGTCTGGCTGTGACTACCACCGGGGGCGATCTCGTTGCGTTCCCGGGAGGCCACGCTGAGAGGCACAGAGATAATGCTGGAGGAAAGGTGTGGAGATTCAGCAGCACGGTCAAGGGGCCGAGAGAGGGTAAGGTCATCGGAGGGCAGTGGTATTTTCTCCGATGTCAGTGGTGGGTCAGAGGAAGTCAGACACTCCTCGTGCCGCAGAAATTGCATCTGATGCAGACCGTCTCTCCTCTGCCTCTCAGCCTCTGCAGTTTAGCCACGCAGGCTTCCAAAAGTCGTCATCAACAGGGACTTTGGTGGCCCCTCCTCTTAATCTACCCCACTACATGTCATTAGTTGTTGACAAATTCTTGGAAGGTGAGAACAGCCAATATCGTTCTCAAAGTATTTCAACCCGCAAGTCAATCTGGAGGCCTCCGTGAAAGTTAAGGGAACAGACTTATCTGCTCACAGGAAGTATGTAGCCCACAGACCCTCTTCTGTTCACTCTCAAGACGAGCTCCAAAGTGGGACGATGCATCTCAAGGTGCAGTGCTCTTCCCTTCCTGTGGTTCCCCGAGATCCGTGACACAGGAAAGTAAAACTTGATTTCCACAAGCTAATAAATTACACAGTGTTTTCTAATACAGAGCCTTGAGAAACCAGCATCGCACAGGGAAGGGTCTCCAGGGAGGAGAGTCTGCGAAGAGAGTGTCAGGTCAGCAGCACGCCCTGCTTTACAGGGGGATCCACGCTTCTTCCCCTGCTCCCTTTCTTTATTAACCAATTTTTCTCCCGACTCTTGAGTTACAAGAGAGAAATTTTAAAAGCAATCCTAATGCCCTTGGAAATCAAGATGATATATGCAATGTTAGTGCTATTCAAATTGTGACATTTATGTTCCCTAACCAAGAACTGTATATATACACTCAATAAATGTCAGGAGGGAGGAAAGGGAGAAGGAAGGAGGGGGGGAGCAGAAAGAAGGGAGGGAGCAGAGTGAGAGGGGGAAGGAAGGTGGGGGGAGAGAGGTGGAGAGAGGGGATATTAGGTATACGTAATAATAAGGGTAGGAGTAATAATGTATAGACCGGAAGGGACATATCTTAATGTGTATCTTCTCTCTAACCCAGGGTTTGCTTTTTACCGAAACTGAGACAAAACAAATGAAAAGCCCCTTATGTATTTCCCTCTGTGACATAGCTCTGGCATCTGTTTGCCCAAGGACCGCCAGTCTCTATAAACTGCAGGAAATAATTTATGAAATGCAGAAAAGATTCTTCCTAAACTTACACTTCAAATCATTGTATTTTGGAAGATACTCCTAAACTTCCTCCTTCTTTCAAAAGTAAGAATGCAGGAGGGAATGTCCTGAGCAATGGTCTTCTACGAGAGTTTATAATTTCAGGTCACAAGAGGCACTCTGACACTGGGCCTCCCTCCAGTTCGCTCAGAGGTCAGATGGGCGGGACAACTTCTGGGTGATACTTTCGTGCAGCCTATTGGCAGGAGTGCAAGGATTCTTCAAGTGCTAGAGGATTCCATTGTGTTGATTGTCTTCATTTTCTTTCCTTCTTTTTTTTTTCTTAGTCCTTGGCTCTCCCCTTTTTTCTTTATGAACTCCTAACTAATTCAAGGACATACAGGTGCCAACATTCCATGTGAAAAGCCTCTTACACCGTCTATCTGAACATTCCAGTGCTTCCGCTGAAATCTGTTTTTCTTGGAATATATAGCCATGATGTAGAAACAAAATGAAGTTAGTATCTGCACACATCGTCCCCATTTGTCTCTTTCTAAGAATGTTATCTGAGTTGTAAAACCTATAAGCAGTAGGGACTGAGTATTGAAAAGTTGCAGCTTCAGGGCCGGGGAAACACTATATTGTCCTAACTTTGGCCTATCAAGATAGCTGTCAAGGTGGATACTGACCATCACCACGCTGTCTTTCAAAAGAATGTGCAGTTGAGCTGAAAATACGCCTGTGCAATGCATATTGCATAAGCAAAGTTCATATGCAATAAATATGTTTGGATAACCCCTTCAATAAAATTCCGAATTTTCTTTCATAAGACTAGGCTTCTGGCTCCTACTGTGTTTTAGCATTTGGACTGCCATGTCAGCGTGAAAAAGAGGCGGGTAAAACAGGTCAAGGGCAAAGATTTTTTTTAGAGTTCAAGAAATGTATTCATGACTTGGCTGCTTAAATACAGCTTATCCAAAACTAATCTATATGAACTGGGCTGTGTAAAAGCACAGAACTTCCTTCTACAAGCAACTAAGCTCACCCAGGAAATCTCTGTGAATTCATGGATTCGGTATTATGGTGTAGGAGGTACCAAATTTCAAAGGGCTGAGGTCTTTACGAGAGGCAATGAAGTTTATTAGTTACCTGGGGCCCAGTTCATCCTCACACCGCCAGGTGAATTCTCCAAAACTCTCATAGTGCTGGTTGTAGTGGTAGAGGACTCGGTGTAGGGTTGGAGAACCCAGATCCAGGAGGGTGTTATAGGCCGTCTGTTGCTCCTTCCCACTGGTGTAGCCATTGAAGAGATTGTAGATCTTATCTGCTATCTCTGAGGAGGACAACAAAGGGAAATAAATAAGATTTTTAACGTTCGTGTATACACGTGCAACATATGAGTGTGCACGTGTATGCAGATGTGTGTAATACATATCCGTGTGTGTGTGTGTGTGTGTGTGTGAGAGAGAGAGAGAGAGGGAGAGAGAGAGAGAGAGATGTTGCTTAAATACCAAACCTGGAGGCTGGAGACAGGGGTTTGAGTAACTCACTTTATCTCTGCCCCATTGTTTGCAGCTCTCTTTTCTATAAAATGAAAATCTTCAAATGGAATATTGCTGAGGTCAATTTCAGTTAGAACAGTCTCTGTCTTTGCCCATGTTTCCTGAAAATACAGTGCCTGAGGCAAAAGACTTCAGATTAATACTTTATTGGCAAGTGCAATCCCAGGGAAGCTGGAAGGAGGGAGGAAGGAAATGAAGCGAGAAAGGGGGCTGAGTGACTCTAAGGGAAGTGTGCTAAGGGAGCAGGTGGTACGTTTTGCAGGACAGGATGTATGAAGCTACCAGAGCCCCACCAGTCTGTCCCAGGAGAATGGAAGACTTTACCCCCAGCTCCCATCTGTGAATGGTCTGCAGGGACTTCTCACATTTGCCTTCATGAGCCATTAGCTCTCCCGCACTTCTGGCTTGCATATGCTTGGGTACCAAGTGGGTCCTGCAAAAGCTACTGGGAATCCCTGGGTGGCAGGGGGTAGAGATTTGGCTCAGGGATGAAGTGAGGTAGTCAGGCGATGCCAGGGCAGCGTGAAGAACCCGGAGCGGTGAATGGTCGCAATTTCTAAGGCAACCTTGGCCCCACGATTAGGATTTCAGGAACACCAAGCCTTTGCGAGCCCACCCCCCCGACCAGATATGAAGACACGTTTGCAGATCTGTGGTGACACAGAAATTGAATCCAATACATCCTGCAGCTCCAAATGAGTAATCCTTCGGTTTAATTTAGAACTCTTATATTTCTCCTCCAAGGCATACATTGCTAAGACTGAACTTGGTGATGTGGCAAAGTGGCAATGAATTTGTGCAGCCTTGGCATTTTTCCTATGGAGCTCCAAGCACTTTATCATTAAATGTTTTCGTATTAAACCTGTCAGAAGGGAGATTTGTTCACATTTCCTTCCTAAACAGCTGGGAACTGAGATCTGGAGAGCAGAACTGTGTCTCAGATCCAATGTTAAATCTGAGGACGAAGAAACTAAGTCTACAGGTTTCTGAGACAGAACTTTGCTCACTCGACCTCCTGTTAGCCAAAAGGCATAGCAACCTGATTCGCTGTCACAATTCCAAGTGAATTCAGGGACTGTTGGTAATGGCAGTCATTGTTGTAGGAGTTTTATGGGTTGGAAGGAAGAAAATTTCTACTCCTACTCTGTCCAGACATTGCAATGATTTCCTTACTTTTCTATCTTGCCCATCGCCTATGAGGACGGGGGCCAGAGCTTCTTCCACGTCCTGAGTGCCCAGCACAGGGCCAAACAACATAGTAGTTAAAGAACATCTTAGCTAAAAGAATAGAACTCATGATCTATCCAGTGATATTTCTCTATCCCATGCTCTACCAAACCTTTAGCAATCAAACTCTGATGGCCAGCACCTTAACTGCATTAAAAATAACTTCAGTCCAGAAATCCACTGAGATATTCAGGATTTTTAAATTCTCAGGTTGTTAAAATAGGATCAAGAGGTAAAGTGGACAGTGACTTAGAATATGACGATCTATAGTACCTCTAGTTACTTATTAACGGTCTCTTGATTGTCAAGAAATTTACATATATAAACTCTCATCCTCACACCATCACTGCAAGATGGATACGAATGTCTGAATCCTACACACGGGGACATTCGGAGAGAGGCCAGGTCACCCACCCAAGGTCACATAGCCAGTGTGGGCTGGAGTCAAGATTTAAAACCATGTCTGTCCTCCTTTACTCTTTGGCACTAATGCTCAGGGGATTGGAGTGTTTCACCAGTTTAAGACACAGGAGGCAGAATCCCGGTGGATGCACATCTGAGGTGACTGTTTCTGGTAGACCCATAGGTGGCCCCTAGGTGTCGAGTAAGAGGGACTCCCAGTAAGTATGCAGGGAGCCTGTCATTTCTGGAGCCGAGACAGACAGGAGCAGAGAGACCAGTCTAACAGCCGTATTGTTTGCAGTGAGAGGAGGGGAATGTGTACTGAGAGAAGAAAGACCAGAGGAGGAAGAATGTGGGCGATCAGACCAGAGCCCAGATAGGGAGGGCTGGGGTTCTGTTTATTGATGCCTCTCTGTTCTTATTTCTGGTGATGGGAAATAGCATCCCTGGCCCCAGGCCCTGGTTATGACTGTCTCCGCAGAGGAACAGAGATGGCTGAGAAGGTGTTTTCGGGTGTATTTACTATTCTCATAACACAACAGTAATATCCAACTAGAGAAGGCTGATGCTTTCCATTAGCAGCAGCACATATGCCTGAGGCCAGGTGGGAGAGGCCCAGATGCCACCATAAATCTCCTAAAACCAAGATAATCTAACTCCAGGGTGTGCTTACAAGCCTACATCAGTAAGCGCGATGCTATATTCAGAGGGATCTATATGCTAGGTTCCTGGCGCGTGAGTATTTCTGGTTCCTCCTATTTCCACGGACGAAATTTAGAGATGTTATTTCATCAACTTTCATAGCATCTCAAGAAGTCATTAACTCAAAGAATGGAAAAGAATACAAGGTATTTTTAGTTATCATTTTACCCAGCTTTCAGCTTCACAGAAGACTTGGGTTATCCAAAACAGGGATATGTCCTTCCTCTCTTTAAAATGCATGGTGTTCAGGAATACTTAAAATGCAGGTGGAGGGATGGCAGGGAGTCTACAGACATAACTCATCACAAAAAATCAAGCTGAGTTACTAGTTCTTAAAAGGGAAACGACACCTCTCAGGGAGCAGAATAAACCAACAGGGCTGGGACTTAAGCCCTCAGACGCAGAGGATGGTTAAGAACAGGCACCATGGCATATAGCATCATATGAAGGTGAGTTCCACTACACTAGCTGTGTGGCCTTGGACAAATTACTTAACCTCTCTGGGTCTTAGTTGACTTTTCTGTTCTGTGACGGTGAATAACATACACCTTCCAAGATTATTGTGAGACTAAGTGGTGTTAAACATAAAGCCTTTCTTCAGCACAATGTCTGGACACAGTAAGCATACATGTATTCATCCATTCAATACAATCACCATGTACTTGGTATTTTTCTAGGCACTCAGGCTACATCAGGGAGAAACTGACAGAAGTCCTCACCCTCGAGGCACTACGGTCCAGTGATAGGAGGCATTTAGGGGAGCAACAAACATAGCAAGTACAATAGAGTCTGTAAGGAAGTGGGAGAGAGTCAAGCGGAAGAAGGAAGAATGGGGGAGTTGTGTGGGGCCCTGAGATTTTTCAACACGTGGCCATGATAGGTCTTATTTTTTTTTAACGTTTATTTATTTTTGAGAGACACAGAGAGACAGAGAACGAGCAGGGGAGGAACAGAAAGAGAGGGAGACACAGAATCTGAAGCAGGCTCCAGGCTCCGGGCTGTCAGCACAGAGCCTGATGCAGGGCTCGAACCCACGAACCACAAGATCATGACCTGAGCCGAAGTCAGTTGCTCAACTGACTGAGCCACCCAGGCGCCCCACCATGATAGGTCTTATTGAAAAGATTACCCTGGAGCCAGGACCTGGAGGTCTTGGGAGGGGATGAGCTGCAGGGAGACGTGGGGAAGAGCATGCCAGGGACAGGCAAGCCAGCACAGAGCTCCTAGGCTATAATGGGCAGCATATCTGAAAACAGCAAATAAGCCACCATGTTTGGAGTAAGATGAGTGAGAGTCGAATGATGGTGGATGTTATTTTATTATTATTATTTACTATTATGATTATTACTGGTTCATCACTGGATCAAGCTTTTCCCAATGCCATGAGAGAGATACTGAAACACAGGAGTCCAAGAGACTGCAGGAAATAGTCTTATTTGAATGAGGTGGGGGGGGGGATTCCTGGGGCAGAAGTGAACTTTCTTATACCCCAGCAGTGGCTGCTCTTTTTTTTTTGTTTATTTACTTTTGAGAAAGAGAGACAGACAGAGAGAGACAGAGATTGAGCCCTAGGGCGTGAGAGCGGGGGAGGGGCAGAGTGGGACAGAGGATCCAAAGCAGGCTCCATGCGGACAGCAGAGAACCTGATGTGGGGCTCGAACTCACCAACTGCAAGATCATGACCTGGGCCAAAGTTGGACGTTTGACCCACTGAGCCACTCAGGCGTCCCAGTGGCTGCTCTTTTTACTATGAAATAAATAAGAATCTTGGAAGCATCTATACCTCCTAATGGCTTCCTTGCTGCTATAACGAAAGTTCCTTGAATGGAGGTCCTAAGGCACCATTGTCATGAGTCCCTGGGTCTGTCTGGCCCCACAATGAAGTAACTGATCACAGAATTCTATATGAAAACATGAGGGCAAGGAACCCCACCTGGCTTCTATCTTTGTCCTTCTTGGCACCGTCCACACCGCCCGCCCCCACCCTCCAGCCTCTGTCCCCTTCCCCTGCAGCCTCTCACCTCCCCCGGCTGCTCTGTGCTGCCTTCACACCCGTGATTCTCAGCCCTGGGAATAAAATTTGATTCTCCACCTGGAAGGCCTGTGAAAAACACAGATTAATGGTTCCTCTGGAGTTCCTGATTCAGTAGGTCTCAGATGGAACCTGAGAATTTGCCTTTCTAGCAGGTTCCAAGGTGAGGCTGCTGCTATTGGTCTGATCACACTTTGAGAACCACTACGCTAGAGAAATTAATCCTCTCAAGGGTTTCCTTGCTTCCTCTGGGACCGGCAATATGGCAAATTGCTCTCCCTTTCCCCTTGACCTTGGCAAACGTTCCTAATGTCCCTGTGTTGGCAGAAACCTTCCTGAAGCATTCTCCCACACAGAGGAATCCTCCCATGCCCCCAGAGAAGGGCAGCCTCTCAGCCTCTCACGAGTACTTGCAAACAATTTACTGCTCTCTCCGTACATACATAAACATCCCTCCACCTTAGAAACTCACCTGCCTCTTCCTATTTCCCCCTGCTTATTTCCTGACCATTCTTCCACGAAAGAATCCGGCATCTAATTCATCTTTTCCACCTCATTTCTCATCACCATTTAGGGCAACTTCACCGTCGACATGAAAGTCCTCTTTAGGACTAGATCCCCCAGCCATCAGGAGTCAATTATCCTGTCTGAGACCTTGTCCAGCTTTGTCCCAGTAAATCCCAGGATCACATACTGTCAACACAACCTCCTTTCAAACTTCCTGTACTTCTTCCTGCTGTCAATCTGTCCTTCGGCGATGGAAACCACCGCTCACTTCAGGCATCGGCTCTGTCTGCCTCCCTCTCTACCTGGCACCATCCACATGGCCCATGGCCTGTGCCCTCAGCCGGCTTGCTCCATCCTTTGTCTCTTCTCTGTCTTCATACAGGCTCCTGGGATCTGCTCGGGGACAGTCACAAGCCACTGAGCTAGGTGGTTCTGCTCGTGCTCCGTTGGCATTCTCAACACACCCCTGCCCAGCCCTTCTCACAACGTATGACGCCTAGCATGACCTCTTTCTCTCCTGTCCCACATCCAAGCCATCAGCAAATCCTCTTGGTCCTACCATCAAAATAACTTAGGACTGGCCCACTCGGCACCACGGCCCTCGCAAGCATCCCCTCTCCTCTGTCACTGCCACAGCCTTGGCTCCCCACTTCTATCTCGGACCTGCTATCTGGAGTCCACTCTCAGCACAGCAGATGAATGCTCCCGGACAATGTGGAGTCCAATCATGTCCCTCTTCCACTTGAAGGGCTCCATTGCTTCCCTTCTGAATCCCAGGTTGAATCCTCAGCCCTGCACTGGGGCCCCATGGGATCCACCCCACCGTCCCTCTGAACTCCTCTTTGCCCTCTCTCCTCCCCATCCCTCTCCACCATGGGGGCCTCCTTCCACATCTTTAAACACACCAAGCATCTCTTTCGTGCTGTTCCTCCTTCTGCAATGATTTTCCCCCAGTATCAGCGTGTATTCTTCTCCACCCTCTTCCAAACCATGCCAGTTAAGATTCTGCCCTCAGCTTGGAGACCAGGCTGGTCTTATCATGGACACTAGCTCGTTCCTCCCGGGAAGGGTGCTTTCAGGAGAACATGACGAGAAACTCACTGGCTCAGTGGCTTTAGTGTCATGATGTGATAAAATTCTTCATAGGAAAAGTGTGCGTACAAGGAATAGAGTCTAGCTTCCTGCTGGGTAATTAGGAGCCGAGGTCAAGCTCCGGGTCACTTAAAAGGTAATTCCCATTTGTTACTAGATTTAAACTCAGACCCAAGTGAGTTATATTTATGACCACCATCTGGGTTTGAAGGAGGCAAAGCATATGGTTTTTTGGTACAGCTGCTAGAACTGTATTAATTTGTGAGGATCCCCTCAATTAGTCCAGGCCATTAATCTGCACGTTTGCCCCCTACAGGACCCCCTTTTGGCTGAAGAGTAAAAGCACCTGGTGACGCTGTGTCATTCTCTCAGCAATAAATTGACTCTCCTGCTCCCCAGCTGGTCTGCTGGGCTTCCAGACACTCTGCTCTGTCAGGGAGCCCAAGGGGGCAGCCGCACGTCTTGATTCACTTTGGGGGCTGAATTAACCCAAAGGAGCCCCACAGAGAATCGGAATAGTGGTCTCTCCCAGGCCAGCTCTCTACGTTGGCCATTCTTTGGTCCAGTGTCGCGGTCTGTCCATCTGTTCCCACAGGTAGCACTGTGCTACAAATCTCCTACCTGCTGATCCCGCCCCTGATGCCCCACCAGCCTGAGGCCTCTTCCGCAGGCAAGTCCAAGGGGCCCACTTCTGCCGGCAGAGACATCAGCAAATTTTCCAAAACAGAAATAACTGGGGCACCTTCCCACAACCTGCTCCTCTCTGGCTTGGAGTAAGAAATCAACAGTGATGACATAAGGGGGCCGCTGGTCCTGTCCAGATAGCCTCTCATTGCAACCCCAGACTCTGGTTTCATCATCTAGGGATTTCGAGACCTTCCAAAGTCATTTGGTCCATACCCTATCAGCCAGGCAGCGCTCACTCTGGAGAGAAGCGTCCCAGTGGATTCTCATAGTTCTAAAAAAGGGGGATTTTTTCCCCCCGCCACCTAACTTGAACACTCTGCTTAAAATGTAGGCCTTTTATTCATTCAAAGACAGGTTTTCACTCTTTTACACAATGACCTTCTAAATATCTAATTTAACATTATAGGCAAAGTGGGAACTGATGTCAAATAATGGGTCTGAGTGCTGAGGCTGTTAGCTGCTCACTTTGTGACCCTGGTCAGCTGTTCACTCGGCTCCGAATCTCAATTTCTGCACCCATAAAATGGGGGCAATATTCTATCCATTCAGTAAATGCTTACCGGGTCCCTATCGGAAAGCAGACTCCGCATGGTAAGCGGCGGTATTTCTGTAGTCACGGAGACTTTGAGGCTGGAATTCTAAGCTGAGCTAGTTTCATCCAGAGAAATGTTGTGGCCAAGCAATTTGCTCATACCCCTTACATCACCTCATTTGGGCTCCTGACTCCAGTTGTATCCGGTTGGCCATGAGGGGCACCATCTTAGAATGTATGTTCCCTAACATCTGCACCGTTCCTACAGGATGGGCACGAGAAAAAGACTTAAAGTAAATTCACTCATTTGACTCTTATTAGACTCTTATCAGGTAGGGTAGTCTTATCCCTTCCCCCATTTTATAGATCAGTAAACGGAGACATGAGGTGAGGTCAGCTGCTCAAGGTCAAGTAGCCAGCAGATCAGGAATCTGAACCTGGATGGTCTGACTCCAGAGCCTAAATTTTCCTGTCACCAGTCGGTCACCATGCTGCCTTCCTTCGAAGCATTAGGGACGTGACAGTGAGCCAACAAAGCAGATTCCGCTCTAGCAGAACTCACTGTCCAGCGACAGATACTGGGCCCGTGAGGATACTAACAAACGGAGATGAATGTTCCGAAGGAAAGTAACGTGGTGCTGCGGAACCTCCAGCAGTGCCTGTCCTGAGGAAGGGACACCGGATCCCGAATCTGCAGGTGGAGGGGAGTTAATCAGTTCGCTCAGGGCTGGGGGTGGAGAGCACTGGAGGCAACGAGACCAGCGGCGGGAGCGGAAATGGCGTGGGGGACCTGAGAAAGGCAGTGAGGCAGAGACGCAGAGATTGATGGGGAGAGGGGACAGGAAGAGGCTGGCAAAGTGGGCCAGGGTCGCCTCAGTCAGGTCCTGTGTGTCTGGTGAGTATTTTGGTCTCTGTCACGAGAGGCATGGCAATCCTTGAAGAGTTTTAAGAAGGGGCCCGAACAGGGGCAGATCGCTGTGTGGAAAATAACCGCGCTCTTCACAGGCCACACGTGTTCAGTGAGGCCGTAACTACGAGGATCCTTCCAGGAGCTGTGAGGGCTACCGCGCCAGTGGTTCCAGTTAACGTAGGTCTGGGGCACTCTTCCCCGTGTGTTTTCACATCGCTGCGCGTGCCCCTGGAACGCTGTGGGACCGTGTCCCTCACGGGCAACCCGATACTCCTGGAGCCAGGAGCCACCCGGAAGGCCACCGGCGGGGCCAGCAATCAGCTTGGCCACCCCACTTCCCTTCCTGAAACTTGCATGGCCGGAGCTCCCAGAGTCGGCCCGTGTCTCCGCTCACGTGCAAATCAAATCGGCCCTAGGCCACCGGAGAGACGGCGGTGGCTGGGCAGGGCACTGTGCTTGGCGTCAGAGCTCTGCAGAAGGGGTGCCCGGGACGGCCAAATCCTGGCTCTGGAGGCCACGTGATAAGCCTCAGAGCAGGGGACGCTCTCGAGACGCGCCAGGGGGCAACATGAGGAAGGGGATCTCTAGCAAGTGTGCTGTTTGTGCCACGGATGTTGACGGAGGCAAACCCCTTAAGTGACAAGGGCCTATTCCAGTGCACTGAAGAGGGACAATTCTCTACCAAGGGACTGGCCCACGGACACTCTGAAATACAGAATTAAGGATTTGGAAACATCTTTGGGGGGGGGGATACGGTAATTAATTCCCCACCTGCAGACTCTCTATGCTTTAATTCAAAATAACCCTTCAGATGTGCACAAACACACGAAGCCAGCAAGTGATCTGGGTCCTGAGGGCCGAGGTCACGGGCACTTCCAAACGCACACCCAAGCGTTTGGTGTTGTCGCCTGTGCGTGCCCAGGGCTTTCGTCAGCATGTCGTGCCAGCTGCCTGACTCTCGGAACGTGTGAAATAGCGGTGGACCGTGAGGCTCTCCACCAGAGGCAGAGGCGGAGGCGATCAGACAGGTGCCGCCCCTGGGCTGGGCCTCGCATCCTCCCCCTTCTCCGCGGAACCCACGTTCTGTCTGACTCCCTTGCTCCCGCTTTCGGCCCCCCGCAGGCTCTGCCGGCCCCGGCGTCACTCACCTTGGGCTTTGACATCATCCACCACGGGGCAAGGGGTCTTTACGATCACGTCGCTGGGCCTGGAACGCCGTCCGGTGTTGTCCACGCCCCACAGGGTGAACCTGGCAGAAGGGGGAGGAAGTGGTCGTCAGAGAGAAGCTGAGGGCCTGGCTGACAGTCAAGCTGTGCTTGGGCAGGTTTGGCCCCGGCCATTCTCGCAGCCTTGTGTCAACCTGCTGCTACCACTCACGTCATGAGGTGTGTAGCCCAGAGCCTCTCGTGGCTTCCCGGCGGGTCCTGGGTTGGAACGGGGTGCCTTGGGTATACTACTTGGCAGAAGGCATCAGGGCACCGAGCAGTGGTTCTCAAAGGGGGGCCCTCAGCCCAGCAGCATCGGCCTCACCTGGGTACTCGGCAGCCATAAAAGTTCTCCCGTCTGGCCCAGACCTACTGAATCGGAAACTCCAGAGGGGTGCTCTAACAAGCCTTCCACTTCTTTTTTTTTTTTTTTTTTTTTTTTTTTTTAACGTTTATTTATTTTTGAGACAGAGAGAGAGACAGAGCATGAACGGGGGAGGGGCAGAGAGAGAGGGAGACACAGAATCGGAAGCAGGCTCCAGGCTCTGAGCCATCCGCCCAGAGCCCGACGCGGGGCTCGAACTCACGGACCGCGAGATCATGACCTGAGCCGAAGTCGGACGCTTAACCGACTGAGCCACCCAGGCGCCCCACAAGCCTTCCACTTCTACTCTGATGGCCACTGAGCTGAGTGAAGATGTATGTGTCCAAGGAACCTGGGGCCAGAACTCGGGTCCGAGGCCCCACTTCCTGCCGTGGGGAGTTACAGCTAAATCCTCTGAGCTCTCTACTTTCTCTCATCTGTGAAACGGGATGATGATGAACCCGCCTGCAGGTCCCTGTGAGGCCGAAATGAGATCATTACATCCCGAAAGACCGAGGACAATACCCGGAAACCGGCGACACTGAGTAAATCGCGTTCATTCTGTTCTGTCCTGTCTTGTGCTCAGATGGCATGGTGACGCCGAGGGCCGAGGACAGTTTCTCCCTTTTGAAGTCAGAAGCGGAACAGCCAGCGTTGAGGGGTCCTGACTTGCCTGTGGCTGGGGGCCTGCTTCCCATGTACGGCTAGTTCCACCCCACCACGGACCAGAAGCCCCAAGTGGAAACGCGGGCTGCTGGGACTGAGAATGGGACGAGCTGCCTGGGGGCAGAGCCCAGACCACACCTGTGGGCCCCGCAGGACTGCCTGGGCTCCTGGCTGTCAGTCAGGCTGGGGCCGGTGCTAGGCTTTCCCTCCTATCTCCACAAGGCGGCTCAGTCTGTTCCACTGGCCTCTGCTCCTTAGTTCAGATCCACCATCTTGCCTGGTCCTAAACCTCATCTGACCCTGGTCCAAATTCCGGCACCCTGCTACCCTCTCCCTGCCAGCCCTCTCCTCCTAGGTCTGAGTGGTCCCTCTGTGCCACACCGGCCCCACACAGCTTCCCAGTGGCTGCTTGGATCCTCAGCAATGGCGGTCACTGGAGTTTCTCATCCTCTGGGCCTCCCAAGCAGGCTCCACAATGTCAGTGCAGAGCCCGACGCGCGGCTCGATCTCACAAACTGTGGGATCTCAACCGGGGATTCTTAAACATTTTTGTACTGTGGACCGAGAATCCTCAGAAGAATGTTTTTTTAATGCATTAAATAAAATGCACAGATAGGATGGCAAAATAAGCCAGCTGGGCTGAAATGCACGTCTCCTTCCATGGAGCCCAGGAGAAGAACCAGCCCTAAGCCTTCGTGTGAGGTAATGAGGTCATGGCAGCAGCCTGGAGTGGCTGGGGAGCGAGAAGCAGTGAGTGAAGAAAATGCAAACCCCGATTCAATTCTGAACCACCGCCACACCCCAGACAACCAGCCTGCAATTCTGTGGAAGTTACTCCATGTTGCTGAACCTCTGTTTTCCTCAACTATAAAATGGGAGCGAAACCCCGACCTCACAGGGTCCCCGAGGCTCCCAGGCATAGTAAGCACTCCATAAACGAAGGCTGACCTCTCCATCTTAATGATCAGAAAACTTAGTTGCAATCTTGCTTAGAATTACTTAGTGCTTAGAAACAAAACCAGGCTAGGGGCCAAGTGTTTCCAACAACTAATCCAGGGCTCCCTCCTTGCACCAGGGACTGAAGGTCTGGCTTCTCCTGATCCTCTGCGGAGAGGAACGACTCTCCCGGGCCCTCCACGGCCCTCTTCGAGTGATCTGCAGCGCCACCTAGTGGAGTGCCGCAGAGCTGGCTGCTCCTTCCCTCGGCCCCCCGGGGCGCTGTCTCTGACTTCCCCAGTAATCGACACTGACAGACAGTTCGTGTTATACGAGACACCAATACTGGAAGCTCCCCAAAGATAGCAGAGTGGGAGAAGGTATCGGTCTCCGGTCTTTGATCAGGAAATATGGCCCAGTCAGGCCAACATGAGGAGGGTCCCAAGATGGGTAAGGGCTGGCTCATAGGAATTTCAAAATTCCTAATTAACAGTTGTGACTTAGTGGCAGGAATTATGGAGCCTTTGCTAGAAATGAGAATTCCAGTTTCACCGAATTAGAGGCATTTGACAGCAGGTGAGGTGGTCCACCCTCCCTAATCTTTGCTCCTAAAGCTAAGAAGCTTTGCTCATACAGGGTTCGTGCTGCCCAACAGCACGAGAGCCGCTAAGAATCACAAGGAGGCTCTCTGTATTTCCCAGCTCCTCTAGAATATCCCTTGTCTTTATGTATTTTACTCGTATGGCCCCCTAGTTACTCTTTTTCCTAGATTGAAGATATGCAGGCTGAGCATCTAAGTTCATTTTGCAATCAATGCCACTCACACTTCTAGGGCTTTTCACCTCTGAATTCTTTAACTGTGGAAATGGAGATGATTTATTCTGGCTACTCTGACTCTATTCTTGTGACCTCATCTGTAAACTGTTACATGTTTTTCATACCGATGGGGTCAAAAGGTCCCAAAATGACGTCACTAGGAATTCTGCCTCTCCCCCTCCCCGCCAATTTTCCCATCATGACTTACACTCCTTCCATGTCTCCCTCTTTTGGAGTCTTTTACGTCTCTGCTTCACAAAATATTTTACAATTGTTCCAGGAGCTCAGGGCAAAATGAGGAAGAGCTCCCTGAGAGCACAGGGCTGTTCCAAGTGCCATGATACAGAAGTCCACTGTCCTTTGAAGAAAAGTGCTGACCATCTCTAACCTCTAGAAACTCTCTCAAAGTCACTAGAGCTAGCTTTCTAAAAAAGCAGAGTTCTTGGGGCACCTGGGTGGCTCAGTCGGTTGAGCCTCCGATTTCAGCTCAGGTCGGTTGAGCATCTGACTTCGGCTCAGGCCATGATCTCGCTGTCCTTGGGTTCGAGCCCCATGTCAGGCTCTGTGCTGACAGCTCGGAGCCTGGAGCCTGTTTCGGATTCTGTGTCTGCCTCGCTCTCTGCCCCTCGCCCACTTGGGTCTCTCTCTCTCTCTCTCTCAAAAATAAACAAACATTAAAAAAATTTTAAAGAAAAAAGCAGAGTTCTTGGCATTCTACACCTTTCATCTAACAAAATGAATAATCTCCCCTGACTTACAGCATTCACTTTATTTTTCCGGACTCACTTTCTTCCATTCCCTTTTACTCACCATCTGCTTCTGCTCTACGGGACTACTCGCTACTCACCTTCATGCCTCTTTGCTTTTGCCCTTGCTGGCTCCCTAGGCTGCTGTGCCTTTTCCAACATCACTCTACCTATGGAAATTGTACACAACCCAAGTCAGACGATGTCCACTCTAGTCAGAATTCACCATTCCTTCCTTTTGCCTTCTACCACACGTTCCTTGTTCTCCCATCTAGCATTTCTTTCTTCCTACCCGATATGAAAGTGACTTGTTTGTATCTGTCCTCTCTGCATGGCAGAGTCTTTGAAGGATGGGGCTATCCAGCCTTTCTTCATCCTCCCTTTCCAGGCCCTAGAAAGCTCTCCCTAACGCCGATGGGGAGAGGACTTGAGAAACTCAAAATATTTCCCCAAGTTTCCGAAGGAACTCAAGCAACAAAACAGAAGGACCTTTGAGCCTCAGGACGTTCAGGGCAAAGAATCACTAGGCGGATGTGTGTCACTCACATGTAGATGGTGTCCGGTTCCAGGCACCGAATGATCAGAGAGATGGTGGTAAGCTGCTTGTCTGGCACCTGAGAGGGCATGGCACAAGGAGACTTGGCTCCAGAGATGATGTCGTCCACAAAGCTCAGCACCGTTTCTGCCCAGGGGGAAGGAACGGAAAAGGCCATGAGAAACAACGACGGCCAAGCGGTGAGGGCATGGCGTCAGTTCAATGAGAACTTAACATTAACACTGCTTGGTGCCCAGTCTTCTCGAATTGCTGCAGAGAAAAAAGACCTAGAAGGAATTGGCTCTTCGCTTCGTGTTTCGTCAATTTAGAGCCGTTTGTCCAGAGTTGCAGATACAACTCCGGATGCAAGACATGCATACCCCATCTGTGAGCTCTTTTATGAAATGTTCTTGGCGAGGGCAGAGAACAGCTGCTGTGGTCAGTGGTCACTGCCAGACCTTTGCAGTACCTGTACACAGCAGGAAAAGAGCCTTCGGGGAAGCAAGAGACATTCTCCACACCCGAAGGCACTGCATAGGTCTCTCAGCCCGAGTGATGGTTTCAAAAGAAGCCATGTACCCTGAGTCGGACTGTGGATGCCACTCTCCCGTTGGCGACCACACTCACGCATAAGTCTTAGGCACGATTTATGTTGATCTTTCCCTATGTGTAGGCAGCAAAATCCTAAGGCATGGAACATTTTTCATGGGGCATTTCCCGTTCTTTAAGACTTCCCTCTTCTAGCTGGACCTGGGAAAGCAGAGTTTGCTTTAGGACAAGACACGGGGTAAGCACATCTGTTTGCACATGCTTGTGCCTGGAGGGGGGTTATTAGCAAAGGAATTTTTTTTTTTCTGTAATCATGGCAGTGGTTAGCACAGAATTGTTTCCTAATTGTGGGCTAGGATAACTAGTGTACTGTATTGTTTCTTTGTGAGTGTGCCTAGAGGCAGTGAAATGGACACCTCTGTAATAAACAAAAAGAAAAACAAAATCAAAACAAGACTTTGTCAGATAGCTCGCCATGCAAAAACTCTTACGTGGGCAAGATGGCTGTTCTAGCTTGTCCCCGCTCCTCCTGCACTGCCCTGGGACACAGGGGACCGGGAGCAAAGGCCAGGAGGCAGGGCGTTTTTCTTCTTTCTTCTTTTCACCAATGGATCAAGATGAGCCCACGAAGTCGGAGATGCTCACCTGTCTCCACTTTGGAGTGGTCCATCCTGTCAGTGACCTTTTCTTGACGGATGAGGTAATCTACAATCTGCACCCCGATCGGAGGCTCTGAGTGTTCCCACTCCAGGACCACAAGGGTGCTGCTGGGCTCATGAGCCGTGGAGAGTCTCAGCCTGAGTGCATACAGAAAGAAACAACACATGGGGTCCCTGTTGACACCTTCAATTTTTTTCTGATACTGGCCATCTTCTCAACTGTTACACCCTGAAGTCTTCCTTCTAACCTTTCTTTTTTTTTTTTTTTTTTCAACGTTTATTTTTGGGACAGAGAGAGACAGAGCATGAACGGGGGAGGGGCAGAGAGAGAGGGAGACGCAGAATCGGAAACAGGCTCCAGGCTCTGAGCCATCAGCCCAGAGCCCGACGCGGGGCTCGAACTCACAGACCGCGAGATCGTGACCTGGCTGAAGTCGGACGCTTAACCGACTGCGCCACCCAGGCGCCCCGCTTCTAACTTTTCTTAACCAACTGCTACAATGATCTCTCTGAGCGCCTGTCTCCTTCACTAGAGACCAATGGTTCTTGAAGATCCCAGAAATCTACATTTTATTACTCTAAGTGCCTGTTATAGGTTAGGAACTCAACCTATATTTGTAAGTAAGTGAATCAAAAATGAACGAACACCTGCATCTTATAGGGTCAATGGATAGGGCTTATAGGGTCAATGGATAGGGCTTTCGGGGTGGCCCTTTATATGGCTTGGAGATATCATTTCTGGATTTGCTCTTGAAAATAGGAAGATGTGCTTAAAAAAGCTCATACGAAGGCTCAGTGAAAGTGGTGTCTTGGAGAGCCCTGCATTAACAAGGCCATGATCAGCTCAGTTTCCATAGTGTTACCAGGATCTGCCCTGTTGGGGGGGGAACGCTGGCTTCCATCCTTGCTATGGATCTGCTGGCCGGGCTTTGCAACAGGCTCGGTGTGGAGGCAACGCACACATGGGGGCTTTACTGGACAAGAGAGATGTGACAACATGTTAAAAAGTTCTCTTCGGGGTGATGTCCTATGTCTGCAAACTCTGATTTCAGTTTCTTTCTTTGCTCTCGGGTTTCTTTGAATATCCTGATTCCCAACTCCAGTATTTCTTTGTTTTTTCCAATTCATAGTCTCCTCCTTCCATGCAGATTGTCTATTTTGGCCACTCTTTTGCCTTCCCATCTCATACCTCTTTGTACTCAAGACACACTGAGATTTGGTGGTATGGATCTCCTAATGGTCCCCGTGGTTTCAATTTGCTGCCTTGTTCTGACTTTGTATGTGTGTCTCACGTTTCTCACTTGCTTCCAATTCCCCGTTTCTTCCTAGACCACGGGTTTCTGGGGATTTTCCCAGTTCCTGTTCACTCCAGTCTCCCTCCTTCACATGCATCCCTGCCATTCACCCTTGGCCTCGGGTCCCATATCTCACAACCTCCCACAATCATCATCCTCTGGTCTCCACTCAGCTCACAGATGCCTGTCACTGGTCTCAGGGATCACTGTGCAAGGTGCTGTGGATGGAGCACACTAAAGCAAAAGTCAATTTCAATTCAGCAAATATTTGTTAAACACCTATTGTCAGAATGACCTTGGGGCTAAAGATGCAGGGGAGTGGTCGACAGACAACTATACATGTGCTTATAATAATGTGTGATAAGAACTTTAAGAAGAAATCACGGGAGGCTGTGGGAGCAATAGCAAGGAATTTAACCAGTGGGAAAATAATGCAAAACACATGCTCTTTAGTGGCTTACTCTGAAGGAGCTCATAGTTTGCATATGACATTAAAGATGGAATAGACCCAAAACAGTGCGGATATTGACAAATTCATTAATTAGAGTCATATGCAGAGTGCTATTTTGAAGAAAAAGCATTAGGAAGCTTAAGTGAGTAACTAAGCCTTTCTGAGAACTCGGATTCTATGAAAATATGGACTGAAGCCCCCCTCTCCTGAAAAATTGCGTGCGTGATTACAGAGACTCGTGTAAAACCAGAGTGCATTTCTATTTCCAATGGCCAGTCAACATTCAAGAAACTAACGTCTGCCACTAAAGAAGTGATTAAAGTTGACACAAGAAGTGAAGTCCTTAATAGAGGCTCCTGCTTATGGAACCTCTGCTTATGGAAAGTTAGCCCAATTTGATCTTTAGCGATGACATATAGTAAACACAGGTTTGGAGAAAAAATCAGCCCTAAGACACAAATGGTTGGCTCTTGTGTCCACCTAGTGATAACTATTTGGCGGCTTCAGTGTTGTGTCAAAGGTAATTTTCTTAGTTGGTGAATCCATCCAGAAGCATCATCTGCTTCCAGTGGCCCCCTTTATACCAAAAGAAAGGACTTCTACTGACAATGAGCTTGATTCTCTTTTGACTCAAGAGGTCCAAGTCATGGCCGTAAAGAGCAAGGAACGAAGGGCCGGTGTATCTAAAACTACCCTTAGAGAGAGGTCGTGTAGACAACACTGGTCTGGACTGACCGTCTACTGTTGTGTCCTCCTCCTTCTCGGTTCTCTTCCTGCTCATCCTGGCCCGTTGGTAATGCCCACCTGTGCTCCCATGCAACAGGCCAGAGGGCAGCGTCCAACAGAACCAGCCTCCCACTTGCTGGTTTCCTCCTGCCGGCTCGCTCTTGCTGACTCGGGCCTCCTGTTCCCGCTGGTCCTGATCCTCCCTTTGGGCTTTCTCTGCCTCAGCAACCCACGGGGCCACGCAGGTCCGGCTATTCCTGCCAGCACTCTTTATTAGACACCATATGTCTGTGCTTCACCTCTAGGGCAGATGCCACAGTAGAGGCTAAGGCGGTTCCTGCCTCAGGCCCTTTACAGGAATTTCACCAGTTCTGTTCAGCCTTCCCCTGAGGGCAAGGAAATTGGACATGTTCACCGTGAACCACCCTAGCAGCCCTCTGTACTCTGTTCACTCCTCAAAGGCACATACCCCCTGATGCTCATCCCCAACTCTCTTCTTCCCAGTTTATACTTACTCTGGAGCAGCCCTTCTCATAGCTGTGGTTGCATCTCTCATTTCTTTGGGGTTGATTTAAATCTTATCTTTAGTGCCTATCTTTTTTTTAAAGTGTTTATTTATTTTGAGAGAGAGAGAGAGAGAGAGAGCACGCTAGTCGGGGAGGGGCAGAGAGAGAATGGGAGGCGCAGAATCCGAAGCAGGCTCCAGGCTCTGAGCTGTCAGCACAGAGCCCGACGTGCGGCTTGAACCCACACACCGTGGGATCATGACCTGAGCCGAAGAAGTTGGGTGCTTAAACGACTGAGCCAACCAGGCGCCCCCTAGTGTCTATATTTTCTACAGAGCTCCAGACTGTCTTTCCCTCTGACCACTGAACATCTATCTCCATTAGGACTGCCCTGACAGAACCCCAAGACGGGTCCACACGAACACAGCCTCTTCCTCAAGCCTGCTTCTTTTCTCAGCTGTGGCCTATTCATCTTCCCAGCCACAGGGGCAGGAGTCTTAACATCCATTCTCAACTCATCCCTCTTTCCCCCTCCCACCAAGTCACCCACTGCTCCCTGCTGGTTCTACCTAAAGTCATCTTTCTATCGTGTCCTTCCCACACGATCACGGCTGAGATCCCAGCTTCTTAGCGGTGGTGGTTCTGCTTCCTGCTCAGTGACCTTGGAAAAATTCAGTCCATCTGAATGCATTTCCTAATCTCTTAAATGAAAGTGATAACAGTACCTAATGGCTCCACACGGTGCCGCCACCCAGGGCGTCCTTGGCCTAGTTAGCGGCTCGCTACAGGCCTCTCACTTCCTCCTTTGCGACACCACTTTATCCTCTGATCTGCACGTGCTGTCCTACCCCCTCCACCTTCAGGGAGAGATTCAAGGGCCACCTCCTTCATGAAGGCTTCACCATTCCCCAAATTCAGACTTGACCGTTCCCTTTCACACTTGGCTGAAACGTCTCATAGAACTCCTAGAACTCTTATCGTCTGTCTTCTACCTACAGCTTCTCTGTGTGCCTGCCTCCCCCGGAAGATGGAAAGCTCGCCGAGGGCAGGTACTGCCTCGCGGTTTTCTTACCCAGCACCCAGCCTACTGCTTTGCACACAGTGGACCCTCTGTAATCTACGTGTGCAGAAGCGTGCGGAGGCGTGCATGCAACAGAGGCAGAGAAGGGGAATCGTACACAGGCTGTGGGAGAGGCGCACAGGTGGGGAGTCCATCAGCTCCAAAAGCGGTGGAGTCACATCGACACCAGTCCTCGATGACGTCTCCAGTCCCTGAGCACCACAGGGAGCTCATGGTGGCCTCCTGCAAGAGCTGCAAGAGAGGGCAGGGGAGAGAGTGAGCGTCCAGGAGTCGGGGCTGGGCCACCACAGTCGAGAGACAGAATCGAGGCTCCGTCTGCTTCCTTGGTTTTTGCATTTTTAAAAACGTTCATTTATTTATTTTTGAGAGTGAGGGAGAGAGAGAGAGAGAGAGAGCACACGAGTAGGGGAGGGGCAGAGAGAGAGAGAGAGACAGACAGACAGAGAGCCGGAAGCAGGCTCCGAGCTGTCAGCACAGAGCCCAACGCCGAGAGATCATGACCCGAGCAGGAGTCGGACACTTAACCAACTGAGCCACCCAGGCGCCCCAGGGCTCTGCTTGGTTCTAAATAATATCCGGGCAGTAGGCTGTGGCACCGCCTCACCATTTTTTGAGCTAAAATTCCCAATCCCTGGAGACCGTTTCTGGGAAGCCAGACCTCGCAGGACCTGTAGGGTGCCTCTCTCTCATTAATGGGACAGGTGAAGGGCTGTCACTTTGGAAGCAAGTCTTACTTCTCCCTCCTACTCCAGCCGTCATTCCACACCCGGGACCCTAGCGACAGTAACCTCTGTCCCATACACTGCCCTTACCTCCCTTTCCTCTGCCCTGAGGCCCTTGGCCCTTTCTCAAATGCCTCTCTGTGCCTCCTTGTGTGGCCTCTGCACCCTGCCCAGCATGGCTTCCTCATTCCTTCAGCACGCCTTGTAGCCCACATACGATAATTACACAGTTCTGCCTTGGGTTGTGATTGCGTGTGAGGCCTCTCTCTCCTGGTAGAGGGCAGAAAGTGCGGCCGACACGCTAAGAACCGGGCTCCAGAGCTGTCTGCTCTGGGTGAGGACTTCGGCTCTGCCAATCACTGCCGTGGGACCTTGGGCCAACTGCATAAATGTTTCCTCACTGGAAAGACGGGAGACAAACAGCACTTTCCTTACAGGGTTGTGATGATCACATGAAATAATATACGCCAAAGGGCATAGCATAGTACTTGTGCTATGCACGCACTAGTCGCATATAAATAGTACACAGCAGTCATCAATAAATGTCAGCAATTATTATTGTGTTTGAATGACAGAGGGGGGTCTTATGGGGAAGCTTATAAATGCCGCGGAGCCTAGAACAATTCTTTATATACAGTGTTTTCATAGCAGATATTCACTATTAAACAAAAGGACAAAGGATAAAATTAGACCAGTCAAGGAGCAGAACTTGAGATGGGGCAATTCTCTGGCGAGGAAGCAGATCCTGACGGGCACTGACCCTTCAGCGGGGTGCTGCTGCCTCAACCCCAGGCCAGGGATGGGCAGAGGGGGAGGCTGGCCGCATGGCACATGGCTGGCCACGCTGGCCAAGGTCAGCTTTCTCTCTGGGTCAGCCCATCTACTGCAAACGCTGCTTTTCCTGTGAGTCTCTCCTCTCTGACCCGCTCTTACCAAACCCACATGGAAAATTTGGGGCCAAGAAACTGAAAGAAAGAGACGGGGAGGGGGGGTGGGAGGGAGAAAGGAAAGAAAGAAGGAAGGAAAAGGAGAAAAAAAAAAAAAGAGGAGAAGAAGAAAAAAAAAGAGAGAGAGAAAGCCCTACAAAAATCAAAATGTCCACGCTGAAACCAGTATCCCAAGTTACGTTGCTTCAGAACTTGACATAGTTGAAAATAAGGGTCAATATTGATCTTCCTCATCCCAATCCCTCAGGTTGGGAGCGTCTAGGGAGCAGGGGCCAATTCCTGAGTATCACTAAAATATGTGTGCAGTTTTAGAATCTCAAGGCCCTTGTAGGGCTAACACTTTAGTTTGAGCTCCTTGAAAAATGGTTATGATTGACAGTGGAGGACACTTAGAGTCAAAGAGGTGAGGTGAGCTGCTCAGGGTCACGGGCTAGTGAATGGGGGCAGTGACAGAACCTGAGCTCAAGGTGACCCATGCTACATCTCAGGCTCTTTCTAGCAAAGCTCTCTTCATAAACGCTGGATCTGCCAGTTCCCAGCATGAAGCCGGGCGCACGGTAGGTGCTCACTTTATGCTCTGCCTGCCTGAACCAAATTCAAATCAAAAGTATACTTTTCTAAACTAAGAAAACAGACTTTCATTGAGATCGGTAGAATAGAGAGGAAATTGTGGCTGCCCGCTTACAGTCTTCCATCAACAATTACTAGCCAAGCACCTGTGGGGGTGTTTCCTGTGCTTGGCGTTAAGGATACAGTGATGCATAAGATATATACAGTCTCTGCCCACATAAATCTTGCAGCAAAAGAATAAACAAGCACAAGTTACATAAGTAGCCAAATAACTACAACTGGGTGGTGGGGGCTCCAACGGAAAAGGGTGAAATGTGGCAGGAGGGACAAGGAGGGTGGCTGGTCTCACAGAGGAGTTTGGGAAAGCCTCCCTGAGGATGTGTTTTTATTGAACTTGGAGGGACAGGTCAGGAGTCTGATTACAAAAGATGGGGAAGTGTTCCAGGTGGAAAAACCAATATTAAGAAGACTTCAGCCTGGATGAAACTTGACCTCTAAAATCAACGGAGAAGGGGCGCCTGGGTGGCTCAGTCGGTTAAGCGTCCGACTTCAGCTCAGGTCACAATCTCACAGTCCGTGAGTTCGAGCCCCACGTCAGGCTCTGGGCTGATGGCTCAGAGCCTGGAGCCTGCTTCCAGTTCTGTGTCTCCCTCTCTCTCTGCCCCTCCCCTGTTCATGCTCTGTCTCTCTCTGTCTCAAAAATAAATAAACGTTAAAAAAAAATTAAAAAAAATAAAATAAAATCAACGGAGAAAAGGTTGCTCTGGCTCTAAGAGACAGAGTGAAGGGGGAAGAGGTTCTCAGCACATAGGAAGGTGTGGGGTGTGTTACAGAGGTCGTGTGGGCCATGGTGAGGGGCAGTGTCACATTCTGAGGGCAGCCGCAAGCCATTAAAGTGGTTATTTTTTATGGTTATTTATTTTTGAGAGAGAAAGAGTGGGTGAGGGGCAGAGAGAGAGAGGGAGAGACAGAGAGTCCCAAGCAGGCTCCATACTGTCAGCACAAAGCCAGACTTGGGGCTCGATCTCATGAACTGTGAGATCATGACCTGAGCTGAGATCAAGAGTCCACACTCACTGGCTGAGCCACTGAGGTGCCCCATTAAAGTGTTTTAAATAGGGGAACAACATTATCAGATTTCCAACCCAAAGGAGTAAGGACCAACACTTATGACAACAAACATTTCTTCAAAAGCTTTAACTTTCCACTTTTGACGCACACAATTCCACGAGTTCTGATTCCCTCAATCCTGGGCCATAGCTAGCTGCAGAAGGCAGGACAGGGTAGAAGAGAGGAATCAAGAAGAGGGCCTTTTGGAAAGGAAGGGGAAAAAAATTAACATTTTTCTTAGTATCTGCAATGTGTCAGGCATTGCCTGGGGAGTCCTCATTTGTTATGAGATTTAATCCTGATTCCAGAAAAGAAATGGGATTTTCCCATTTTTGTTATTATTTTGTTCTAAGGAAAGCAGCTGAACTTTCGAGCCAAGTTCACCGGTCCCTTCATTCCTCCATTTATTCATTTCATTCATTGATTCAGCAAAGTGCTCACTATGTGTCCACTACAACTCGGCACTGGGGTTCCACAGAAGAACGAGTGCTTCTCAGGGTCTCCAGGAGAGTGAACCATGTGAACACTTGTGATAGGAGGTGATACGCGTTCCAGAAGATGTATGGATACAGACAATGTGCCGTGAAAGCACACGGGTTGGCCTCGGAGAACAAGGGAAGGCTTGTCACAGCGGGTGACGCTTGAGCTGAAACCTGGAAACACTTCACAGCAGGAGTTTGCCAGTGGCAGAAATGTATGACAAGCCATTCCTGGGAGCGAGAGTGACAAGTGTGAAGGGCTAGATGCACAACAGAAAATGTGTTTAAGGAGGTACAAAGAGTTAAAATTTGGAGGATAGAACATAAAAAGTATAGAGTGGGTACACCCTAACCGTGTAAGTGAAGACACCGTTGGGACAATGAAGGGCCCTTATAATGACATGCTAAGGATTTTAGATTGTATGTAACAGATTCTGCAGAGCCACTGAATTATCTTGCTGCAGTAAGACCAGATATCCACATCAGAGAGAAAACTCTGACTGGTCTCACAGGAAAACCAGTAAGAGGTTGCTGTAACAAGATGGCGGCCTGATGTTACAGTGGATGACTGAAATAGTTAGGCTGTGATGGGGGTACAGTAACAAGAGAATGGATTCAAGGTATTTGCCTCTTTTTTTTAACTTTTAAAAATGTTTTTATTTATTTTTGAGACAGAGGTTGACAGAGCATGAGCAGGGGAGGGGCAGAGAGAGAGAGGGAGAGACAGAATCGGAAGCAGGCTCCAGGCTCGGAGCTGTCAGCACAGAGCCCGACACGGGGCTCGAACTCACAGACCGCGAGGTCATGACCCGAGCCGAAGTCGGACGCTCAAGCGACTGAGCCACCAGATGCCCCTAGATTCAAGATATCTGTGATCCCTGGTGATACACAGATGTCAGGGAGTGACAAGAAAAGGAATGGTCTCCATTTGGGGCAACTTGGTGGAAGAGAATCCCATTCACTGAGATTGAAGCACAATGTTTGTGCTGTTTGGGGTGGAAGATGGTGAGTTCAAGTTTGTTGGGTCTGGGACACCTGGTGGGTTATACGGCTCCACCTACTGGTTTCTGGGCTGCTTCTAATCACAGACTGAAATATGGCATCATAGATTATCTGGTCCCAGAGAAGGAGGCCAAGGAGACCAAGAGAGGTTAGAAAATTGGTTCCAGACATGCCAGAGAGGTAGGGATAAGAACACACGCTGACTTACAGGTTTTGTGACTTAGCTCCCCCACCCCCTCCTTTGCTTCTACACTCCACATCCTCATTCTTTGGGAGAAAGAGAAAATTGGAAGGAAAAGCAGAGGAGTAGAGAGAATGAGCAGAGAAGAAAGAGTGCGTCTGAGGAATCAAATACGTGATGGTGACTGAACCAGTTCGGCCACCTTTTCTATGCGTTTAGAAATTAAAATATTCAAAATACGGCCAGATGCCTGGTATCTCCCAACCACTCTCGGGAAACCAGTGCAGGGAGACAGGGAGGGGCCAAGATGTGGCAAGTAGGAGATCCAGAGAGGGGGATGATGAAGGACAGATTCCTCCAGCTTCCCCATCATGCTCATGACGCCCCTGCAGGAAGCCATGAGTCTCTGTCCTCTTCTCCCACCAGGCTCTTCCTTATTCTGCAGCTTTGCACGCCTTGCCCCGCAGCACGGGGCTGGGAGTGTGCTCTCTGCCTCTGCTGTTCCCAGGCAAGTGCACAAGTTCCCAGGCAAGGTGATCCTGGGGCACCAGCAGCCTTGGGTGCTCACAAAAGACAGGTAAGGGTGCTGGGTTAAAGCCACCGCAGCTTTGGGTCTCCACAGTGACACCAACCCCTCCTCCTCATCATCCTTGTAAACCCCCCTCTTGTGGGCCTTTCTCTCCAACTCCTCCTCCCCAGTCACTTCTACTAGACTGAAGAGGAATTCATAGGCCAAAGGAACCATTTATTCTTTTGAGAAACCCTTGTCTTCAAACACTCAGTGAAATGTCTGTGGCAGAGGTGGAAAGGTGAGGGAAGCCCACGTGTGCAAAATCTGTCCTTGTTGGTCTGAGCATCACCTATGAAACAACACGATACACCAGGTGTCCCTTAAAGGAGGACAGAGAAAGCAATTATGGCCCCACCTCGATGGACACACCTCTCAGGCAGGTAAGCAGCTCTCTGCTCCGACTGTACTATATCTTGTCCCCAAGGCCACCTTTGCCTGCAGTCTCAAAAGTCCCACACCCTGAGCTTTCGTGTTCTTAGTCTTGTCATCGTCATCACCGTTGCTGTTGTGTGTTTGACCCACTCTGTTCTGTCTGTCCTTGAGGAGATCAGAGAGCTAGGAGATGAGCTAAGCCACAGGTCTCCAGCTTATCCCTTTGGGTCCATTCATTTTCTCGCAGCACCTTTGGAAAGGGAGCCGCAGAGGGAAAGGGGGTGCTGCTGGGAAATGTCATGATCTAGTAGCATTATTTGAGGCGGAAGATTTGCATGGATGTGGTGTTTTATAGTCTTTGTTCTGAGAGTCAAAGTGACGGGCAGAAAACCATCCCCTCCAGGCTAAGACCAGACCCTTCCCTTCGGGACCTGGGCCTGACGCACTCCTCCTAACCTCGCAGCTGGTCCAGGCTCGGGATCTGTTAGGGGAGCCGAGCCTCCTCTCAAGACTGTCCCCTGAGGCTTTCTGAACAAGGCCTTTAGTGACTACGAATGCCATGCCTCCCTCTCCACCTTTTTCTTTCCAGCCCTTGTTGCTCAAGGACCTACCCTAATGCTGAGTTGTGACTCCTGACTCATTACCATGGGTGTTGTGGATGCACTGATTTGATTTCATATGCAAACATGCAAATCTAAACAAATGATGTGCCCGGATTAGCTCAACAAAAAGTCTCACTATCCATATTCTAGCAGGGAGCTCAACTACACCCTGTCACTCCCCAGGCCATCTGGAAAGCCCTCTGTTGTTGCTCAGGCCTCCCAGAGTCAAGGGTCCCAGGCCTCTTACCCTCTGGGTCTGGTTGTTGGTCACCAGTTCATAGATGGGGGCTGCTCTGGTCACCTCCAGCAGAACTGGCTCAGCAGGAGTGTCAGGGCTGGATGTCACATGACACAGGGGGCAGGATGAGGGGCATCGTCCCTTGCTCTGGCACTCCATGCGGACCCCAGCTGCCATGCGCTTGGTGCCAGACTCTGACAGGCTGGCGATGTATTCTGGGAACGTCAGCACCTTGGGGTCTCTTTCCCGCTCCTCCGACTCATCGGATGGAGAGTTGCCTGCCGGACACAAAACGAAAAGGAACAGTGAGCAAGGATCATGAAAGAGCAAGGTCTTGCATGTTCTTGTGGCCCGAGTGCTGGAGTCAAATCGTAGGGAGGTCACGAAATGTCACTGGCAGGTAACGGATGTGATTCTGACCTCCCATTGAATATGGGGAACCCATCCTCCCAGTAACCAACAGAGTTGGAAACAGCCTTCTAAATGTGAGATCAGGTTGTTTCCTTTCGGAGAATCATCAGCTCCACTGATCCCCTCAGAGGGAGGCATCTTCAATGCATGTGCAGGATCTAGGACTGTCGTCAGGAATACAAACAGTAGCAACAGTGATTATTCCGGGACTCAGCTCCCTCATCCATTAAATGAAGATATTCCTAGTACTACCTCTAGCGTTGTGTGATGAATAAATGACAACATGTTTTTAAAGCACACACCCCAGTGGCTAGTGCATGGCCAACCACCATAACAGTCTTCATTATAACCACAGGTAAGATTTACCTAAACTATGAAGTGAGATCCGGTCCAGGCCTCCTTCAACCCTTACAAGAACTCTCTGCATGGACTTCCATCATTGCATCCATTTTAGGGGTGAGGAAAGTGAGGCCAAGAGCCTTAAGATCACACAAGGGTAGTAGGTGGTCAGAGCTGGGATTTGAATCCAGTTTTGCCAGATTCCAAAGCCTTTGAGTCATTGGGGGAAGAAGAGGACTTCTCTGCTTCATTACCCATCAATGTATTGAATATGGGGAGGGAGTTCTGGCTTTTTCAAAAAGATCTGCGTTCCAAAGCACTCCAAAGAGACAGGTTCACATCGCCCTTGATTGATGAGTAAAAAAGGTAGTTAGAGAAACTCTTGGTTTATTTTTGGTGTCAAAGATGAGAAATGCCTACCCGAACATAATACTTTGTTCCCTATGGAAGAAAGCATGGCTTGATATTTGTCCTCCAAGCCTTCATGATTTCCCATTTAACCTCTTCATTCCAGAGGAAGATGGAAGTAGGGTCCGTTGACCCAAGTCTACCTTTGCCTTGGGTTCCTTTCTACACCCCTGGCCTTTTGTGACACCACTGCAGTCCCGAACATGAGACAATTTCATGCAGACCACAGAGCTTTTAAAAACAAGGGGCAGATTTAGAACATTCATTCTGGTCGTCTCGGCCTGATCTGGGGGAAATGCGGTACTCGATGGGCCAGATCTCTGGGGGAAATGGTTGCAAGGTTCCAGAAGGTGACCGGGATACAACTCATTGACTTGATAACAAGGTTCTCTCTTTTGGGGTCCAGGGAGTGCTCTGCTCACTTGTCTCTTGTTTATTATGTAATATGAACCTGTTTGGAAACGTCATGAGACATTTCAGCACTGTTGTCTCCCAGATGAACACCCTCATTATGTGGATGAGGCATCTTCATCCAGAGACTCCACTGACATGGCTTTCCCCCTGCTCACTAACACAAAGGATTCTCTCAGTGACTGCAAACACGGGATACAATTCATTTCACATTTGCTTTTTGTTTAATAACAAACCCAGAGTGGAACTGAAGCCTTTCCTAGTTTATAAAAACTGCATCACTACACGTACCAAAACCAAGAATGATGTTATCAAATAGGGAGGCCCAGGAGCCCACACCAGCGAGCCTCAAGGTCCCTTGAGCCACATGTAAATCCTGATTGACATTCAGGCTTATGCAACTCAGTCAGTCCCATGGCTGAGAGTATTTGTAAAATGACCACAATCTGGAAGGACTCTCCTCACCCAGCCCCTGGCCAGGCCTCAGTCTTCTTCAACAGGCTATATGGACTGGGCAGGGAGAAGAAGTGAATGAGGTCTTGGATTCTTGATACGATTTCTAGAAAAAAAGGCCTTCATTCATTGGGGAAGTGAGTGAAACTCCAAAAAAAAAAAAGAAAAAAATCAGTGAAAACACAGTGCGTCTTTTCAAGACAAAATTTAAAAATTTTTGCTGCACAAACCTTGCCATGGAGCTTGAGTGTCTCCTGGAGGGCCCTCGTGACCCTTCCGATCAGATTCATCTCCTCAACCCACAGCCCTCTTTGTGGAGTGTATTCAACAGAGGCGGGGAAAAGAGGTCCCATGAAATGACCACTAGATGGCGATATCAAGTGTAAAATGACTTCTGTGAGAGGAAAAATCTTGCAATGAATTCTGTGTGGCCACTCTGGTACTATACAGAAAATAAACTTGGAAAAGTAACACCTGGCAACTTAAAAAAGTGTGTGACAGTGCCATTTTTTTTCCAGTGGAATAAGAAAAAAATTTAATGAGTAGCCTAATTCCAGAAAATGTATCCTAAGGAGAGACAATAGAGAGCAAGAGACAGGTAATTCTGAGAGACGGAGAATGAAAATCCTCCCTCAATATCCTTCACATGGAGTGACACTTCTAAGTGGAGATAATATGCCACCAAATTCCTTTCCTCTCGCCTTGAATCCCCAAATATCCAGGAACTCTGCCCCCCACTTGCCCACCACACACTCCACACGCATTCAGGTGGAGGACGCCTGCCCATTTATCACTTAGGGTGCACCGCTCTGACAGCCAGATGTGGCCACTAGAGGGCACCGAATCCCCAAACACAGTGGAGCTGAGTGACCACCTCCCAGCCCTCCAGCACTCCATCCTTAAGACTTGTAATTGCTGTAACCAGTTGAGAGGCTATTCCCTGGTGGCTGTCTTCTGACTGTCCCAAGCAAAATCAAGACACCACGAATCCCCTTCAATATCCGGGCAGGAGCACGGTTAGGGAGAAGAGAGGCGTGGGAAGGAGGATGCAAAAGAAGATGGTGGCAGACCACCAAACTCTTGTTTTGATCCAGAATCCTATTTTCTTTCTCCTGAAAATATTCAGGTTCATAGAAAGCAGGCCCTGTGAAGGACCCTCTAGCCCCCTGGTCATGCAGTACGGAGCTGTCTAGAAAGGAGCTGGATTTATACAGAAGTGATGAGCAGCGAACTCCCAAAGCCATCCATTCAGGCTCCAGCAAAGAATAGAGATGTGTGTGTGAGAGAGATTTTTCAAAGAGGAAATGCATTTTCCATGCGCAGTTAAAGGCACAATTGGGAAATACTCCTTAAAATGATGGAGTCCGATGGTGAAAGCCCAGATAAATCTCCCTTTGCCCAAAGAGAGCACCTATAACATCATGTCTGTGGCGAGCGAGAGAGTAGTTCAAATCCTAAAAGCTTTAGGGGAGTCTGATCTTTGACATTTGCTTTTAACTCCCCCTCAGTGTTGGAGTGGGAGGTAGAGAGAGTGCATGGAGAGTCACAGAGAGGAGACCCCCCCTATTTCCTTATTGTTCAATGGCTCTCCCCTCCACCTCCCACTCTGGTTACATTCTTTAGGTACTCCTTGCCTCCTCTGCCCTCTAGATCCCTGGTGGAAATTCTCTAGTATTTTAAGTCACTACGTTGTCTCTTAATAAAATGAATATGCGATTTCAACAAGTTACAGAGACTCTGGACATAAGAAAGGAGCTACAATTAAGGTCTTAAAAGATTATAATTGGCAAAAGTGCCTTCTGATCAAGGGCATCCAGGTGCCCGAAGGGGCGTGGCCCCCTCTTATCCCTGTTTGCAGAATTCATCGAATTGCTCTCAGGGAGGCTTTGGAGTCCAGCCATGACACTTAGCTTTCATATAAGTAGAAGAACAGCCAACCTGGAATGTAGTTAACAACCCCAAAACTGCAAAGCATTTTGCAAATACAGTTTGCTATAAATAAATGCCATTTGCTTTAGGCTAAATCTGTATCCTACAGCACCCAGTGGATGAATTTCCTCAATAGAATATTGTGGAATGAGAATGTTGGCATCCTCAATGTTCCGAATCTCATTGTGGATGTGCCCATGGCCTTAGGCGTGTACATACTGACCCACCTAGACCCAGGAGCGTACGAGGATGATAAAAGCGAGGGACCCATCCTCATACAGGGTCTGCTCTGCTGGTAGGAACTGACAGGTCATGGAGGTGGATTAGTTGTTATGAAGTAAATTGGTACAATTCCTGTAGGATTCAGGGACTGCTTAAGACTCTCTCTCCTGAGTTGGTGCCCAAGGCAATGAGATGCTAATGACATCACAGCCAGAACTACAGAGGTAGTTCATTAGGCAGCAAAGAAATCAAATGCAAACTAATTAGATCCTAGCCCTTGGAGACGGCACAGGATCTACAGGAAAGAAAGCCTGACGTGGGGCAGATGAAGCACAGCCGTGGCAAACCGCACCCTGGAGCCCCCCAACACCCTGCATTCCACCACCCTCCCCGCCGCCAGCCTGCTCCTGGTCACAAAGGGTGTCCTGGAGGTATCTAAATTCACATTTCCATCCACGCCCTCCGGCACAGATCAGTCTCTCGGGATGTCTGGTCACGTCTTTGGACAGGGAGGTTCAGGTCACTTGGGATGACTTAAAATGAACTCCTAGACTTGCCGTAAGACAGTCTCTGAGACCTGAATAGAGTACAATGTGATGGGTTAATAATCAAGGAGAAGGGGACAGGGCATAAACTGGCCACTTCTCTCTACTCCTCTGTAGGAGACAGCGAGTGTTTGGGGTCAGTAATTGTGTTTCAATTGGGTTTCATCTTTGAAACTCCTCTAACCATTTCAAGTGTATCCATATCCCTCCTCTCTCTCTCTCTCTCCCCATGGATATATGTTTTGGGGGGCAGGGTAAAGGGGGTGACTATAACAACCACGACCATAGACTTAAAAGTTAAAAACAAGTCAAACATAAAGAATAAAACCGAAGCATTTGTAAACAGTTGCTAGCCTCGTACTAAAGCTTTGAAGGATCCAGTGGCAAGAACAAAGCGTTATCCTAACCACAGCCAACTCCCGGTCTCTAGCCGGGACCTCTCCCACCGGTGTTAACAGAGCCTTGTCAATAGCTTGCTTGGAAATCCATCTGAATGTCCGACGGGCCCCTCAAAGCCAACATGTCCCACACTGCTGTGGTCATTCATCCACACTCTCTCCATCAGCCTGCTTCTTCTCTCCAAGGTGCTCGTCCAGCGAATGGCACCAGCTTCCTCACTGCTCAGCATGCGAGGCCCGGCTTCGTTGTCGGTTCTTCCTTGCCTTCCCAACCAATCACCCAGTCTCCACATTCTCTACCTCCCCAAACCATCCACTCCTCTGCTCGCCCACGGCTGCCCCAGCGGCATAGCAGTTTAAAGTGTGAGTTCGGAGTCAGACTGCCCGGGATTGACTTCTGACCTTAGCACTTGCTAGCTGTACAATTTGGGGTGAGTTTCTGAACCTTTCTGGGCCTGGGCTTTCTCGTCCATTAAAAAAAGAGACAGCAACTGAACTGCTTTCATAAAGCCGCGGTGGAGGTGAACTGATATAATCCATGAAGACAGCTTTGCCGTACCTGGGACACAGTGAGGCCTCTCCGAAGTTAATTACTCTCACGATGCCTGTCTACTTGCCTGCCCCGCCCGCCACCAAACGGGCTCCTCGAGGGGCAAAACTGTGTCTAGTTCTTCCACTGTAGCGTCCCACAGTGTTGCTATTGCCTAACAAGTAGTTAATGCATTCGACAATTCATTAAGCAAATATGTATTGAATGTCTACCGACGTCTGTCGAATTAATAAATCATTTATAATGACTTGTATACGACGTGACTAGGTACTAACCAGACAGGCAGGGTTTCAATTCGTTTCTCGCCTTGCCGTCCTGTGTTCTTTTGAGATTTTCTGGTTTTCTCCTAAAAAAAAAGAGGGGCGTCCATCCGGGGCAAGTTCCACCCCTCTCAGGGACAAATGTGAACTGGCCCGAGTTAATCTCCTTGCAAAAAATTGAGGAAATACCGTAAAAGGACACCTTGCAAATTGGGTAAAATCTCAAAGGCTATGGCTGTACATGGAGCGTTTACCTTGGGATAGAAGGAGTTAAGCTTAAAAAAAGGAGCAGCCGATTGTGGCACCGACGAGCAGGCAGTGGTTCTCCCGTGACTAGTAAATGTGGGAGCGTTACAGTCACTAATGTCACAAAGTGGCAAACGGATATGATTGGTGTCCTGGGCCATGAGGCCGCGGGTATCCAACAGTGGCTGAGGTGGAAGGCACATCGCTGTGGGGGGCGTGAGTGACAGCATTTGTACTGGGATTCAGCATCGTGCATTCTACTTCACCAATAAAAAAAGACAGTGGTTGTAACAGCAAGAGCAGGGGGACGCTCTAGCCCCCAAGAATGGCCCTAAGGATGAAACATGGAAACCTGTATCTTCTGCAGTTTTCCTACCTTGCCCCATCTCAGCCTGTACACAGGAGCCCACCCATGTTTCCAGGCACACATTCATCATTACCCATGAGCTTAGAGGAAGCACATCTTTGGGGATGTGTAGGATTAAATACTAGAAAACCATTGGTTCACAACTGTCCAACATGTTGGACATAGACTTTATATTCCTGCCCTTCCCTACACATGAATTCACAATTAAAAAATATCCTATGTCAGGATGTATTCTTTTGGCCCTCAAATTAAAGTTTCTGAAACTTCAGATCTAGTTTTTTGGTACTTCTTCAGGAAGCTTCTGGAAATAGCAAATGGTCTTTGTTATAGGCATGAGCAGCATCTCTGGGTGTGGTGAGGTCCAGTTAAATAATTAGCAGTCGTCAAACATCTACTGGGCACCTTGGCAAAGCACAATTAACTGTGGGGTTGAAGAAAAGGTGTCTTCTGGAAAATTGAATTTTTTGTTTAATTGATACTTAGCCAGAAAATGCTTACTTTTCCTCCAATTCCTGTTGACATTTTTCTTCTCTAAAAATGCAGTTTTCCAATTTTCTCCCTGCCTCGTGAAGCATTGCCTACCAAACAGAATTAAGCCTTTCCTCAAGGCACCTCAGGTGATCGTTTTGTTTATCAATTATGACTGTGCAGATTTAGAAGCTGTAGGAGACAGAAATAAAACGGTACATATACCCCAAAGGGCTTTTGAAAAGTTGATCGATAACCTAAGGTTACAGTTTCTTAGGATTCCCTCTCCCCTTGATGGGCACGTTGTCAAACAAACGATTGCCTGGTTGAGGTTCCTGGCTAGTTGGGTTCACGTTAAACTGAAGTTTTGGTGCAGGTGCAGTGCTCTGTCTTTGCCAAAAGTCCTTAGTCCTCTTTGGCACGGGAACAGTTAATCGAGTAACGAACTGACCGAACCTCTGACCAAAACTCACCAAAGCCTCTGTCAGCCTCTTTTTTGGTCAGTAATAGTGATGGTCCACTTAGGAGGAGAGGTTGAGTCCAAAAAATGGAATAGCAGCACCTGCCAAGGGATTAATAAAAACACAAAGATGGTCTTTGCCTGGCTGTGACTCCATCTGCACCCCCTTTAATCTTGAACTTAGTGAAAAGGGGAAAAATGAAGAAAGCGCCATGAACCGCCGCTTTGAGGATGCCTAGAGACCCATCTTTCCGCAGCCCCATGTGTCTCAAGAGGATCGATAATAAAATCCAAGAATTCCTAGGAAGCCCTAAAGCTTTGTCAAACATGAACCCTTCTCGTCAGCTAGACTGCCAGTCCCCAGTGGCCCAGAACCTGCCTGGTTCTCACCCAATGCCTGGCACTTGGCGAGCATTCAACAAATACAAAGGGGTGGCAAGAAGCAAAGGGATCGTAGCTCTTTCTGGTCTCTCACCGCCTGTAACTCCTCGAGTCCGTAACACAAAGCCTCATTAGGATTCACCATAAAGTTGAGGCCAGGAAACCTGATGTGGCTCGGGGGGTTATCTGGAAACAGTTACTAAGTGCATATGGGAGATGGGGCTGGTATCACTGTTCTCACACACCAAAAATTCTCTCTTCCCTCCGCCTTTCTCTATACATTTATTCATTTATCTATTTTAAAGTTTATGTATTTTGAGAGAGAGAGAGAGAGAGAGAGAGAGAGAGAGAGAGAGAATGAGTGGGGGAGGGGCAGAGAGAAAGGAGGACAGAGAATCCCAAGCAGGCTCCGCTTGCCAGCACAGTGCCTGACGTGGGGTTCAACCTCACGAACGTGAGATTGTTACCTGAGCCAAAGTTACCTGAGCTTAATGGGCTGCACCACCCAGGTGCCCCTTTCCTTCCCTATATATTTATTAAGACCCTCGCTGCTCCCATCGTCCCTACTAGAAGCAATTCCACTGGTACCTGGAGCCCGTGTCCAGAAGAGCACCCACCACTGCATCGGACTGAGTTTGGTTCCATGTCTTGTCTGTCCCACTCTTCTCCAGGATGGGGCCTTACTCACCCATATGTCCCCAGAGCCCAGCACTGGGTACTCCGCAGGTACTTGCTCAGCCTCGGCTGAAGTGTAATGAATACACGTGCACACTGTCGAACACCCTTTTGTAATGTTGACGTGATTCCATTTTTTCATTTGCCTCTTACAGCCCGACACGTTATTCACCAGATGCCTTTCATGCGACTCTGAGCGGTTCTCCAAGGTTTTTGTTCTAATCCAGTCTCTCCCCCTTCATTTCCTAGGGCTGCCAAAACAAATCAGCACCAACAGAGTGGCTTCGAACAATTTATTCCTCCAGTTCTGGAGGCACAAAGTCCCAAATCAAAGTGTCCACAGGGCCACGCTTCCTCTGCAAGCTCTCGGGAAGAATCCCCTAGTGCCCTAGTGACCCTAGTGGCTCACCTCATGGCATTTCTTGGAGTTTCTCGGCTTGAAGCTGCACCGCTCCGATCCTGGTCTCAGCTGTTATGAGGTCGCCTTCTCTGTGCCCAAATTTTCCAAGTTTCCCTCTTCCTTCTAAGGACACCAGTCATTGGATTTGGGACCCACTCTGTGAATTATATCGGCAGAGAACCCGTTTCCAAGTAAGGTCACATGAGCTGGGCATGAGTTTTAGGGAGACGCCGCTCAGGATGTAAGAGCTGCAGTCCCTCCACTGCAGTGTCCATAGCCTGTAGCATTGTGACATCAACCACTGAGCTCTCCCCTGATCGACGGCCAGTGATGCCTGGGGGCTGGCCGTGCATGTGCTGGACTTCCTCCCAGGGCCCCAGGCAATGGGAAGAGAGAAGTTTTCGGCTCCCTCAGCATCCCAAGGCCCCGCTGCAGCTCTGTGCAGCTTCTCGTCAACATCAAAATAAACCTGACATCGAGATTCAGAGTCACAGCCTTGTGGATGTACAGAGCTGCACGGGATTATCCCTGCTGACAGAGCGGCATGGGGAGGTAGGCGGAGGACGGGGCTCAGAGAGAGGAGGAAATGAGGAGCACCCGTGGGATGGCTCTTTGCGACCCTCCATTAGTGGAGAGACCACCCGAGTGAGTGGGCACGCTCAGCGGGCTCCCAGCAGAGCCTCCCGTGCTCTTGTCCGCAGGTTAGCTCTTTTCCCCAGTCTTGTGTGTCCTGTCTGGGAAGCTGTGCTGGGAAGCCAAGCGCACCCTCAGACCACTCGGGGGCAGAAGGAGCCAGGATCACTCTGGGGAGTAGCCCAGGCACAAGTGGAGGGAGAAGCCTGGACCAGAGAGACACCGCTCCCAGGACCAGCGTGGGCCTCTCTGAGATTCCGGTCCTTTCCGGAGTGGAATTAACGAGGCTTCCTCCTATTTCCCAGGCAGTATCATTTGCCAGTCAGGGGTGCCCAGGAGTCCCCTTCGCTCTGCCAGAGCCATCCCCTCAGGGATATTCTGTGTGTGACTCCTTCCACCTCCTCCTCCATGTATTCAGTCTCCTGCCCTTTATGTGCTCCACCTGGGGGCTTGTCCTCTCTTTTCCTTCAGACTTCAAATCTGGACAAGACAAGCATAATGGAGAGAAACTCCTTGACATTCTGAAATGGGTGGAACTGGCACGTGACCAGTACTTGCCTTCGCTCCACGTGACAAGAGCCTGGCTTGCACAGTGTGTGTGTGTGTGTGTGTGTGTGGCAGAGAGAGACAGAGAGAGACAAAGAGAGACAGAGAGAGTGGCTGAGATGCTGACATGACTTACACTCAGGTGGGAGCCTCTGGGGGCTTCTGTGGCTCCGCAGAGGGAGATTCAATGCCTTGCTGAGACACTGTGAAGGCTGGTGTATAAATATCTTTAACTACCAAACGGTCTAGAAATTTTTAATAAAAATATTATTTAATAATAATACTATTCCAACCAGCAAGGGAATGTCGTAACGGTCTCCATTTTCCTCTTGATACTCATCTAGCTTCTGTTTTTCAAATGAATGTGGATGTTAAGTCCTTTTGCTGCCCTGACCAATTTATTCTGCAAATTAACTATATATGACAGAAGTTAAAGTCCGTTACCACTTAGCTTTGCCTCACTGAAATTTATGCTGCCGTCCTGCCCGTTGGAGCCACGGGCTCCAATAGATTGTGGCTCCTGGTGGTGATTTGGATTCTGCTTAAGTCTTTTACCTCTTGGTCCTCCTCTCTTGAGTTTCAAATGTGCTGAGTGGACCAGGATCTTTTCACCTCTCGGTGACCTGTGCTCTGTTCTCAGACATATGGTCCCTGCAGCCACCCATCCAGCCTTAATCAAACTCTCCTTATGAGACATAGATTCACCCAGAGCTGTAACCCACACTGGTCTGTGAGGGAGGGCTCACTGGCTCAGCCTGGCTGCAAGTGGTGGAAACAACCAGATGCACGGGAAAGCAAGGGTTGCAAGATGAACAGGCCAGCAACGAGCAGCAGGCGGATGTAATCTCAGGCTGTATTTAAGAGAGTGCAGTGACCGAGGCGATGGGCAGAAGTGGTGTCACGAAGCCACCCTCCGAAAGCCGGTTCGCTTCTGGGTGAGTCAGGGAGAGACATACTCTGAAAACAGGGAGGGCAGTCAGGGTTCTGGGGCACAGGGACCCGGTATCCTATCAACAATGGTTGAAGCAGATGGCGGGCGGAGTCTGGAATGGATACCAGGAGACCTGGAAGCGGACTTGGGAGCTCTCTCTCCAAGGATCTGAAGGGTTGTCACATGGACGTGGGATCACATGAATTCTGTATGTTTCAGAGGTAGAATAAAGATCCAAGGAAGGAAATGGGAGAGAATGAGTTTACTGAGCCACGGGTTTTCACTGAGTGCCTACTCTGTGTCAGTACAGTACTCCGTGCTCACGTGCACAGACGCATTTTTGCCAAAAGCTCATTTTTCCAGTGTGTGAGGTGGGAGAGTAGATAGAAAAGTAGCCACTGATATGATGGGGAGTGATATCAGAGGCTTCAGAGACAGGCTTAGGGCATGCCCATGAGGAAATTTGGAAATCCACTTTGCTGGGTATGGGGGAGACTGAAGGAGGACTCTAGATTCCTTCAGGGACACATCTTGTAGTAACTTACAACTGATACGAAGTAACATGGGCTGCCTAGGAGATGGTGGGCAGAAGCATTCGTATGGAAGCCAGACAGCCACTGCTAGGGATGTCATGGCAGGGCAGGGAGGTGGGGGGGAGGGCTCTTCAGAAGAAGGGCTTTGTGTCCCTTTTAACAGCCAGATGTTAAACTGCTACTTTCTGTGACTTCATCTTCTTGGTCTTTCTCTAAATTAGTGCAGTGGCAGCAGGGCCAGGGATGTGCATCTTATCAGACATACCAAAGGATTCTGACTTCGGATAACGCGGCCATCCTCACATGACATGTTGGGATTCGACACCCTACACAAGAGTAATTTATTTTATAAATATTGCCAGAACACTTCTTAAAAATTCTCCACGTTATCCCAATATGTAAAAGAAATTAAAGTGGGGAATAGATTCCTAGGCGTTTGGCATCTTGACTGTTTGGTAAAAAATAAACAACTCTATTGTTTATGGAGCCATTCAAGCATCTAGTCAGAGCCCCAGGCACAAGCAGCCTAATTTGAAAACTACTGATTCAGACTCTGATGACATTGGCCTGAACTATTCCAGAAGTAACCAAGCATGCTCCCCAGCCAAGAGGACCGCATGCTGACCCTGAGAAGGATATTGCCACCAGCAGCAGATTCTATTGTTGGCCATCCAACTCTATTGTTGGTGCTTCCTGGATTTTGCCAGACAAAAACCACACTGTGTGGTCAGTCCTACTTAGGTGATAATAATCAAAGTCAGAAAACTTTATACTCTTGACCAAGCATAGATCTAGTCAATCATGCACATTCATCTCATAAAGAACTTCATGGAGACGTGAGAAGGCCACATCCATGCAGACAGTTCTGTTCAGGGGGACAATAAAATGAGGGGCAGATGCAGAAGCCAGATCTAATGCTCTCCTGCAGACAGTGAGTATAAAGGTGTGTATTTATTAATTCATTTCATTATTAACTCATCTCGTTCAAATGCCTTCAAGAGAACTTTATCATTATGTCCGACCAAGGTGACACTGTGATGTTACTCTACTTCCCTGCATGCTTATAGCAAGAGCAGAGATCAAGATGATTACAAATGTTAGAATGACCTGTGAGGTTTCTTCCAGCCAAGGAAGAAAGAGGCTGTTACTCATGTAGCAGGGCCCAGCTGTCATCACCCATAAAGAAGGCCATCTTGTCACTTTGGCCATTAAAAGCCCTGACACCACAGTCTCCATTAAAGTCTACCTCACTCTTGTGCACACATACAATTTTTCTTATTTCAATAAGGAAATTAATGGTTGATGGGGAGGCCAGCCAGCCAACAGCCAGGCAGAAATGGCCCTGCCTAGCCACTGAGCCCGCAGAAGCTCCCAGACCCAATGATGTGTGAGGACATGGTCAGTGAGGAGGGCCGTCTCTGAGACCTTTGATACTGGACCACCAATGAAAGCAGATGTCTGGTGTTGAAAATGAAGGGAAGAACAGAAAGGGGTGAAGCCCCATCTGTCTCAGCATAAACCATTGAGACAGACACTGTGAGCATATCATATCCCAGGCCACCACCTCAGCTGGCAAAGATCTTCTTCACCCAGAATTCCTCATCTCCTGAGAGGAGGCAGTTAGGCCTGGGTTCAAATTCAGAGGTCTGGGATATATTATAAGATGTTTAAACTCTTTGGGCTACAGTTCCCTTATGAGTTAAATTGGTGAATAACACAACTTGTCTCACTGGGTTGTTCTGAGAGTTAAATGGGATAAGACATGTCAAACCCTTAGCCTGGCCTCCAATAATTCCAATAACTCAATGGTAGTCATTGTTCACCATTACATCTCCAAAACCTAGCCCAGTCTTGTAGCACAGTCTGGACACCCAGTAAGTACTCAATACATACAAAATGAATGAAAAGTGAACGTTGACGATCAAAAACAGAACAAGGATCTTCATGAGCTAGAGACAGAACAAGAATACTCAGTAGTAAGTGAGGACTAAACTTGCAGGCTTTGGATCTGTAGGAACCTAACACACCAAGGTTGCCAGGAAGTCCGTTCCTACATAGTTAAGGGATCAGAAATCCCCCACATTGTGGGGAAACAGACTATGATTGAGGAAGGGCTCCACTACTTGCCCCCCAAAAGTGAGGCCAAGGAAGCCACGCCTAATTCCAGGCTTCTGTGAGTACTGAGCTACCTGCCTGAGATGGCAGGAGGGAGGAGAGCCAGAATGTGGCTGACCCACTGGCTTTAGTACTGGACTCATGACAGCCCCATGGGATGGGAGAGGGGAAGGAAAAGATGATGCTAAATTCATAATTCGTTTGTGACCACGTGCTTCCATGTACACCTTTGATGCATGACAATCAATCAAAAGATGTGGCTGGTTTGCCTAATGGTGGCCTCTCAAGCATCATTGTTAGTAGTATGCTTGTTCAAAATGACATGGTCCCTATGGTCCCAAGGTGACCCTCAAGGCTGGCAACCCATCCCTCCAGCAGTTGGGTGATCTTTTCATTAATCCTGGGGGGAAAGAGGGGACACCTGGGTGACTCACTTGGTTAAGTGTCCGATTTCAGCTCAGGTCGTGATCTCACAGTTCCTGAGTTCGAGCCCCACCTTGGGCTCTGTGTCTCCCTCTCTCTCTCTGCCCCTCCCCTGCTCATGCCCTCTCTCTCTCTCTCTCTCTCTCTCTCTCTCAAAAATAAATAAACATTAAAAAAATTTTTTTTAATGGGGGCAAATGGGTAGAAAAGATGCTGGTGACCATGCTGAGCTTTACCTATTTCAAATAAAAATGCTACGTAAGATTAAATTTTGATCCCCCAAGCCAACCTTTCTAGTTACAAAATATTTCTCCCTGAAATTCAATACTACTTGGATGGTTCCTGCACACGTGGGTAGTATATAAATGGCAGTATTTAAGGACCTTGAGTAACGATCTATAATACTTAGGGGTTAGTACTAAGAGAGTGCTGGGACTTCTAGATTCTTTTTTATTTTCACAGAAGAGAGAAAAAGCAAATCCCTCCTAGGTTTCAGGAAGACCTCAGGGGTATCTTTCCCTTATATCAATCTGGAATCAAAAACCCACAGAGAAATACAGAAGATAAGCCACTTCAGATATATCGAGTCATGAATCCTATCTTTTTCTAAACCTTGTAGCTATAGGATCTTGGATTTAATTTTCATTCCTATAGTAACAAGTCTACTGGAGGACAATTCAGATATTGTCTTCATTCTAGTCTAATGTCAAACAAATAAAGCCACACAATGTAATAGATGTCTGCCCCTGTGTGCATGTGTATGTGTAAGTGCACATACTCCTAACAAAATACAATCTCACCCCAGTGCCAGGAACTTAAGTGATATCAAGGAAGCTGGGACAAAAGGACTCCTTTAAGATGGTTGATAAGAAAATTAATCATTGGTATTTCCAAATCCCTGAGGCACATCTAACTGTACTTTCAGAAACATAGGAAAGTGAATGTTGTCAACAAGCAACCAAGGCTGAAATTTTGTGTGTATAGTGGGAAGTACTCATCTCAAGGTTGTTACCAGTATTTATTTTTTTTGAGAGCAAATCTTTTTAGATCCTTCTTGTGCTTCTGTTGTCAGCCCTCCTAGGACTTTCTTTCCATCAAAAAGTTGGTTGACATCAAGCAAAAGTCAAAAGACCCAAACTGGAACTCAATTCAATTTGATAGAGCAAATACTAAGTTATTGAATGTCTATTTACAAGGTACTGTGCAAGTCTTTTGAATATACCAAAATGAATTATGTGTAATCCCTGCATTCAAAGGCTGTATTACCTTGTAGAAGAGATAAGACAGATATATGGAATTTCAGTGCCTTTTTTTTTTTAAAACAAAATGATCAGATAAGGACCAGACAGTATCAGGATGATTAGACCATTCTAATCATTGAGGAAAGCTTCATTGAGGAGAGGGAGCTGTTGGGCTAGGCCTTGAGGGATGAAAGCATCCTTAATAACAAGAGCTACCATTCATGGTACGAGTTGGCAACTCTTTCTCTGTAAAGAGCCAGAGAGTATAGATTTTAGGCCTCGTGGCTCACCAGTCTCTGAAGCAACTATTCAATTACGCCTTTGTAGTGTACAAGCAGCCACAGACTATATGTAAGCGAATGGCATTGCCCTGTTCCAATAAAGTGTTATTTATGGATACTGAAATTTAAATTTTATATAATTTACACACATCACAACATGTTATTTCCCCTTTTATCTTTATTTTTAAAATATTTAAGGAGGCAGAAATCATCCCTAGCTTGTGGACCATACAAACACAGATTTGCCTGTGGGTCATATAGTTTGCGGACTCCTCATCTCCTGAGTTCTCACTATACACGCGATGCTTTACGACACGTGCTCTCATAGAACCCTAACCTGTTCTGTGAGGTAGATGCTATATCATTTCCATTTTCTAGATATCCAAAGTAAAGCTTAGAGGACTTAGGTCATATAGATTTCAAAAACCCTGCTCTGAACCACTAGGCCACACTACCTCCTAGTAATGGTAAGAGGCTCAGGGGAATGGTGCAATTAATAGGTTTTCTTTAGCCAGAGGCATTCAAAGACCTAAAAAAAAAAACTCTTTACAAGGAGTATGAGGTTTACCATCATGGCTTGCTCACAGTGAACTCATCTTAGATCTCTGTTACCATCATGTTCTCTCTTTCCACAGGTCATGCAGGGGGTGGATACAGTGTTTGATAGCTTCTACTTTCCAGAATGTAATAGTCTCCCATATCTGAAGGAAAAAGGACAGCCTTCAAGCATTCGTTCCAACCTCTAGAGCCCGCTGCCCCCATGACCGCCCAGAGCCCACGCGTGGACCTTGCTAGCCCGTGCAGGAAGCGGGCATGCTCACATTCATCATTCTCTCCACATTGCTAACTTCGCTGCTCACCACTCTGAGCGGCAGTTCTCTCTTGCGCGACCTCCTGTCTCTTGTTTAAAAGCAATTTAATGTGCTAGAGAAGACGGAAGGAAAACAGGAGTTTCCATGTCCTTCCATCACCTCTTAGGATATCAGGTGGTGGTCTCCATCCCTCCTTGATCACCTTCCTTCTCTGAAAGAGCCGAATGCCCTTCACACCGTCTATGGGTCACACTGGATCACTGGCTTCCAGATATGATACCGACAGCTTCATCAGTCAGTAAATATGCAACTGTTAAAGATCTGTGATGTGCCCAGCATCATGCTATGTACTGCAGAGAGTGCTCAAGTATAAGACACTGACCTCCAGGAATGTGCAACCTATTTGAGATAGCAAGACTAACAAACATGTGGTAACAGTAGTAATAACAACAGCTGATCTTTAGACATCTTGCCACTCTACCGAGCACTTTGTATATACTCTGCCCACGAAACAGCAAATCCAGACTTAGTAAGGAGGGTATTATCCAAAAGGATTATTGCGTGGTACACGGGTGGAGTGGGGATACCATTGCAATAGGAAGAAGGGATTATTACAATAGGGAGAATGCTCTGGTAAGGTCTGCAAGCATCTCAAGAGTTAGGCGAAAAGAGGGTTTTTTTTTTTTTTCTTTTACAGAAGGCAATTAACAAAGCTAGAAAGAAACAGGTGTGAAGAGGTGTGAGGCCAGCCTATTCTCCGAAGAGGCAGTATGTTCCGTCAGGTTGACTGTGGGCCAAAGGCCAGGGGTATAATAACGTTTGATAAGCAAGCATTTTGTTTTGACAGATCCGTGGGGACAAGCAGTTTGGGTAATCCTTTATAAAGAAAAGAACGGGGATTTGAGGGTCTGTATCTGGCCTTCTCATAAATAAAGGGGACAACCATGACTCTTATCACAGTCTCATAGGGAAGCGTAGTTCTTTGTGGTAAGCCATTTTCCAGAACACAAATGACTGGATTTCTTACCGTCCAGGCCAGATTCAACACTGTCAGTTCTTCATACGGACCGTAGTGATTGATGCTGAAACTGTCCCTACCTTCTGGATGACAGGACTGAGCAACAGAGAGGTAAGTCACTTTACTCAAGGTCACAGAGGTCTAAAAATGGAAGTGCAACGTGCACCTGGGCCTGATCCTAGGGTGCACAATCAATCCCGCATAGTATGGTTAAGATTGTCAGCGTTACTGGAGTCTGGAGGGACAGAGAAGTCTCAGAAGGCTTCCTGGAAGGCCACATTCTAAGAATGGGCAGGGGCTGATGAGGTTGTCAGGGACAATGTGGATGATCAGGCCAAAAAACAGAGGCGAAGGTGGCCAAGGAGGTCTTTAAAGAGTGTTAAGTCTATGCCACAGACGTTTTACATAGATAAGGTGACACAAGATGGGGTAGGGCCGCACTGAATGGGCCCCTGAAAAACCACACTGGGACTTTTAGGCTTGGGGCAACAGCTAGGGACAAGCCTCTGCCAGAGCTTGACGGTAAGTGGCATGGGGCACAGAAGTGGGTGAGGAAGATGGGGTGGGTAGTGAAACGTAGACCGACTTTGAATGACTGAATGTTTGAACAAATGGGAGACTGGAAGCCAAAGCGATCAGCCACGAGGCTGTAGTAACAAGGCGGGCCTGTCAGTCTGCGGTCAGACTGGGGCGACTCTCACGTGTAGGAACAAGGGGCAAACCGAGGTGGGGGGAAGTACAGAAGAAATACGAGGATTTGGCGCCCTATCTGGATAGAGGAGGTTAAAGCTTTCACCTTATCAGAAGGTCTGTAACAAAAGCTTTTTTTCTACGTAGACCTCATAGAACTTTTGTTTTTCAGATCTGCTAATAATATTATTACAAGTAACAAATAGAGCGACAAATAAAAAGATGTTCAAGCTTTAATGTGAACGAACAACCGAAGTGAAAGTTAAGCAGGGTTTTGGGATTTTTTTATGTCTTCAGAAAGCCTTTAGAATCCTAATATGTTTTACAAATCTCCAAAAAAGAAATACCGCATCCAACGTTGTTAGAAAATAATGCGAACGTGGAATTCATTTCTTGCAGAATCTCTTGTTGGACGGGTGGGCTACTGGAAAACAGCTTAACGGTGAACATTCTTGAGGACCTACTATGGGCTAGATGCTCTAACAGCCTCAAGACTCAGTCCTCACAATGTTCTGCCATATTCTCCTTATCCCATTTTGCAGATGAGGACACCGAGGCTCAGAGGCTGTGAGTCACCTGTTCTAAAACTGCTCAGCCAAATCCTTTTCCTCTCCACTCTGCACCATGTTTTCTTCCACATCATAGATACACGAGATCTTCGAAGTCAGACTTCCCTGGCTTTCTCCAGAACACCCCCAATGACTGCATTTTGCCGGGTGGTTGTCAACGACTTCTGAAGGCCTTTCCTGGGATGCAGGATTTCCCACATCATGGGCCTGCGGATATCACCTTCCGATCTATTGGCATTCACCTGCCGTTACGCAGGGCTTCTGGCGGTATCATTCTGATTTTAGATGACTCTTCTTTTGTTCCCCCCAACGTGACATCTATAAACGTGACAACACGGGCAGGAAAGGGCACGATGAGCAATCTGCAGCTCCTTCATGCAGGCTGGTGTGACGTGGGGAGGAGAGGGAGGGCACAGATAAGGCCTGACGTATCACATGTCCTTGGAATTAACATGCACCACACCAGTGCTCACAGCCGCTACCATCACAAACTGTTTAGTGTTAAATTTAGAATAAAAACCAATTAAAAGATAACAAGGAGACATATGCTCAGAATGGCAAGAATCAGAGTATTTACAGAAATATGACCTCTAGCTACTGCAGGGAGGCAGCAGTAGGTTTCACGAGCCTGAATCTCCCCGCCTTGCCCTGCCCGTTCTCTGTCTTCACCAACACCCGCGGTTCATCTCCACCAAGATTGCTTTCGCAGGAAAAACTATGGTCATGTTTAATACGGTGGATGGACTCGCTTGTATCTGAACACCTGAGACCACACACGTCGCCGCTGACCTCGTTCCCCCTGCACTAGGCCAGACGACTGATCTGGGTTCAAGGTGCCTCTCCTCGGCATCCTGCCATAGCACAGGCTGCTTGTGAGATAAGAATACAGGTGAAAATGCAGGTTCCCCATTCCTCCCGTATACCTCCATAAGGTGTGACTGCAGTTCAGGAGCCCCCCACAAGTGAGATCTTGCTAGGATGAACATTCCAGAAAGGTGATTTTGCGCTCTCTGGATCCCCAGCCTTGTCAGCAACGAGAAGCAAATTGTACTAACACAAAAAGCAAAAATTCTGCTACTCAAAAATCCGTATCAGCCTGGTATAATGTCTGAGCCGAAGAGCTTTACTGATTTATTATTTTTTTAGTTTAACTTTTTAAGTTTATTTATTTTGAGAGAGAGAGAGAGTGAGCAGGGCAGGGGCAGAGAAAGAGGGAGTGGGAGAGAACTGCCAAGCAGGCTCTGCACTGTCGGTGTGCAGCCTGAGGTGGGGCTTGAACCCACAAACTGTGAGATTGTGACCTGAGCTGAAACCAAGAGTCGAACGCTTAACTGACTGAGCCACCCAGGCGCCCTGAGCCAAAGAGCTCTAAATTCTTGCTGTTGCACAATGAGGGAAATCACTGCAGGGCCCCAGGGCTTTCTACTTCCGTCCACTTACCCCATCCTTACCCTCCTCATCCCTAGAGTCACTTCTGGGGGACATTTCCCAAATTACTGTCACATCCACCACATGCTCGTTCTTCCCCTTAGTCCAGACCCTCCACACTTCCCACTGGTCTACTCCAAAATTTTCCTGATGGCCATCCTGTCTATAGGCTTTACATCTCTCACTTATCCTCCAAGATGTTAATGGGTGTGTGCTTCTAAAGCATCCTGGGAACATACCTTTTCTCTGCTGAAATCCTTCAATAACTCTCAAATGGCTTTAAAGTAAAACTAAGGGAACTGGGATGGCCAGCAGGCCCTTTACACCGGTCCCTTGGCCTCTCTCTAGCCTCATTTCCCCTGAATCCCCTCCCCAACCCCCCACCGGCACCGGGTCTCCTGTGCCTTGCTTTGTTCCTACTGAGAATGTCCTTGACCCAGAGCCTGCCTGCTAACATCCACTCACCCTCAGTTCTCCATCCAGGCAACATTTCCTTCAGCAGGGTTTTCTCAGTCCTCCCCCAGTCTGGAGCGGGAGGCCCTCTTCGGTGCTTTCTGTTCTCAGGTCTCTTACAGCTCTTATCACAGTATTACAACTTCAGGTTTGCTGGACACCTTCCCACATATTTTATGAATGACTTGAGGGCAGGGCCTGGCTCTTATTCACCAGCATACTTTCAACCCTTGGCGTAGGGCCTGGCACTCACTACACTTTTAGCAGCAGGCGCTGAGTGTTTGCTAACTTGTAGACTGGAACCCTCTCTCCAGGGGTGGGACGGCCAGCTAAGAGCTGGGCTGAGCAAGGATTTTATCTTGTTTGCTAGTATGCGAATAACGCCCAGCCATAAGGAAACTGTTAGGAGTAGATCATGTCATGGCAGATCTGGCATCCTTACGGGATGGGGTGCTCCTCTTGGGTCAGCATTATGGCAGATCGAAAATTCAAAGAGAAATACCGGGACAGTGGAACCGGCGTCCAGAGCCCTCCTGGGCTTCAGCACATGGAGAAGCAGATGCCATAGCTCTGTTGAGACTGGGACAATGAATGACCAAGCCTGGGTTCTGCCACTCTCTGTGTGACCACAGCCTAGTGTCTTCACATCATGGGCCTCAGGTCCTCCCCTCTGGAATTAGGGGTGCTAGACGGCCAGTGGGGGGCGGCAGAGTCCTACTGCAAGAGTACATGTCAGCAGGCAGATGTCCCTGGGGGAGGAATGCTTCCAGTGGTCAGCACCCGGGGCGGGGGGATCTGGGACAACACATCCACCTTGCAGATACCCCGACGGACGCAACTCTGGTCTGCAAGGGGCCTTTCGTGGTTTCACAATTCAGAGGGACTGAGAACAACTCACAAGAGACCCTTCACCAAAAAGGGTCATAATATATAACCTACCCCTTCCCTTCATAAAGCGATGAGAAATATGGTATATGTGAAGTACTAACAATTATAAGTTACCATTATAATGATTTCTCAGGGCCTTGGTGGTTTTAATATTTTACAATTTTCTAGATGAACCAGGCAATGTTCCCAGGGAGACACAGAATCTGAAGCGGACTCCAGGCTCTGAGTGTCAGCACAGAGCCCGATGCGGGGCTTGAACCCATGAACCGCGAGATCATGGTCTGAGCTGAAGTTGGATGCTCAAACGACTGAGCCATCCAGGCACCCCCCCCCCCAATTTGTTTTTATCTCTAGATTATTTATGCCCTTTGCCTGCCTGAAGAATGCAGGATACGTGATGTACCCAGTTTCCAACATATTAATGACCCTTGACGACAGAGACTGTGCAAAGTTTGAAGGGATAACATCTCTTCTTTATATTCAGCCCTGTAAAAGAAGGCAGGGACCAGTAAAGCTTGGAGGCTGGCATCTCCGGATATCCTCGTCCACATTACTGTGATCAATACTGAAGATGAACCCACTGTGAGCAGAAGCTAAGGCAACATCTACGGGGAGTCGCAAAGAAGTGGGCCGAGTCCCTGCTCTCTAAGGGAGGAGTCAAAGCAGACCAAATAAAAATGCATAAAGCCATAAATGCCCCCAACACATCAATATATATAGAACCAATTACCACAATAATCGACTGGATTTGTAACAAATTGACGGGAGGGGCCCTGGCAGTCAGCACGGGCAGCCGAAGCACGCACAAAGAGAGACTTTATAAGCTGCCCCTGTGGAATCAACCTGACTAAAGAAAAACCCCAAGGAAACAGAAAAGTGTCAAGGGAGTCCAGGCTGTTGGTTTACCCGATTAGGTTGTTTTTCCCTGTCACGGGCACTCACATTTCACCTACAAAGCATGTATTTTACCTGGCAGATTTACTAAGAAACTGAGCGAAAGAAATGCTTCTTTTTACTTGCCTTTTTCTTTCTTACTTTGTTACCATTTTTTTTTTTTAATCATGAAAACCAAAAATGTTTTTGAACCTGCTTGGTTTTGCAATTGCCTTAAACTGAGGGCTCTTTGCTGACATCACGTTCCAACTAAGCGGACTGGCCACTGTCCCTTGCCAGACGTCATCAAGTCGATGGGCCTCGTGTGGTTATGATTTAGCCGCGCCGTCTAATTACACTGGTTTTTAGGGGAAGACCGGTGTGATGCAGGCACGAACCCTGTGTAGGCAGGCGCCACCCCTTCTCCGCCTCAGCGAACAGACAGCCTTCCCAAAGCTGCAAGGTCTGGGCATCCCACGTGTCCCAGGCACAGCCCAGTCCAGCCCAGCAGCATCTCTCCCCAGAAACGCTTGATGTTGTGAAGGGTCTTGCACGTAAAGCTCTGCACACGGGTCCCTTTGCTTCCCTCCTTCCGTGTGCCCCAGATTCCTCCTGTGGGCAGCCACCATGAGCCCAGGCTCTTTGGAAGTTGACAGAATGTGCATAAGCCTGCCCCCGAGAAACCTTCCAAGGAACAGGATAAACTCCCAAGGTGGAAAGTGTGTTTTGGACCTTGCGATGGCTTCCTTTGCCTCGTCTGTGGGTCCCCCTGAGGGCTCAACCATGCTGTCACACAGATACTGACTAGCCAGTTGCAGGGAGAGAAAGAGGTAAGGTAAGGCTGGCAGAGAAAATAGGCCTTCCTTCAGCATCTAGAATTCCACAGTGGGTCAGGAGCCCTCTCTTATTAACCACTGATGCCTACCACTGTGCCTGATCTACAGTAAACACTCAATGCACATTTCTGCATGAATGCGTAAACATCCTTACCTTGCAAAGGAACTCAGCCTTCCCTCAACGTGCTGCTAACCGGGGTCTATATGTCACGGACTCTGCTGACGGCAACATATCGGCAGCAAAGTCAAAGTGCACGTGGGAATTTTTAAAAGAGGGACGTTGATCTGATCAGAGAACTATCTTCCTCTCATCAGTAATGGAGATAGAGATGATATATTCTGGAGCCTTTGACTGATGCAGCATTAATCATCTAGGTTTTGTAGTGTAGCTAGCTGGCAGCCGGGGCCAGGTTTCAACGTGATGTCGACTACTCCCACTTTTTTTGCAATTACTTTCTTACCTGATCCATTTCTTGATGATTTCTTTGACATCAGTTTTTCTTATGTACTTTTTAATTTTCTCTTTAATTTATATCTTCTACTAATTGACCCAACTTCCCAAGAGTTCCATGAGATTCAGAAAGAATCCTCTAACAACAGAGGAATGGAGATTAGGAACGAACCCAGAAATGGCTAGTGGCCACACAGAGAAGCTCCGATGGACACGGCTTGCTGATTTGTTGGTTTAGGTCGAAATGGTTTTACGTCTTGTGTTTCATTTTAAATACAAGCTGTGTGCTGCACCTAATACCTATCCCGCCCTCCCCAAGAAAACTTTCCTACTTGCTTTATAAAAGAAAAGTAATGCCAGGAAAAGTGGTAAAAGAAAGGCTGCTATTGGCTCCTAGAACATTAACTGGTAGACAGAAATTGGGGATAATAAATCACGAACTGAAGGTCCACACACGGATTGACTCCACTTTCTAGTATTTAATCCTAGTCCTACCTTGTGCTGATCACTTGATTTTAATGTCCAGCCTATTCTTCTAATGCCAAACCCCAGGACATGACATTATCCCCACCCCACCCCACACTCAAAACAATCAAACCTGGTGATAGGGGGAAGGGACAATGAAAGGGTGGACTAGTGCCGGGGGCTTCGGGGCAAGGTGTTCAAGGAGACGTTATCTTAGCCATTCTGCTGTCATTTCCCTTGGAAAGGGAAGAGGAAGAGAAAAAGTATGGCATTCACTCCTATATTCATTCCACCAATACTGACCGACTGGATGCCAGGTGCCGTGCGTGGCGTTACACATTGCTGGAGATGGGGTAGGCATGCGGGGTGAACCCAGAGATCCGTAGATGTTCCTCTAAAGCATCCGTTAATGGAAACCAGGCCAAGATAGGGGTCTAACAAAACACCGAACTGCTAATGAGTTCTCTCTCAGCCCCAACATCACTTACGTTGGAACTCTGGCTGTAAACAGGGCCAGGGACCCATCTGTGGGGCACGAGAGGAATCAGTGTCTGCATCTGTATGCAGGCAGTGGAACTAGACGGCAGAGGCTTTGAATCACAGGTAAAAGGAAAGGCTGGTACAGCTGGACACATTCATGAATTTTTCTCCCTTTGTGGAATGCACCTGGCAGCTCCTTTGCACTTAAAAGGCAGAAACACCCAGGCTGCTTATCAAAAAGGCCTCCCCAGGGATCCTTTTCCACAGAGAGCACATTCTCACAGCCCCCACCCCTTTCTCCCACCAAAAAAAGAGTTGTGCTTATTTCCTGATCTTTTCCCAGCAGGGGGGTGCTACAACTGGAACTGAAAATAGTTGCCAAAGGATGTGATGCTGATCCTGATGTTTGGAAGGAAGGTTTGGGCCCCCTGTTCCACTAGCCTGATGAGTAGGTGACTTGTAAAATATACATCAGCGTTTCTGTGAAGCACGAATTTACCCAGGGCAAGTTTTACTGATATCCCTTTGAAATTCTTATCAGTTACTATTTTGTTCAAAAAAAAAAAAAAAAGCTGAGCTGCAAATTTATTAAAATAATTCTAACAATAGTAATAATAAAAAGACATATACTGAATTGAACACTTACAGAATACTAGACATTGTGCTGCATATATAATTATGTTCAATCTTTACACAATCCTCACTTGTAACGTAAGTATTAATAGCCCTATTTTATAGACATGGAAACTGAGGCTCACAGCCATTAAGGAAACTTCGCAAGAGTCACAGCTAATAAAAATTAAAAAAAAATTTTTTTAATGTTTATTCATTTTTGAGAGAGAGCGAGCGAGAGAGAGCAGGGGAGGGGCAGACACAGAGGGAGCCACAGAATGTAAAGCAGGCTCCATTCTCCAGGCCCTGAACTGTCAGCACAGAGCCCGACACAGGGCTCGAATCCATGAGCTGTGAGACCATGACCTGAGCCAAAGTCAGATGCTTACCCGACTGAGCCACCCAGGCGCCCCAGCTAATAAAAATTTTGATTAAAATCTGTCTGACTTTAGAACTTACTACAAAAGCAACTACACTAAAACTCCTTTTAATGTAACAGCAGTTGCATTAACCTATTTAGCCATGAGCCAGGCATTATTAAATGTTCCATTCTGTTATCAGAAGTAGAAAACACTGGCTGAGTATACAGAGTCACAGAAGTAGGAGAAATTCTAAGTACCTGATTCAAGGTAGTTATTATACAGGTGAGAAGATTATTTTGAGGAGGGTTAAGTAATTTACCCAAGGCCAGCTGGCTGGCTAATGGCTCAGCTGAGACCAAGAATGTAGGTCTTCACTCCCTACCCAGTGCTTTTTCCCTCAACACGCTGCCTTAGAGTCGGATGGGCGATAGAGACCTATTACTACGTAAGCAACAGGCACTCATCCCCAAAGACATGAAAACCCCAAGTGATGTCAAGCGTAGATTCTCACATTTGATGTGGAATATCCCTTTGCCTCATCATCTATCTCGTACATTTATTTCCGACATTTTTTTCAGAGATTAAACTATTAGTTGTGGAATGGAGTGCATAACTTAAGATCGAAATCAAAATACTGGTAGATATATGTATTGTGCCTTATGCTTATTTCTCTTGATCTATACTACCGCAGCCAGCCCACATGAGCACTGATCTACATGCTGGATAACACGGGATGGGCTAATATAACACTGAATGTTAACTATACTGGAATTAAAATTTCAAAATAAGGAGGATGGGCTACACATACCGGTCCTATCTCAGCTTGCTGAATCTAGGAAACAGAACAAGTTCGGCTGGAAGCGGAGCTTCTTCTCTTCATATTCCATCAGAGAATCCAGGCTCCTCTGTTTTCCACAGTCATACTGATCATCAGTCTGATATTTACCAAGTAACTTTATATGCCCTCCTAGAAGCATTATGCTAGAAGCTATGAGACTTTAAAAACAAATTATGAAGCCTTTGCATTCGCTATTTCCTCTGCCCGGATGGTTCTGTCCCAGGTCTTTGCATGGCCAGCTCCTTCTTGTCTTTTCCAGGTCTCAGCTCAACTTCACGCCCTTATCATCATCACTGAGGCCTTTCTGTGGCCGCCATTTTCATCAGCCCCCAGTCCTCCAGCCAATCTCTATCACATCACCTGGCTTCAGTTTCTTTGTAATCTCTCTCTCTCACTGTCTAGAATTATTGCTGTCATTTATTTGTCACCTGCCACTCTCTGTCTCTCTTCAGTAGGATATAAGCTCCACAAAAGCAGGAAAGTTTTCTGTGTCATTCATCATTATATGCCCAGTGCCTAGACCAATGTTTAGATAAATCAGGTGTTGACTAAGTGAATGAATAAGCCCTCTTCCAAGAAGCAATCAATCAAGTTGTGAGGGCAAAGCTTACATGCTTGGAGTAGAAAATAATCCAGAATACTATATAATTAACTACTAAATTGTAGGTATGCACAATATGTCACTATTGTCAGGCCCATAATTATATGAAGGGAATTTGATATCACTACCAGAATTGTCCCATTAACGAAAATGTTAAATGTTAAACTATGTTAAACTATGAAATGTTAAACTATGAAATTCTATAACCATTTATGGATTCTAGAAGAAAAAAAACGGGGCCTCATAAATACTAAATTTAAAAATACCTAGAAAACGCTTGAGATATTAAGATGAGAACAGGGTTGCCTATAGTACAAAGTTTAGAAAAATCAGCTTATCACCTTTAGTCCTGATTACTGGCATGTTTCCAATTCCTTTTAGCACCTGAGGGCTTAGGACTGTTCAATTCTGCACACAAGCCTATCGATCAATGGCTTAATCAGAGAAAAGTCCTGGACCAAAGTGAAAACCATTCAGTCGAGTCCTCTTATCTGTGACACTCCTCTGTGGGGATGACACCAGGATAGGCCCCTGGAGGCCACCGTGCCATGGCTCCATCATTAAAGCCCCTGCACCGGACAGGACGAACAAGGACGGTGGGGGAGCCCATTCCCTGTTGGGTCTTTGAGACAAGTCTATCACCTTGCTCTTCAAAACGGGTCCTTGGACAGGCAGCATTGGCATCAAGTGAGAGTTGTCAGGACATGCAGAATGTCAGGCCCCACCCCGACCTACCAGATCAGAATTCCCATTTTAACAAGATCCCAGGTGATACATATTGCGCAATAAATTTTGAGAAACGCCGCCATATAGGAAAACAAAAAACTGCTGCGGCCACTGTGCCATTGCTCAGGGCCCCCCGAACCCACAACAATCAAAAACTCCAGAAAACTCAAGGTGAAAGGCAGCGGATCCACTATGCAGTCTAACGAGGGTTGACATCTGGCCTTGTCGCACTCAACTTAGACCAGTGACCTGGCTTCAATGACGTCCTGGCCCCACCTCCATCTTGTCCACTAAACTTCCCACCTTAATCTCTTCTTGTACCATTGGCAGGCAACATGGCATGCAGCCGCCCACAGTCTGTGTCAGGAGGTGAAGGTGTCCTGACTCTGCCTCTTACTAGCTATGTGACTGCATGCAAGTTATTTATTTAAGCTTTCGGAGACTTGGTTTCCTTATCTATAAAATGGGGAGGGTAAGACCTAGGGATTAAATGAGAAAAGTTATATAACATGCTATTTGGTAATATTATTCACAGTGGTGTCTTTCTGCAGCCTAAAGATCCAGTTTACTCTGGACTCTGCATCAGAGCCTAGGGGACTTGAAGATTCAAATTAAACCTCACCCATATGTTTAGGAAAGCTTAGCTCCTTTTCAAAGCCTCTGTTTATGACACCACCAGGCTCAGCTTCAGCAGCACCTTCACCAGGCCGTCTGCCTGGGAAAGCCATAGAACAGCTGTCTCCTCTAAACCTAAATCCCCTCTCTGCTCACTACAGGGCTTTGCGTGGAGCAGGCCCTCAGCAAATGTTTGAGGAACGAATTAATTAATCATTTAAAGAAAATAGCTATATGCCATAATTGCCTTGCCACTTGAGCGCTAACTTCATCGTCGTAAACGTGCAGAAAAAGAGCCTTTGGAACTGGTCTGCAACCTAGGGTTGTAAAGCATAAAGCATTATAGAAACGTCTTTTATTGCTCTTTGTTGGATTTCTATGTCGCGTCCTGAACTTAATCAGGTTTTCATGCCATTTACCACGATTATGCACGTTAGCCTGCAAAGTGCACCAGCGTCACGTGTCCCACCCTGGGTCTCTGCTGACCAGCACTCACAGACCAGGATCAGAAGGCTGGCGGCCGATCCAGCTATTGTTTCTGCTTCAGCCATGGCAGACATCTGTTCATTATTCTGGGGAAAGGGACCAGCTGAGTCTGTCTCGGGCTCTATCCACCCAAAAACAAATCGACGGAAAGTGGAAAACATGGCATGCTGTGTGGTAAAAACACAATGCCATGTAGGTGGTTTACTTTTCTTCCTTTGACTCTCATCTGACTTCAGACTTGGAGCTAGAGAGTCACCTTACTCTCCACCCCACCCCCACCCCCAATACAACCCTCAGCTCCGTATCATGGAAGAAGAAGCAGCTATTCTTCTTAGCTTTCCCCACGGAGAGGAGGCAACTGGCTAGAAACAAATAAACAACAAAAATTCAGTGGATTATGGACTAGAAAGTGCAGCAGACCGGAAGAGTTTCCTAACTCCCACCTGTCAACCCAGATAACCCCGCTGATGTGCATGCACCAAAGGCAATGGCAAGAAAAGATAATGACAAAGGTCAGATCTTAAGTAACAATGGAAGTGGTATTGGAAAAGGAAAGGAAGAAAGCCCTGAGGAAATCCGCTCCTGAATGGAGCATTAAAAAGAAAAAAAAGAGAAGAGGAAGAAAGAAAGAAAGAAAGAAAGAAAGAAAGAAAGAAAGAAAGAAAGAAAGGAAGAAAATGTACTGAGTGTGTCAGGTGGAGGATGAAAATTAAGCCCTTGGAAGTTCTTATTTGAAGAAGATTCGATGTTTTCTTTTTCTTCTCTTTTCTTTCTTTCCTTTGGTCATTTCTCCAGAATCTACAGATCTGTAACTCTTTACTGGTTTCTTTTGAAGTATGAACAAAATAAAGGATTCATTCCTTCAAAAACGGTGGATGCTAATTATAGGCCAGGCACTGCGTCAGGGATGCAGAGTCAAATACCAATAGGAAATGATGACATTGTTTTGTGCTTCCTCCCAGATTTCTATCCCAAGTTCAGCTCTCTGTAGATACAACTGCACGTTTTGTTTTGTTTTGTTTTTTAAGTTACCTTTGTAAGTCTCCGCTCCACGGTAACACAAACTTTTCAGAATGTATTTTTTTCCATGTGTTAAAAGAGTTTTATTGTAAAAGTGGCACATGCTTGTGGCACCTGGGTGGCTCAGTCAGTTAAGCGTCTGACTTCGGCTCATGGGTTCAAGCCCTGTATCGAGCTCTGTGCTGACAGCTCAGAGCCTGGAGCCTGCTCCGGATTCTGGGTCTCCCTCTCTCTCTCTGCCCCTTCTCTGTTCATGCTCTGTCTCTCTCAAAAATAAATAAACATTAAAAAAGTGGCACGTGCTTATTGTGGGAAAAGCAATACAGAATTTTTTAGTACAAAAAATAAAAGTCTCTACCCCATTGCCCTAATCTTGGAGCAAACAGATAATGTGTGTATACACACACACACACACACACACACACACACACACACACACACAAAGCTATTTTGAGATTATATACATATGTTTCTCTCTATATAGGTATATATATACATAGACATACTGTATACACATATACATATTTAGTGACAGATTAGAAGATTATACATATATATTTATATAGTGCGTATTGGCATCTATTTATATGTATAATTTTTAAAACGGATGAGACCCTAATATATCTACTCTTCTGCGATTTGCTTTGTTCACTTGCAAATGGCTACGGATGGAACCTCTCTGGATGGATAGACAGTAAACTAGCAACAGTTGCCTGGCTGCCTCTGGGGTGTGGAACTGGAACACTGGGAACTAAGAGTGGGAGGAAGATTTATTTTTCACTTTATTCTGTTTTATACATTTTGGATTTTTTAAATAAATAATCTTTTTAAACCAAAGAGAGAGAGAGAGAGAGAGAGAGAGAGAGAGAAACAGGGTAAGTGCTGTGCCATCCATTATCGCGGGAGACAGTCCTACAGGGAAATGGCCACACAGAGAAATGCGAAGAGTGCTGCCGGGGGGATAGGATAGGATACAAGGGGCTTTAAGGGGCAGCAAAGAACTCCACCCAGAGCATCTGGGAAGGGGTGGTGGGAGGGGTGGCACGTGAGCTTCCGTCAGCTGGGAGAGCAGGGAGGAGGGGACGGTGGAATGGAGGTGGAACAGAGGACAAGGTGAGACAGGCAGCACATGCCCACAGGCTCAGAAGCGTGGAAAAGGCTCCAAGCCCTCTTCCAAACCCTGACCCTGGACCCAGAGTTGGGGCCTGAGCCTGGGGCTGGGTATCACTTAATTGCAAATGGCAATTTATAGAGCTGGAGGGGGCAATTAAAAAACAAAAGCAAGAAACAGAATTCAGAGCCGGAAAGACTCGTTTGCTGATCCTAAGGGGCTAAGGAGAGAGGGAGATCCTTCCAGAAATTAGACAACTGAACGGACACCTGGGGAAGGAGAAAAACAGAGAGCCCCAAGAGGAGACAAGACAGGGACCCAAGAGAAAATTTCTGAGTGAGACAGAAACTTATCTAGGGCCTTGGACTGGGGCAAGGAGGGAGCCTCTAAAGCCTTTCGCTGTCTGGAAGCAAATGCAAGGGTTTGGGATTGAGAGCGAGCAGCCTTGTTATCATCAGAGTGGAGGATACTTGGGGCATGGAATGGTCAGTGATGCAGCAGCTGCAGAGGGCAGAGATGTAGCAGGCTGGAAAGGGCTCCCAAAGATGCCCAGGGCCTGATCCCCAGAACTTGTGACTGTCACCTGTGAATGGCAAGAGGGACTTTGCTGATATGCTTAAATTAAGACTCTTGAGATAGGGAGATTATCCTGGATTATCTGCATGGGCCCAATGTAATCCAAAGGGTCCTTACAAGAAAGAAGAAGCAGGGGGCGCCTGGGTGGCTCAGTCGGTTGAGCGCCAATGATCTCATGGTTTGTGGGTTCGAGCCCCGCGTCGGGCTCTGGGCTGACAGCTCAGAGCCTGGAGCCTACTTCATATTCTATGTCTCCCTCTCTCTCTGCCCCTCTCCTGCTTGTGCTCTGTCTCTCTCTTTCTCAAAAATAAAAAATAAACATAAAAAAATTAAAAAAAAAAAAAAAAGAAGTAGCAGGTAGGAGTCCTGGCAGACAGCCAGGTGACTCAGAGATTGGAGTGACACATCTTAAAGATGGAGATGGCCAGAAACCAGGGAATACAGTGGTCTTGAGAAGCTGGAAGGGGCAAGGAAGGAATTCTCCCCTGGAGCCTCCGGAAGGAGCCACCTTATTGATACCTTTAGTTTGGCCTATTGACACTGTGTTTGAACCTCTGGCCCCCAGAATAGTCAGGGAATAAATTTATGTTGTTTTAAGCCACTTAGTTTGTGATTTGTTATCGCAGCCCAAGGGAACTAATACCAGGAGTGAGGTCATGCTCATGTTGAGAAGGCAGCCAGGGGTGAGTGAACCGCTTCAAGCTGAAGAGTCTCATGATTAAGTGGCATTTTAAGAAGATAACAGTATGATGTTGAGCGGACTAGAGTGGAAGGAAACTGAAGAAAAGGAGACAGGTGAGGACGCGATTTCAGTTTTTCTTATGAGAGCTGATACCATAAGCTCATACGGCTTCGAGACATGGACAGGAGAACCTACACCTGTTGAAGAAGTATTTGGGTGGTACGAAGAACAGAACTTTGTAAATGAGTGAGTGTGGAGGACGGAGGAGAGCATCTAGACGTACTCCCCACTTTGCATTTTGACCCATCGTTGCAGTGCACAAATCTACTAGTGAGTACAGAGAAAAGAGATGGTGACCGCTGAGGTCCCTAGAGCATATCCAGGTAGAAATGCTCAACACTCAAGGGCAAGGTTTCAAAATCTCAGAGATGTAGGCTAAGGGAGACACAGAAGAGAATCACCCAGCAACGGGGAAGAAGAGATGAACATTAAAGATGAAATTCTGGAAAACAAGCAAGATGTAAATAATTTCTTCAGAGGAGGAAGGGGAGAAAGGCTGAGAAACAAAGGCCAAAGATTTATGAAGAGAATCTAGAGGGAACAGAATCAGGGACTTGAACGGAAGAGAGGATTTTCAAGATGACAGACCTGGTCAAGAGGGACAAATTCTTCAGTTGACATAGATAAAAACGGTCACCGAATGGAAAAGTAAACCTCTGACTGAGAAGCCCTTGATTTCCTTCTCCACTATTTCTGTAGGGTGACAGGGATTGAAAGCAAATAATAATAATCTGAAGAGTCAAAAAAGAAGCTGAGGAAGAAGAGAAGAGATATATAAACTACTCACTCAACATCTGGTAGTCCTTATTTGCTCTGTAAAAAAAAAAAAATTAGGATATGCTAATCCTGAACAATAAGTGGGAGTTTATTTTTCACAGGTTTCAGTCAGACTTATTGAAAGACAGATACTCCTCAATATTGGTGTGGCCACACCATGTAGCGGTAGTGTGACAAATAGGTGCGTGATGAATGAAAGGCTGGCTTCTGAGGATCTGGCCAAAAATATCCATCTGTGAGTTTCCGTCAGCCAGGCAGAACTAGAGCACTTTGCATGTCTATAATAAAACCCACTTGGAAAGCTGCCGCATAAGAAGGGCTTTTCCTACCATTCCCACAGCCGCAGCCACCGCCATCACCACCCGCTGTCACCATAACTGCCTCCATCACCACTAACAACAACCACAGTAAACAACTGTTGGAGACTTACCATGTGCCCGGCTCTGTGTCAGACCCTGGGCATTTAAAGTTGAATAAGGCATGACACCTACCTTTGAGAAACTGTGCAGTGATTTGTACAGAGAAGAGGGAAGTCTTTATTCTAATGTCTGACCTGAGAAAGCTGTTCACATAAAGAGGGACGTGTAAGGATCCATACACTCTCGGAGCTGGGAGGAACCACAGAGGGCATTAAGGGGAGGTCCGGGCCGTTAACTGACGAAGCAAAAGTCACCTGACGAATTCTAGAGACCCAACCCTTAAGTCCTATGCATTTTCCATTTCGTTTCACTCCTAATAAATCTCCTTTCCTATTCAATCTGTAAGTAATTTTAGGCATCTGATCACAGGTGCAAAAGTGAGCAATAGAAAATCCCTTTCCACTAGAAGGTTTTGAAAGTTAGAGTGGACAAGAACATATAATCAAGGGACTCGAGTCCAAGAAGATGGCACTTTTATGTCATGGTAGGTCCAGCCCTCTCAGAACACTCGTCACCCCTAGCGTATAAATCCCATCCTGGAGCAACCCTCTCAGAGTGCAGAAAAGTGGAAGAAAATCTTCCTTCGTTTTACGTATTTTTAAGTCTTCATCAGGAGCATCCTTCTTTTGGAAGAAAAGGAAATTAGTCCCTACGGAGGAGAAAAATATTTAAGAGTAGTAAGCAGACCAAACAATAAAAGAGATAAACTCTATGACGCAGAGGTAAGACTTGGGAGGGGGGTGATACCCATGGATAACTGAGAGATATCAAAGTAGACATACAAAAATGTTTGAATATCTTCTGAGATCAATAACAGGCAAGGTATTGTATACATAATACTTATGAGAACTAGAGTCACCAGTTGGACTGTGACAAAATGAACTTGAGAATGGCTTGAGATCAAGATGGGAAGGCGTAGTGCTAAGGTCATGGATACACCTCCCTCCTGGGCTCAGGGTTTAACTTCAAGGACATTGCAGTGCTGGGGATAGAAGCAAAGAACAGAACCAGGAATACAGGGGAAGGTCAGGCTCATTTCCCTGTAGTCACAGAACCTGGCCATCCCTGAACCACTGGCAAACAGAAGCAGGGGAGGAATTAGCCTTTTGGTTCAATCATTAGGCTCTGGCATAGAAATGTAAGAAAGCTTTGCCAGCTGGAACTGGTCTTATCTACATTTGCTTACATGACACTCCTTTCTTGGCAAATTGGAATAGAACAGTATTAGGAGACTGAAGTTTGAAAGGATACTAGAAGCCTGTGATTATGTCCTTGGGTTTAGAGGAATCAGGGCTTGGAGGAAAATGCCTGCAACAACTGGGAGCCCAGACGCAAGCCTCTTACTGCTTCTGGAAGAAAAGGATGAGCCGGAAGAGAGGCCCTAATGCCTCTGCTACCCATCAAGTGAGACAAAACAGAAATTTCTATGGAGCTCAGAGAGTGAAGAGCATCTCAGCCATGGGGGCACATTTTCCCAGTCCAGCACTGCTGACACAGGGGTCCCCTCATTTCAGAGGGACTC